>NC_046633.1:10291480-10635525 GCF_900324485.2 Mastacembelus armatus | reverse complement strand
TCATTATAAACTATTTTTGAAGGCACAAAATTCAGAACGATTAGCACTCCTAGAGTCACATGTGACATGTTGTAATTTATTTTAATGTATCAACCTTTCCAAATTTAAGTTGCTTGGAGCAATGAAGGTCATTGTCAGTCATAAGCATTTCCAGGTACGTGGTCTGGATGCGAACACTAACCTACGAGGGGCTGTGGCTGTAGAGAGCTGTTGGAAACTGGATGTAGTGATTGATTAGTGAGACGAATCATGTTGTTCAGCCCCACCATGTGATCGTAGACACGGATGTGCTGAGAGTGTACGCTTGCTCAGTACTAGTTTCTGATGCTTCTTCAATGTATCTGTAACGTCGCAGACAATGGATTTTATTTGTTTCATCTCTTTCTAAATGGATATTGTTTTACCCCAAGGCATAGAACGTATTTGGATAGTGTGTGTTTGTGTTTTAGTAGTCAAAACTTACTGAGTCCCCCTTGCCTCCTCTCCTTGGCGTGGAAATGATGTGACAGCCCGATTGTATTTTTTTTTTTTCCTCGCTGGGTGTAGTATCCAAGGAGGCAACAACCCCAAAGTCTCACAGACACGGCCATTCCGACATGATCCCCACTTCTATCCCTCACATGGGCCACCTGGAACTCCCACTTATACGAGCACGCACGCACACACGTGTTTTAATAGTTTGCATTTTTTACTACTTGACTACCAGATACTATGTTAGTACCAGTAGTAACATTTTGACATGTGTTTTGTTGTGTTGTGCATTTGGATTGTTCTGTTCAAAGCCCGGTTTTCTACTTATTACCTACTAAAGGGGGAAAATGCTGCTTATGTTTGATGTCCATCTCCCTCGGTGTAAATGTTAAAGTTATTTGACCTACATGTAGTGTAAACTTGTTTTTTCAACAACTGATTTTCCTATTCATAAATATGAATTTGGTTCAAAACCCGTCAGACACGTGTTTTACCTGGAAGGGCCAGGCTTCTGCGTGCTGCCACAGATATTTATACCACATACAGGCAGGCTTTGTAGTGATGATGGAAAATGTCTCTCCAAGAATATTGTTAATTACCCAGGTAACCAGACCACTGAGAAAGACACAAAACGACTCTGATGAAGAAACAGTTACAACTGAAACACAGTATAAGAACTGAAATTGGAAATTTACGTAATACATTTTAAATGATAAAGACAAATTGCATTTTTTCTCCTAAAACCTAAAATAGGGTTGTTTCAGAATCAATCCAAAATTTACCAGAGGTGGAAAGAGTACAAACATATTCCACTCAAGTAAAAGTACTGTTTACTTTGATTAAATTTTACATAAGGCCAGTAGAATTATCATTGTAAAATCTATCAGGTAAAAATATAAGAAGTCCTTTTAAAAATTTGCTCAAAGTAAAAGTTACTTAGTTACTTTGCAGTGTATAAAAACATGAGGCATGTAAGGGTACTTTTAGTCCATCAGGGATGGGACAAACTGAAAGTAGGGGACCCACAAATATGGGTCAGCATGGTCCATAGTCGATATCATAAGGGGCAAATATGGTGACAAAGTGGTGGCATCGCATTTTTATTTTTATTCTTGCCTATGTATTTTAACCTGTCTTTTATTTCTGTAAGCACTTTGAATTCTCTGTGTATGAATTGTGCTATATAAATAAACTTGCTTTGCCTTGCCTTGCCTTGCCTTAAGGGCTTGGCCTTTAGTTGCTAATGCTAATTAGCGTTGACTTCACTTTGTCTCTAGGAGTGTAGTAGGCTCCTACTGACCTATATAAATAGGACTGGGGTAACTTCTAATGCCTATTCAGTATTAAACACCACAGTCAATCAAGTGATCAACTCCGTCTCTGTGGCTGTGTCCGAATGTCCAAACATCCTAGCCCTCACCTTGATAGTGCTGCCGTAGCTATATAGGGACTATATAGTGAACTTCTTAATGTATTTCAGACACTCACCTACTACTTTTTTTTCTGTCACAATTATGATGTAGAATGGGCGCCGACGGCACATCCATCTATCCATCCATCTTCTTCCGCTTATCCGGGGCCGGGTTGCGGGGCAGTAGCCGAATCAGGGATACCCAGACTTCCTTCTCCCTGGACACTTCCTCCAGCCTCCTCCGGTGGGACACCGAGGCGTTCCCCAGGCAGCCGGGAGACATATCCCTCCAGCGTGTCCTGGTTCTTCCCGGGGTCTCCTCCCGGTGGGACATGCCCGGAACATCTCTATGAGGGAGGCGCCCCCGGAGGCATCCGAAACAGATGCCCGAGCCACCTCGACTGGACTCCTCTCGATGTGGAGGGCACGGGCTCTACTCCGAGCTCCTCCCTGGTGACCGAGCTCCTCACCCTATCTCTAACGGAGTCGCCCGCCACACCTGCGGAGGAAGCTCATTCGCCGCTTGTATCCCGCGATCTTGTTCTTCAGTCATGACCCAAGAGCTCATGACCATAGGTGAGAGCAGGAACGTAGATTGACTGGTCACCACATGGACCGGTACACCGACCACATTACTGCTGCTGATGGCCCCGATTCCGTCTGTCAATCTTACGTTCCGTCCTTCCCTCACTCGGTGAACAGGACCCCGAGATACTTAAAACTTTTCCACCTTGCAGGCCAGGATCTCTCCCTGGCTTGGAGATGGCAAGCCACCTTTTTCCGTTGAGTCCATGGCCTTGGACTTGGAGGTGCAGATTCTCATCACAGCCACTTCACACTCGTTGCAAAACCGCCCTTGCACACGCTGAAGATCTGGCTCGATGGAGCCAACCGGACAACCATCATCTGCAAAAGCAGAGATGAAATCCTGTGGTCCCCGAACTGGACTCCCTCCGGCCCCTGGCTGCCGCTAGACAATCTCGTCCATTAAGTAATGAACAGACCAGTGACAAAAGGGGCAGCCCTGCCGGAGTCCAACGTGCTGGGAACAGGTTGACTTCCTACCGGCAATGCGAACAGCTCCTGCTGTTTGTACAGAAACCGGATAGCCCTCAGCAAGGGCCCCCGGACCCCGTACTCCTGGAGCACCTCCACAGGATGTCACGAGGGACCGTTCGAATGCCTTCTCCAAGTCCACAAAAACACCTGTGGACTGGTTGGGCAAACTCCCATGAATCTCGAGCACCCTCGGAGGTATAGAGGTGCGTCCAGTGTTCCACGGCCAGGATGGAAACCGCATTGTTCTCTCCTGGTCCGAGGTTCGACCACCGGCCGATCCTCCTCTCCAGTACCCTGGCATAGACCTTCCCCGGGAGGCTGAGGAGTGTGATCCCTCTATTAGTTGGAACACACCCTCCAGTCCCCCTTCTTACAAGAGGAACCACCACCCCGGTCTGCCAATCCAGGGGTACTGTCCCCGAACGCCACACGATGTTGCACAGGCATGTCAGCCATGACAGCCCAACACACAGTACTCGGGGTGGAGATGATCCACCCCGTGATCCTCAAGTCTCTGGATGTTTTGTCCTTGCTTTGCCACTGAGGACCCAAAGGCGCAGGGAACGACCCTTTCACTCTGGTGGGGGAAAACTCCAACACCTGGCGGCTGAGCTGGGGAGCTATGAGCAAGCCACACCGCTCGCTGCCTCTCACCGCGAATCACTCAGAGTGAAGAGAGTCCAGCCCCTCTCAAGGAGTGGGTTTCAGAGCCAGGCTGTGTGTGAGGTGAGCCGCCTTCTTAGTCAGTACGGCTCGACCTCCCGCACAAATCAGGCTCCTTCCCCCCCAGTGAGTGACATTCACGTCCCTAGAGCCAGTTTCGATCCAGGGATCGGGTCGCCGGGTCCCGTCCTCGACCAGCGTCCACTAGGACCGGCCCCTTATGGATCCTCCTGCGGGTGGTGGTCCACAGAAGGGCGGCCCCCACGCCGCTCTTTTCGGGCTTTGCCCGGCTGGGCCCATGGGGGAGACCCAGCCACCAGGCGCTCGCCAATGGGGCCCCAACCCCAGGCCTGGCTCCGGCTTCGCCATGCCGGGCGATATCACGGTCCTCGATTTTGATTCATAAGAGGTCACTGAACCACTCCTTTCTGGTCCTTCACCTAGGACCTGTTTGCCTGGGAGACCCTGCCAGAGGCATATAGCCCCGGACAACATAGTCTAGGATCAACGGGCACCTCAAACCCATCCAGCACGATAAGGGCGGTTTCAAGGTGGGGCCGCTGGCACATGTATACATCAATCCTGTTCCAAACTAAATATATTTTTATTATGTTAATATTTAGTGGAAAAAATAAATGCATCTCATCTGAGTGTTTTCTTAAAATGTATAACTAACCATCTGTTATAATTTTCAGCTAAAATCTTGATCTACATTCTACATTTTACTTTTACCTTACAACTGGACGCAGCAGAGGACATATTCCAGATGAGTAATTCCCTCTCACTATCTTTCCTGACTGAAAGGCTCATTATGCAGCTCATCATGCGGGGTCTTTTGCTTCTCATTGAAATCACGTGATTTTTCATGATCATGCAGGCCTTCTTGCATGTCTTTTCTACAAAAAAAGGGCCTATAAAAAGTCTAATCGGTGTATTGTTTTCGTGATTGAGTAAAACGGATGGGTTTTCACATCATTTTGAAGCAAAACACTCAGATGCCGTTCTCAAAAGTCTGAGAACGGATGTTTCTGTATTTTTATGGCCTTATTTCAATGACTAAAAATGTAGTTTTTGCTAACCATGCATAAATGCTGTTTTTTTCAAAAACACATCATGTATATCTGTAACTTGCTGCTCACATATTTTGTAAGCCCAGTTTGTTGCTGATTACAGTGTTATCAGACTTTAAGCCATTAATATGGTTTAAAAGCAATTGAAAGAAGCACAAATGTCAGGACATATTAAAACTTGTCCAGGCCCCAAAACCCTTGACCCCTTAGAGAGGGTTAAATATACTTCAGAACATACATTAGTTTCTGGTTTGATTTTTTTATCATTTATTTTTTACGAGTAATGGTATGTATTTGAAATGTACTGAAGTACAATACTTGAAAAATATACATACTTCAGTAAAAGTAAATTACAGATTTTAAAAACTACTTTAAAATTTACAAGTGAAACAAAAAACCTAATCAATTACGTAACATGGAAAAATTGTAATACATTACTTTCCACCCCTGATATTTACATATCTGCTCTTAATCACACCTGGTATAAGTCGAAGTCCCTGAACGGGCCCAACCAAAGGCTTTCCATCCAGATCAAGGAGCATGTATCTGCTCCATCCCAAACCAGGGCTGAAAGTTTTCACTTTCTCCATGACTTTTAACACATTGTGAACGCTGATTACTCCCTGTGTGGAAAACACGAACAACCAGTTCAGAATCAGCAGCAGCCCCAGCGTTCAGTGCCAGACTCAGAGTGGACATTCATGTAGGTGACACTTTGATTCTCAGCTAAAACCTTAGTTTAATACCTGTAGGTGCATAGTTGCCATCAAGCACTTCACACCAGAACCAGTTGTTAGGGTCAAGAGTGAAAGGATCTCGAAAACATTCTGACCGGACAAAACGACTTCAGTTATTTCTCACTCTGGCCAGGAGGCACTCCATTCAGGTTACGTCTGTCAGGGTGAATATTTTAAAAGTTAAAACTATATGAAACAGGAAAATATCAGTTTGATATTTCTAAATTGTGAAAGCCAATGATAATGCATCAGACACATTTTTTAACCTCTAAAGTGAAATTATCAGTCTCTACTGTCGAGTCCCCTTGGAACTTCCTGTCAGAGGACCTTTATTTTGTATTGGAGCTCTGGTTGAGCCGCCAGAGTTCCCCGAGCGAGCCGCAGCCGCTCGCAGCCGCCAGAGATCTCCCCGAGCCCGATGCCGCAGCCGCTCGAGCGCCGCCCAGAGTCCCCAGCGCCGCGCGCAGCCACGCGCTCGTCGCCAGGCCAAAGCTAGAGCCGAGCCGCCTCGCGCAGAGCCAGAGTCGTCCCAGCGGGAATCCCGACCAGCCGCTTCAGCAGCCTCCTCCGAGTGTCCCAAGCAGCCGTGCCCGGCCTTTTCCCGGCCGTCTCAGCGCTCTCAACGGCAAAGCTTCCCAGGCCTTCTCCACCTGGCACCGGTGCCGGCCGGTCCTGCAGCGTCTCCGGCTGTCCTTGCGTCCTCCTGGACGGCTTCGGACCCACCTGTCCTGCAAGGCCGCCTCCCGAGCGCCACGCGGACCTTCGCCCATCTCAAGGCCGCCCTCCGAACGGCCCGGACCTCGCCCTCTCTGAGGCCACCACCCGGACGGCTTTGATCTTTGTTCCTCCCTGGGTTTTGCACCCCCAGAGCCTTGGACTCTGGGGGGGCTCCGTTATTGACTCAGAGCCCTCCCGCCCCACCTGGATTTTTTTGTTTGGCCGTCTGGTATCCGCCTTGAGGGGGGTCTGTAATGAGTCCCTTGGAACTTCTGTCAGAGGACCTTTATTTTGTATTGACTTCCTGTTTTCTCCCCTAGCTCTGTTCTCTGGCACTTCACGTTTGTAATTTGTGTTCATGAGTTTTCACCTCGTTTCGTTATGTTCTCAACCACCGTCTGTGTCTCATATAGTTTGTGTGCCCTGTCTATTTATACCTCCCTTGTTCCTTTGTTTAGTTGCCAAAAGTATTAGTTGTAATTAGCCTGTGTTATGAAGTGAAAGTGTTTTTTTTTATGACGACCGTCCCACCCGGTCTTCTTCAGTTTCGACCATCTTATGTGGTCTATGTGAATTACCGTTCTCACCCGGTTCCCTTTGTTGCCCTGGAAGTCCCAGGAGAATAAAGCTGATTCCAGCTGGCTCCATCTCCAGGTCTGCGTTTTACGAAGTAGGTTTTCTCCACGCTTTGTCAATCTAAATGTATGTGACCTGACACTCTGCACCCTTTGGCAAGAGGACAGATGTGTCTGCTGTGACATCTTGTGAAGACCGAAGCTTTTGGAGAGAGTAGGACATCTGATTTTCTTCCAGACTCAAGAAAGTTCTTCTCTTGAAAGCAGCAACTCTTCCTTACTGACAGTATTTGTTGTCAGTGAAGTTGTCATTCCTCATAAATATTTGGATAGGCACAAATTCAGAACAGTAACACTCTAGAGTACAGGTGACTGTGTAATTTATTTTAATGTATCAACTTTCCCAAGTTTTAAGTGCCTGATGCCACTGAAGGGCCCTGGACTTTTTTTTTTTTTCAATCCACTTTCTGTTGTTCTTTTTTTTTATCTGGCTTCACATGTTGAACTTCACTAATTTTCAGCCTATTTAAGCTGTTGTCTCCTTTCTCTGTGGTGGACTGGTAACGTGGCCTGCTGCATTTTTACAGCCTTCTAACACCGAGTTCCAGATCTTAATTCTGCTTCACTTCCTGTGTTTTTGACCCTGCATCCCTTCCTTTGACCTCTCATTCTGCGTCCCCCCATTGTACTTCACCTGAGTATTTTGCCCTTTGGCCTGACTTTGTTTGAACTATCTGCGATCAAGCATCTCTCCTGGGTTTTCCTACCCTTCTCAAGGAGCATAGTGGAGATATATTCTGACTGTTTCCATGAAGTAACACTACAGCCGTATTCACTCACCAGTCTGCTCTGTCTCAACTGCAACAGCTTCTTTGTCACTGTCCTGCTGGAATAGAGCCCACTATGTCTCTCCTAATGTTTCCCAGTAATTCCTAGTGTGCCAGCACTGGCCCGGGTCTCCCACTTCGCTCCCCTCTTCTACCATTACTAAGCACCCTCACCTGCTGTTTATTCAACATCTCCCTCCTCTTATCACAGTCCAAAGACATCCATCAGTCATAAATTCTCATTCTCTAGTTTTTAGTGAATCCTGCCATAATCAGCCACCTCCTCTCCTGCATAAGTCTCTCTGTTGCCGTGTCAGTTGAACCGATCTGCTTCTGTGTGTGGCATCACTGGTCCAAAATCAAACTGTGTAATGGACTGAAAAATATGTGGCTTTTTACAGACGATCCTACAGAAAATTATCCCCTGAATGTGCAGTTCCCTCAGCTCTGTGTTGGTGCATGGCACGTTTTAGATCATTAGTAGCTGCTCTGGCCACCAGCTTTGCTGGATCAAAAGAGCTGTGTTTTGTGTTTTTTAAAAAAGAAGTTCTAAAATCTTGTCTGTATATTACCTGCTTTGCACCAAACAATAGAGTATTCCAGTGGACGAACTGTTAACTAGAGCAGAGTAGCTAACAGTTTAAACGCTAGATTTAGCCCCTCGCGTTTGTAGTGACTCTGTTCTTCTACTTTGATGGCAGTATCGTGTCAGAACAATATACAACCATGACAGTGCATTTTACATTTAATACCCCTTATTTCCACAGCTCGCTCTCTCTCCACACACACATTCAAACATACAGTTGCACAGGACACGCTGCTGTGAATAAAAGCAGGTGTTTTTGGTCGGGATAGAACCAGATGCACCGCTGAGTAGCATGAAGTTGAGGAACACTGAAATAGGACTCGAGCAATATCTGGTCTTTATTAATGGCAAACAGGTTTTGTTTGAATACACATTAGTGATGGGACAGAGATTCAGAGCAAAGCGGGACTTGATAATCAGTTATCTCCATCTTTGGAGAATTTGTACTATTTTTCTTTCATTTTTATTTAGTTTTGAGCATTCTTTGAACTTACTGTTTGTGGAATAATTCTGGACTGGTTAACATGTTTTCTTTATGACACTTACTATCTATTATGGCCTGATTTTGTATGTGCACATCATTACACTTTGTCCAGTAGCCTTTATTGCTGGTCAAAAACTGTTGCTCCCTTACTAGCAAGACTAGATATTCTCTGAGCCAGTTAATCAAAAAAGAAAAGACGGTCTCTGGTGTTAATTCAGATAGATATGGAAGAAAATAAATGGGTCCGAGTAAATGTAAATTACTGTGTATATTTTAATTATTCATTCTTAACTACCAAAACATCTGCAGGAACATCAATGTTTGATTTCTCAAAAAAATTTAACAAAGCCACAGAACTGCGTATGTTTTTAGTAAATCAGTGTTGCAGTCTGTGGTACTGTAACTCAGAGGTTTTTTCTTCCTTTATGCCAGCACAACAGTTTCTTTTCCCTCATATCTCCTCAGATGCTCCCAGCAGGCAGGTTTCCAGCCAGGCCCCATCACAGAGTAAGGGGTCACAGTTGGCAGCAGGACGTCTGTCCTCCAAGTACCCCCAGCCACTCCGGCTGACGTGGTCTGGGTATGCGAACACTTACCTACGAGGGCTGGGCTTGTAGAGAAGCTTGGAAACTGGAATCGTAGTAGTTGATAGTGAGACGAATCATGTTGTCAGCCCCACCATGTGGATCGTCAGAAACGGAGGTGCTGCGGTGACGCTTGTCTAGTCTTGCGATGCTTCTTCAATGTATCTGTAACGTTGACAGAGAATGGATTTTATTTGTTCATCTTTCTAAATGGATATGTGTTTTTACAACCAGGGCATAGAACTGGATTTTGGATAGTGTGTGTTTGTGTTAATTAGTAGTCAAAAACTACTGGAGTCCCTTGCTCCTCATCTCCTTGGTGTGAAGTTGCTGATATTGGGGGTGAAAGCCTGATGTATGTTTTTTTTCCTCTCGATGGGTGTAGCATCCAGGAGGCAACAACCCCAAAGTCTCACAGACCGGTGCAGAATGTAACGTATCCAATATTTGTTTTGACCAGGCTCACTTGAAACATATACTGTCCGTAAGGAAGTGTGCTGCTTTCAAAGAGAGTCTCTTTCCTTGAGCTGGAAGAAAAGCATGATGTCGACTCTCTCCAAAAGCTTCGGTCTTCACAAGATAGTCAAGCAGCACTATCTGTCTCTTCCAAGGTTGCAGAGTTGTCAGAGGTCACATACATAGGATTTGACAAAGCTGGAGAAAACCTACTTTGCTAAAACCAGCCTAGAGATGGAGCCGCTGGAATCAGAGGTATCGTAGACAGACACTGATAATTTCACTTTCGAGTTAAAATGTGTCTGATAGCATTATACATTTGCTTTCACAATTTAGAATTCTACCTGATATTTTCCGTGTTATATAGTTGTTAACTTTCTAACATATTTCATCCCCTGACAGGACGTACCTGAATTGGAGTGCCTATCTGCCAGATTGAGAGAGAAAATAACTGATTTTATGAGGAATGAAACTTCACTGGCAACAAATACCGTCTGTAAGGAAGAGTGCTGCATTCAAAGATAAGCATTTCCTTGAGTCTGGAAGAAAATCATGATGTCTACTCTCTCCAGAAGCTTCGGTCTTCACAAGATAGTCAAGCAGCACTATCTGTCTCTTGCCAAAGGTGCAGAGTGTCAGGTCACATACATTTGGATTACAAAGCTGGAGAAAACCTACTTTGTAAAACCAGGACTCTGGAGATGGAGCCAGCTGGAATCAGAGGTATAGTAGAAGACACTGATAATTTCACTTTAGTTAAAAATGTGTCTGATAGCATTATCATTGGCTTTCACAATTTAGAAATATCATACCTGATATTTTCCTGTTTCATATAGTTTTAACTTTTAAAATATTCATCCCTGACAGACGTACCTGAATGGAGTGCCTCTGGCCAGATGAGAAAATAACTGAAGTCGTTTTGGTCCCGGTCAGAATGTTTCGAGATCCTTTCACTCTTGACCCTAACAAACTGGTTTGTGTGAAGTGCTTGATGGCAACTATGCACCTACAGGTATTAAACTAAGGTTTTAGCTGAGAGCTCAAAAGTGTCACCTACATGAATGTCCACTCTGAGTTCTGGCACATGAAAGCTGGGGCTGCTGCTGATTCTGAACTGGTTGTTCTGTGTTTTCCCACAGGGAGTAATCAGCGTTCACAATGTGTTAAAGTCATGGAGAAAGTGAAAGACTTTCAGCCCTGGTTTGGGATGGAGCAGGAGTACATGCTCCTTGATCTGGATGGAAAACCCTTTGGTTGGCCTTCTCTGGGACTCCCATTTACTGCAGGTATGACCAAGAGCAGATATGTAAATATTGGACTGGTCCAGAAAAAAAGGCATTTTAATTTTAGAAATAAATCTGTAATTATCATGTATCAATTCACAGTTCTTATACCGCTTTTTAAATTGTAACGCTTCCTCATCACATTCCTCTCAGATCCTTGCACTGTGGGAATTAACAATATGCTTGGAAGAGACATTCCATCAGTCACTACAGAGCCTGCCTGTATGCTGGTATAAATATCAGTGGCACCAATGCAGAGGCATTTCCCACACAGGTATAAACAGCTTGTCAGACTGCATTTGAACCAAAATCATTGTTGTCATAGGAAAATTATTGGGAGAAAAATGTTACTACCTTAGTTAACCAATATATTTAGCTTAATTAAGTTAAAGTTTTACACCTGAAAGAAATGTCATCAAGCATAGGCAGAATTTTTAGCCACTTTAGGTAATGAACAGTGGAAACTTGGGATAAACAAGACTAATGACATGCAACACAGGTACTAAAATAATCTAAGTTTCATATGACAAAATAAAAGGCAGTGTGTGTCAAAAATATTACTGCATTGAGTATCAGGTAGTCCAGTTGTGAGAATGTGTGCTATTAAACTGCAACATCATTGGATCTATTCTGGCTGAAGATCTTCCTCATGTAATTGTCCAGATTTACACCGTAAGGTGTTCAAAAAGGCCCAAATAAATTGAATTAATAATACCAAAAAGATCACATGATACAAAAAATACTCAAGACCTCACTTCAGCACATTGTTTTTTGATTATATGTGAAGCCTGTACAGTGGAATTATACATTTTCAATTTAATAAATCTCTGTGATCACTGTTTTGTGTGTGTAAGTGGGAGTTCCAGGTTGGCCCATGTGAGGGGATAGAAGTGGGGGATCATGTCTGGATGGCCCGTTACATTCTGCACCGTGTCTGTGAAGACTTTGGGGTTGTTGCCTCCTTGGATGCTACACCCATCGAGGAAAAAAAACATACATCAGGCTGTCACACCAATTTCAGCACCAAGGAGATGAGGAGCAAAGGGGGACTCCAGTAAGTTTTGACTACTAATTAACACAAACACACACTATCCAAAATCCAGTTCTATGCCCTTGGTGTAAAACACATATCCATTTAGAAAGAGATGAACAAATAAAATCCATTCTCTGCAACGTTACAGATACATTGAAGAAGCAATCGCAAGACTGACCAAGCGTCACTCTCAGCACCTCCGTGTCTACGATCCACATGGTGGTGCTGACAACATGATTCGTCTCACTAATCAATCTACTACATCCAGTTTCCAAAGCTTCTCTACAGCCACAGCCTCTCGTAAGGTTAGTGTTCGCATCCCAGACCACGTCAGCCGGAGTGGCTGTGGGTACTTGGAGGACAGACGTCCTGCTGCCAACTGTGACCCCTACTCTGTGATGAGGGCCTTGGCTGAAACCTGCCTGCTGGGAGCAGCTGAGGAAGATGATGAGGGAAAGAAGACTACTGCTGCTTGAAAAGGAAGAAAAAACCTCTGAAGTACAGTACCACAGACTGCAACACTGATTTACATAAAAACGAATTACGCAGTTCTGTGGCTTTGTTAAATTTTTTTGAGAAATTCAACACATTTGATGTTTCATTGCAGATGTTTTGGTAGGTAAGAAATGTATAATATAAATATACACAGTATACATATTCTATTTACCTCGGACCCATTTTATTTTCTTCCAATAATCTTGAATTACACACAGAGACCGTTTCTTTTTGAATAACTGGCTCAGAGAATATATATGTCTTTACTAGTAATGGAGCAAGCAGTTTTTGACCAGCAATAAAAGGATACTGGACAAAGTGAATAATGTGCACATACAAAATCAGGCCATAATAGATAGTAAGTGTATAAAAGAAAACATGTTATACCAGTCCAGAATTATTCCACAAAAGTAAGTTCAAAGAACGACTCAAACTAAATAAAATGAAAGAAAAATAGTACAAATTCTCCAAAATGATGGAGATAATCTGATTATCAAGTCCCGCCTTCTGCTTCTGAATCTCTGTCTCCATCACTAAATGTGTATTCAAACAAAACCCTGTTGCCATTAATAAAGACCAGATATTGCTCGAGTCCTATTTCAGTGTTCCTCAACTGTCATCTGACTTCAGCTGTGCCATCTGGTTCTATCCCGACCAAAACACCTGCTTTTATTCACAGCAGCGTGTCCTGTGCAACTGTATGTTTGAATGTGTGTGTGAGAGAGAGAGCGAGCTGTGGGAATAAGGGGTATTAAATGTAAAATGCACTGTCATGGTTGTATATTGTCTGAACGATACTGCCTCAAAGTAGAAGACAGAGTCACTACAAACTGCCGAGGGCTAAATCTAGCGTTTTAACTGTTAGCTACTCTGCTCTAGTTAACAGTTAGTCACTGGAATACTCTATTGTTTGGTGCAAAGCAGGTAATATACAGCAAGATTTTAGAACTTCTTTTTTAAAAAACACAAAACACGCTCTTTTGATCCAGCAAAGCTGGTGGCCAGACAGCTACATAATGATCTAAAACGTGCCATGCACCAACACAGAGCTGAGGGGAACTGCACATTCAGGGGATAATTTTCTGTAGGATCGTCTGTAAAAGCCACATTTTTTCAGTCATTACAACAGTTTGATTTTGGACCCAGTGATGCCACACACAGAAGCAGATCGGTTCAACTGACACGGCAACAGGAGAGACTTATGCAGGAAGAGGAGGTGGCTGATTATGGCAGGATTCACTAAAACATAGAGAATGAGAATTTAGACTGATGGATGTCTTTGGACTTGTGATAAGAGGAGGGAGATGTTTGATAAACAGAGGTGAGGGTGCTTAGTATGGTAGAAGAGGGAGCGAAGTGGGAGACACCGGTCCAGGCTGGCACACTATGAATTAGCTGGGGAAACATTGGAGAGACATAGTGGGCTGCTATTCCAGCAGGACAGGTGACAAAGAAGCTGTTGCAGTGAGACAGAGCAGACTGGTTGAGTGAATACTGGCTGTAGTGTTACTTCATGGAACAGATCAGAATATAATCTCCACTATGCTCCTTAGAATAAGGGTAGGAAAACCCAGGAGAGATGCTTGATCGCAGATAGTTCAAAACAAGTCAGGCCAAAGGGCAAAATACTCAGGTGAAGGTACCAATGGGGGACAGCAGAATGAGAGGTCAAAGGAAGGGATGCAGGGTCAAAACACAGGAAGTGAAGCAGAATTAAGATCTGGAACTCTGTGTTAGAAGGCTGTAAAAAACTGCACATGGCACGTTACAGTCCACCACAGAGAAAGGAGACAACAGCTTAAATAGGCTGAAAATTAAGTGAAGTTCAACATGTGAAGCCAGATGAAAAAAAAAGGAACAACAGGAAGTGGATTGAAAAAAAAAAAAAAGTCCAGGGCCCTTCAGTGCTCCAGGCAACTTAAAACTTGGGAAAGGTTGATACATTAAAATAAATTACACAGTCACCTGTGACTCTAGGAGTGTTAACTGTTCTGAATTTGTGCCTATCCAAATATTTTTATGAGGAATGAAACTTCACTGACAACAAATACTGTCAGTAAGGAAGAGTGCTGCTTTCAAAGAGAAGCACTTTCTTGAGTCTGGAAGAAAATCATGATGTCTACTCTCTCCAAAAGCTTCGGTCTTCACAAGATAGTCAAGCAGCACTATCTGTCTCTTGCCAAAGGTGCAGAGTGTCAGGTCACATACATTTAGATTGACAAAGCTGGAGAAAACCTACTTCGTAAAACCAGGACTCTGGAGATGGAGCCAGCTGGAATCAAGGCTTTATTCTCCTGGGACTTCCAGGGCAAACAAGGGAACCGGGTGAGACGGTAAATTCACTAGACCACATAAGATGGTCGAAACTGAAGAAAGACCGGGTGGGACGGTCGTCATAAAAAAAACACTTTCACTTCATAACACAGGCTAATTACAACTAATACTTTGGCAACTAAACAAAGGAACAAGGGAGGTATAAATAGACAGGGCACCAAACTAATTGAACACAGACGGTGGTTGAGAACATAACAGAAACAGGTGAAACTCATGAACACAAATTACAAACGTGAAGCTGCCAGAGAACAGAGCTAGGGGAGAAAACAGGAAGTCAATACAAAATAAAGGTCCTCTGACAGGAAGTTCCAAGGGGACTCATGACAGGACCCCCCCCTCAAGGCCGGATACCAGACGGCCAAAACAAAAAAATCCAGGGTGGGCGGGAGGGCTCTGAGTCCATAACTGGAGCCCCCCAGAGTTCCAAGGCTCTGGGGGTCAAACCCCGGGAGGAACAAAGATCAAGGCCGTCCGGGTGGATGGCCTCAGAGATGGGCGAAGGTCCGGGGCCGTTCGGGAGGGCGGCCTCTGAGATGGGCGAAGGTCCGGGGCCGCTCGGGAGGGCGGCCTTGCAGACAGGCGTGGGTCCGAAGCCGTTCCGGAGGACGCAAGGACAGCCGGAGACGCTGCAGGACCGGCCGGCACCGGTGCAGGTGAGAAGGCCTGGGAAGCTGCCGTTGAGAGCGCTGAGACGGCCGGGAAAGCAGCGGGCACGGCTGCTTGGGACACTCGGGAGGAGGCTGCTGAAGCGGCTGGTCGGGGAATTCCGCTGGAGACGACTCTGGCTCTGGCGGCTGAGGCGGCTCGGGCTCTAGCTTTGGCTCTGGCGGATCGAGCGGCTGCGACTCGGGCTTGGGGAACTCTGGCGGCTCGAGCGGCTGCGGCTCGGGCTCGGGGAGCTCTGGCGGCTCGAGCGGCTGCGGCTCGGGCTCGGGGAACTCTGGCGGCTCAAACCAGAGCTCAATACAAAATAAAGGTCCTCTGACAGGAAGTTCCAAGGGGACTCATGACAGTAGAAGACTGATAATTTCACTTTAGAGTTAAAAATGTGTCTGATAGCATTATCATTGGCTTTCACAATTTAGAAATATCATACCTGATATTTTCCTGTTTCATATAGTTTTAACTTTTAAAATATTCATCCCTGACAGACGTACCTGAATGGAGTGCCTCCTGGCCAGATGAGAAAATAACTGAAGTCGTTTTGGTCCCGGTCAGAATGTTTCGAGATCCTTTCACTCTTGACCCTAACAAACTGGTTCTGTGTGAAGTGCTTGATGGCAACTATGCACCTACAGGTATTAAACTAAGGTTTTAGCTGAGAGCTCAAAAGTGTCACCTACATGAATGTCCACTCTGAGTTCTGGCACGTGAAAGCTGGGGCTGCTGCTGATTCTGAACTGGTTGTTCTGTGTTTTCCACACAGGGAGTAATCAGCGTTCACAATGTGTTAAAGTCATGGAGAAAGTGAAAGACTTTCAGCCCTGGTTTGGGATGGAGCATGTACTCCTGCTCCATTTGGATGGAAAGCCCTTTGGTTGGCCTTCTCAGGGACTTCGACTTATACCAGGTGTGATTAAGAGCAGATATGTAAATATCAGGGGTGGAAAGTAATGTATTACATTTATTCATGTTACTGTAATTGAGTAGGTTTTTTGTTCACTTGTAAATTTTAAAGTAGTTTTTAAAATCTGTAATTTTACTTTTACTGAAGTATGTATATTTTTAAGTATTGTACTTCAGTACATTTCAAATTACATCCATTACTCAGTAAAAATAAATGATAAAAAATTCCAAACCAGAAACTAATGTAGTGTTTCTGAAGTATATTTAACCCTCTCTAAGGGGTCTAAGGGTGTTTTGGGGCCCTGGACAAGTTTTAATATGTCCTGACATTTGTGCTTCTTTCAATTGCTTTTAAACATATTAATGGCTAAAGTCTGATAACACTGTAATCAGCACAAACTGGGCTACAATAATATGTGAGCAGCAAGTTACAGATATACATGATTGTGTTTTTGAAAAAACAGCATTTATGCATGGTTAGCGAAAAACTACAATTTTTAAGTCATTGAAATAAGGCCATAAAATACATACAGAACATCCGTTCTCAAGACTTTTGAGAACTGCATCTGAGTGTTTGCTTCAAAATGATGTGAAAACCATCCTGTTTACTCAATCACAGAAAACAATACACCGATTAGACTTTTTTAAGGCCCTTTTTTGTAGAAAAGACATGCAAGAAGGCCTGCATGATCATGAAAAATCACGTGATTCACCTGAGAAGACAAAGACCCGCATGATGAGCTGCATAATGAGCCTTTCAGTCAGGAAAGTAGCTGAGAGGGAATTACTCATCTGGAATTATGTCCTCTGCTGCGTCCAGTTGTAAGTAAAAGTAAAAATGTAGAAATGTAGATTCAAGATTTTAGCTGAAAATTATAAACAGATGGTTAAGTTATACATTTTAAGAAAACACTCCAGATGAGATGCATTTATTTTTTCCACTAAATTATTAACATAATAAAAATTATTTTAGTTTGGAACAGGAATTGATGTTTACATGTGCCAGCGGCCCCACCTTGAACCGCCACCTTATCGTGCTGGAGGGGTTTGAGTGCCCGTATGATCCTAGGAGCTATGTTGTCCGGGGCTATATGCCTCTGGCAGGGTCTCCCAAGGCAAACAGGTCCTAGGTGAAGGACCAGACTAAGAGTGGTTCAGTGACCTCTTATGAATCAAAAATCGAGGACCGTGATATCGCCCGGCATGGCGAAGCCGGGAGCCAGGCCTGGGGTTGGGGCCCATTGGCGAGCGCCTGGTGGCTGGGTCTCCCCCCATGAGGCCCAGCCGGGCAAAGCCCGAAAGAGCGGCGTGGGGCCGCCCTTCTGTGGACCCACCACCCGCAGGAGGATCCATAAGGGGCCGGTGCCTAGTGGATCGGGCGACCCGATCCCTGGATGCTGAAACTGGCTCTAGGGACGTGGAATGTCACCTCACTGGGGGGGAAGGAGCCTGAGTTTGTGCGGGAGGTCGAGCGGTACTGACTAGAGATAGGCGGGCTCACCTCCACGCACAGCCTGGGCTCTGAAACCCACTCCTTGAGAGGGGCTGGACTCTCTTCTACTCTGGAGTGATTCGCGGTGAGAGGCAGCGAGCTGGTGTAGGCTTGCTCATAGCTCCCCAGCTCAGCCGCCACGTGTTGGAGTTTTCCCCCCCAGAGTGAAAGGGTCGTTTCCCTGCGCCTTTGGGTCCTCAGTGGCAAAGCACTGAGGACAACATCCAGAGACTTGAGGTACTCGGGGTGGATGAGATCCACCCCGAGTACCTGTGTTGTTGGGCTGTCATGGCTGACATGCCTGTGCAACATCGTGTGGCGTTCGGGGACAGTACCCCTGGATTGGCAGACCGGGGTGGTGGTTCCTCTTTTTAAGAAGGGGGACTGGAGGGTGTGTTCCAACTATAGAGGGATCACACTCCTCAGCCTCCCGGGGAAGGTCTATGCCAGGGTACTGGAGAGGAGGATCCGGCCGGTGGTCGAACCTCGGATCCAGGAGGAACAATGCGGTTTCCATCCTGGCCGTGGAACACTGGACCAGCTCTATACCCTCTCGAGGGTGCTCGAGGATTCATGGGAGTTTGCCCAACCAGTCCACATGTGTTTTGTGGACTTGGAGAAGGCATTCGACCGGGTCCCTCGTGACATCCTGTGGGAGGTGCTCCAGGAGTACGGGGTCCGGGGCCCTTTGCTGAGGGCTATCCGGTTTCTGTACAAACGGAGCAGGAGCTTGGTTCGCATTGCCGGTAGGAAGTCAGACCTGTTCCCAGTGCACGTTGGACTCCGGCAGGGCTGCCCCTTTGTCACTGGTTCTGTTCATTACTTTAATGGACAGAATTTCTAGGCGCAGCCAGGGGCCGGAGGGAGTCCAGTTCGGGGACCACAGGATTTCATCTCTGCTTTTTGCAGATGATGTTGTCCGCTTGGCTCCATCGAGCCAGGATCTTCAGCGTGTGCAAGGGCGGTTTGCAACCGAGTGTGAAGTGGCTGTGATGAGAATCTGCACCTCCAAGTCCAAGGCCATGGTACTCAACCGGAAAAAGGTGGCTTGCCATCTCCAAGCCAGGGGAGAGATCCTGCCTCAGGTGGAAAAGTTTAAGTATCTCGGGGTCCTGTTCACAAGTGAGGGAAGGACGGAACGTAAGATTGACAGACGGATCGGGGCATCAGCAGCAGTAATGTGGTCGGTGTACCGGTCCATTGTGGTGACCAGTCAATCTACGTTCCTGCTCTCACCTATGGTCATGAGCTCTGGGTCATGACCGAAAGAACAAGATCGCGGATACAAGCGGCTGAAATGAGCTTCCTCCGCAGGGTGGCCGGGCGCTCCTTTAGAGATAGGGTGAGGAGCTCGGTCACCCAGGAGGAGCTCGGAGTAGAGCCGCTGCTCCTCCACATCGAGAGGAGTCAGTCGAGGTGGCTCGGGCATCTGTTTCGGATGCCTCCTGGGCGCCTCCCTATAGAGATGTTCCGGGCATGTCCCACCGGGAGGAGACCCCGGGGAAGAACCAGGACACGCTGGAGGGAATATGTCTCCCGGCTGGCCTGGGAACGCCTCGGTGTCCCCCCGGAAGAGCTGGAGGAAGTGTCCAGGGAGAAGGAAGTCTGGGTATCCCTGATTCGGCTACTGCCCCCGCAACCCGGCCCCGGATAAGCGGAAGAAGATGGATGGATAGATGGATGTGCCGGCGGCCCATGCTACATCATAATTGGTGACAGAAAAAAAAAGTAGTAGGTGAGTGTCTGAAACTCATTAAGTGCACTATATAGTCCACTATATAGCTTACTGCTGCACTATATACTGTGAGGGCTTAGGGACTAGTTTGGACATTCGGACACAGCCACAGAGACGGAGTTGATCACTTGATTTGACTGTTGTGTTAATACTGAATAGGCATTAGAAGCGTACCCCAGTCCTATTTATATAGGTCAGTAGGAGCCTACTACACCTCCTAGAGACAAAGTGAGTCAACGCTAATTAGCATTAGCAACTAAAGTCGCCTTAAGGCAAGGCAAGGCAAGGCAAAGCAAGTTTATTTATATAGCACAATTCATACACAGAGTAATTCAAAGTGCTTTACAGAAATAAAAGACAGGTTAAAAATACATAGGCAAGAATAAAAAATAAAAAGGCATGCCACCACTTTGTCACCATATTTGCCCCTTATGATATCGACTATTGGACCATGCTGACCCATATTTGTGGGTCCCCTACTTTCAGTTTGTCCCATCCCTGATGGACTAAAAGTACCTCTACATGCCTCATGTTTTATACACTGCAAAGTAACTAAGTAACTTTTACTTTGAGCAAATTTTTAAAAGGACTTCTTTATATTTTTACCTGAGTAGATTTTTACAATGATAATTCTACTTGGCCTTATGTAAAATTTAATCAAAGTAACAGTACTTTTACTTGAGTGGAATATGTTTGTACTCTTTCCACCTCTGGTAAATTTTGGATTGATTCTGAACAACCCTATTTATAGTTTTAGGAAGAAAAATGCAATTTGTCTTTATCATTTAAAATGTATTACGTAATATTTCCAATTCATAGTTCTTATACTGTGTTTCATTTGTAACTGTTTCTTCATCAGATTCTGTTTTGTGTCTTCTCAGTGTCTGGTACTGTGGGAATTAACAATATGCTTGGAAGAGACATTTCCATCAGTCACTACAGAGCCTGCCTGTATGCTGGTATAAATATCTGTGGCAGCAACGCAGAAGCCTGGCCCTTCCAGGTATAAACAGCTTGTCTGACTGGTTTTGAACCAAATTCATTATTTTAATAGGAAAATCAGTTGTTAAAACAAGTTTACACTACATGTAGGTCAAATAACTTCAACATTTACACCTGAGGGAGATGACATCAAACATAAGCAGCATTTTCCCCTTTAGTAGGTAATTAAGTAGAAACCTGGGCTTTGAACAGAACAATCCAAATGCACATGACACAAAAACACATGTCAAAAATGTTACTACTGGTACTAACATTAGTATCTGGTAGTCCAGTAGTAAAAATGCAAACTATTAAAACGTGTGTGCGTGCGTGCGTATAAGTGGGAGTTCCAGGTTGGCCCATGTGAGGGGATAGAAGTGGGGGATCATGTCTGAATGGCCCGTGTCTGTGAAGACTTTGGGGTTGTTGCCTCCTTGGATACTACACCCATCGAGGAAAAAAAAAAAAATACAATCGGGCTGTCACATCAATTTCAGCACCAAGGAGATGAGGAGCAAAGGGGGACTCCAGTAAGTTTTGATTACTAATTAACACAAACACACACTATCCAAAATACTGTTCTATGCCCTTGGTGTAAAACACATATCCATTTAGAAAGAGATGAACAAATAAAATCCATTGTCTGCGACGTTACAGATACATTGAAGAAGCAATCAGAAGACTGAGCAAGCGTCACTCTCAGCACCTCCGTGTCTACGATCCACATGGTGGGGCTGACAACATGATTCGTCTCACTAATCAATCTACTACATCCAGTTTCCAAAGCTTCTCTACAGCCACAGCCCCTCGTAAGGTTAGTGTTCGCATCCCAGACCACGTCACCTGGAAATGCTTATGACTGACATATGACCTTCATTGCTCCAAGCAACTTAAATTTGGGAAAGGTTGATACATTAAAATAAATTACACAGTCACATGTGACTCTAGGAGTGTTAACTGTTCTGAATTTGTGCCTATCCAAATATTTTATGAGGAATGAAACTTCACTGGCAACAAATACCGTCTGTAAGGAAGAGTGCTGCATTCAAAGATAAGCATTTCCTTGAGTCTGGAAGAAAATCATGATGTCTACTCTCTCCAGAAGCTTCGGTCTTCACAAGATAGTCAAGCAGCACTATCTGTCTCTTGCCAAAGGTGCAGAGTGTCAGGTCACATACATTTGGATTAACAAAGCTGGAGAAAACCTACTTTGTAAAACCAGGACTCTGGAGATGGAGCCAGCTGGAATCAGAGGTATAGTAGAAGACACTGATAATTTCACTTTAAAGTTAAAAATGTGTCTGATAGCATTATCATTGGCTTTCACAATTTAGAAATATCATACCTGATATTTTCCTGTTTCATATAGTTTTAACTTTTAAAATATTCATCCCTGACAGACGTACCTGAATGGAGTGCCTACTGGCCAGATGAGAAAATAACTGAAGTCGTTTTGGTCCCGGTCAGAATGTTTCGAGATCCTTTCACTCTTGACCCTAACAAACTGGTTCTGTGTGAAGTGCTTGATGGCAACTATGCACCTACAGGTATTAAACTAAGGTTTTAGCTGAGAGCTCAAAAGTGTCACCTACATGAATGTCCACTCTGAGTTCTGGCACATGAAAGCTGGGGCTGCTGCTGATTCTGAACTGGTTGTTCTGTGTTTTCCACACAGGGAGTAATCAGCGTTCACAATGTGTTAAAGTCATGGAGAAAGTGAAAGACTTTCAGCCCTGGTTTGGGATGGAGCAGGAGTACATGCTCCTTGATCTGGATGGAAAACCCTTTGGTTGGCCTTCTCTGGGACTCCCATTTACTGCAGGTATGACCAAGAGCAGATATGTAAATATTGGACTGGTCCAGAAAAAAGGCATTTTAATTTTAGAAATAAATCTGTAATTTATCATGTATCAATTCACAGTTCTTATACCGCTTTTTAAATTGTAACGCTTCCTCATCACATTCCTTCTCAGATCCTTGCACTGTGGGAATTAACAATATGCTTGGAAGAGACATTTCCATCAGTCACTACAGAGCCTGCCTGTATGCTGGTATAAATATCTGTGGCACCAATGCAGAGGCATTTCCCACACAGGTATAAACAGCTTGTCAGACTGCATTTGAACCAAAATCATTGTTGTCATAGGAAAATTATTTGGGAGAAAAATTTTACTACCTTTAGTTAACCAATATATTTAGCTTAATTAAGTTAAAGTTTTACACCTGAAAGAAATGTCATCAAGCATAGGCAGAATTTTTAGCCACTTTAGGTAATGAACAGTGGAAACTTGGGATAAACAAGACTAATGACATGCAACACAGGTACTAAAATAATCTAAGTTTCATATGACAAAATAAAAGGCAGTGTGTGTCAAAAATATTACTGCATTGAGTATCAGGTAGTCCAGTTGTGAGAATGTGTGCTATTAAACTGCAACATCATTGGATCTATTCTGGCTGAAGATCTTCCTCATGTAATTGTCCAGATTTACACCGTAAGGTGTTCAAAAAGGCCCAAATAAATTTAATTAATAAATACCAAAAAGATCACATGATACAAAAAATACTCAAAGACCTCACTCTAGCACATTGTTTTTTGATTATATATGAAACCAGCACAGTGGAATTATACATTTTCAATTTAATAAATCTCTGTGATCACTGTTTTGTGTGTGTAAGTGGGAGTTCCAGGTTGGCCCATGTGAGGGGATAGAAGTGGGGGATCATGTCTGGATGGCCCGTTACATTCTGCACCGTATCTGTGAAGACTTTGGGGTTGTTGCCTCCTTGGATGCTACACCCATCGAGGAAAAAAATCATACATCAGGCTGTCACACCAATTTCAGCACCAAGGAGATGAGGAGCAAAGGGGGACTCCAGTAAGTTTTGACTACTAATTAACACAAACACACACTATCCAAAATCCAGTTCTATGCCCTTGGTGTAAAACACATATCCATTTAGAAAGAGATGAACAAATAAAATCCATTCTCTGCAACGTTACAGATACATTGAAGAAGCAATCGCAAGACTGAGCAAGCGTCACTCTCAGCACCTCCGTGTCTACGATCCACATGGTGGGGCTGACAACATGATTCGTCTCACTAATCAATCTACTACATCCAGTTTCCAAAGCTTCTCTACAGCCACAGCCTCTCGTAAGGTTAGTGTTCGCATCCCAGACCACGTCAGCCGGAGTGGCTGTGGGTACTTGGAGGACAGACGTCCTGCTGCCAACTGTGACCCCTACTCTGTGATGAGGGCCTTGGCTGAAACCTGCCTGCTGCGAGCAGCTGAGGATGATGATGAGGGAAAGAAAACTGTTGCTGCCTGAAAAGGAAGAAAAAACCTCTGAAGTACAGTACCACAGACTGCAACACTGATTTACATAAAAACGAATTACGCAGTTCTGTGGCTTTGTTACATTTTTTTGAGAAATTCAACACATTTGATGTTTCATTGCAGATGTTTTGGTAGGTAAGAAATGTATAATATAAATATACACAGTATACATATTCTATTTACCTCGGACCCATTTTATTTTCTTCCAATAATCTTGAATTACACACAGAGACCGTTTCTTTTTGAATAACTGGCTCAGAGAATATATGTCTTTACTAGTAATGGAGCAAGCAGTTTTTGACCAGCAATAAAAGGATACTGGACAAAGTGAATGATGTGCACATATAAAATCAGGCCATAATAGATAGTAAGTGTATAAAAGAAAACATGTTATACCAGTCCAGAATTATTCCACAAAAGTAAGTTCAAAGAATGACTCAAACTAAATAAAATGAAAGAAAAATAGTACAAATTCTCCAAAATGATGGAGATAATCTGATTATCAAGTCCCGACTTCTGCTTCTGAATCTCTGTCTCCATCACTAAATGTGTATTCAAACAAAACCCTGTTGCCATTAATAAAGACCAGATATTCCTCGAGTCCTATTTCAGTGTTCCTCAACCGTCATCTGACTTCAGCTGTGCCATCTGGTTCTATCCCGACCAAAACACCTGCTTTTATTCACAGCAGCGTGTCCTGTGCAACTGTATGTTTGAATGTGTGTGTGAGAGAGAGAGCGAGCTGTGGGAATAAGGGGTATTAAATGTAAAATGCACTGTCATGGTTGTATATTGTCTGAACGATACTGCCTCAAAGTAGAAGACAGAGTCACTACAAACTGCAGAGGGCTAAATCTAGCGTTTTAACTGTTAGCTACTCTGCTCTAGTTAACAGTTAGTCACTGGAATACTCAATTGTTGGTGCAAAGCAGGTAATATACAGAAAGATTTTAGAACTTCTTTTTTAAAAAACACAAAACACGCTCTTTTGATCCAGCAAAGCTGGTGGCCAGACAGCTACATAATGATCTGAAATGTGCCATGCACCAACACAGAGCTGAGGGGAACTGCACATTCAGGGGATAATTTTCTGTAGGATCGTCTGTAAAAGCCACATTTTTTCAGTCATTACAACAGTTTGATTTTGGACCCAGTGATGCCACACACAGAAGCAGATCGGTTCAACTGACACGGCAACAGGGAGAGACTTATGCAGGAAGAGGAGGTGGCTGATTATGGCAGGATTCACTAAAACATAGAGAATGAGAATTTAGACTGATGGATGTCTTTGGACTTGTGATAAGAGGAGGGAGATGTTTGATAAACAGAGGTGAGAGTGCTTAGTATGGCAGAAGAGGGGAGCGAAGTGGGAGACACCGGTCCAGGCTGGCACACTATGAATTAGCTGGGGAAACATTGGAGAGACATAGTGGGCTGCTATTCCAGCAGGACAGGTGACAAAGAAGCTGTTGCAGTGAGACAGAGCAGACTGGTTGAGTGAATACTGGCTGTAGTGTTACTTCATGGAACAGATCAGAATATAATCTCCACTATGCTCCTTAGAATAAGGGTAGGAAAACCCAGGAGAGATGCTTGATCGCAGATAGTTCAAAACAAGTCAGGCCAAAGGGCAAAATACTCAGGTGAAGGTACCAATGGGGGACAGCAGAATGAGAGGTCAAAGGAAGGGATGCAGGGTCAAAAACACAGGAAGTGAAGCAGAATTAAGATCTGGAACTCTGTTAGAAGGCTGTAAAAACTGCACATGGCACGTTACAGTCCACCACAGAGAAAGGAGACAACAGCTTAAATAGGCTGAAAATTAAGTGAAGTTCAACATGTGAAGCCAAATGAAAAAAAAGGAACAACAGGAAGTGGATTGAAAAAAAAAAAAAAGTCCAGGGCCCTTCAGTGCTCCAAGCAACTTAAACTTGGGAAAGGTTGATACATTAAAATAAATTACACAGTCACCTGTGACTCTAGGAGTGTTAACTGTTCTGAATTTGTGCCTATCCAAATATTTTATGAGGAATGAAACTTCACTGACAACAAATACTGTCAGTAAGGAAGAGTGCTGCTTTCAAAGAGAAGCACTTTCTTGAGTCTGGAAGAAAATTATGATGTCTACTCTCTCCAAAAGCTTCGGTCTTCACAAGATAGTCAAGCAGCACTATCTGTCTCTTGCCAAAGGTGCAGAGTGTCAGGTCACATACATTTAGATTGACAAAGCTGGAGAAAACCTACTTCGTAAAACCAGGACTCTGGAGATGGAGCCTAAAAAACCTTAAACTAAGGTTTTAGCTGACAACTCAAAAGTGTCACCTACATGAATGTCCACTCTGAGTTCTGGCACATGAAAGCTGGGGCTGCTGCTGATTCTGAACTGGTTGTTCTGTGTTTTCCACACAGGGAGTAATCAGCGTTCACAATGTGCTAAAGTCATGGAGAAAGTGAAAGACTTTCAGCCCTGGTTTGGGATGGAGCAGGAGTACATGCTCCTTGATCTGGATGGAAAGCCCTTTGGTTGGCCTTCTCAGGGACTTCGACTTATACCAGGTGTGATTAAGAGCAGATATGTAAATATCAGGGGTGGAAAGTAATGTATTACATTTATTCATGTTACTGTAATTGAGTAGGTTTTTTTGTTCACTTGTAAATTTTAAAGTAGTTTTTAAAATCTGTAATTTTACTTTTACTGAAGTATGTATATTTTTAAGTATTGTACTTCAGTACATTTCAAATTACATCCATTACTCAGTAAAAAATAAATGATAAAAAATGCCAAACCAGAAACTAATGTAGTGTTTCTGAAGTATATTTAAACCCTCTCTAAGGGGTCTAAGGGTGTTTTGGGGCCCTGGACAAGTTTTAATATGTCCTGACATTTGTGCTTCTTTCAATTGCTTTTAAACATATTAATGGCTAAAGTCTGATAACACTGTAATCAGCACAAACTGGGCTACAATAATATGTGAGCAGCAAGTTACAGATATACATGATTGTGTTTTTGAAAAAAACAGCATTTATGCATGGTTAGTGAAAAAACTACAATTTTTAAGTCATTGAAATAAGGCCATAAAATACATACAGAACATCCGTTCTCAAGACTTTGAGAACTGCATCTGAGTGTTTGCTTCAAAATGATGTGAAAACCATCCTGTTTACTCAATCACAGAAAACAATACACCGATTAGACTTTTTTTAAGGCCCTTTTTTTGTAGAAAAGACATGCAAGAAGGCCTGCATGATCATGAAAAATCACGTGATTCACCTGAGAAGACAAGGACCCGCATGATGAGCTGCATTAATGAGCCTTTCAGTCAGGAAAGTAGCTGAGAGGGAATTACTCATCTGGAATTATGTCCTCTGCTGCGTCCAGTTGTAAGTAAAAGTAAAAATGTAGAAATGTAGATTCAAGATTTTAGCTGAAAATTATAAACAGATGGTTACGTTATACATTTTAAGAAAACACTCCAGATGAGATGCATTTATTTTTTTCCACTAATTATTAACATAATAAAAATTATTTTAGTTTGGAACAGGAATTGCTGTTTACATGTGCCAACGGCCACACCTTGAACCGCCACCTTATCGTGGTGGCGGGGTTTGAGTGCCCGTATGATCCTAGGAGAAGGAGCCTGAGTTTGTGCGGGAGGTCGAGCGGGTTGGCGGGTACTGACTAGAGATAGGCGGGCTCACCTCCACGCACAGCCTGGGCTCTGAACCCACTCCTTGAGAGGGGCTGGGACTCTCTTCACTCTGGAGTGATTCGCGGTGAGAGGCGGCGAGCTGGTGTAGGCTTGCTCATAGCTCCGCAGCTCAGCTGCCACGTGTTGGAGTTTTCCCCCCCAGAGTGAAAGGGTCGTTTCCCTGCGCCTCGGGTCCTCAGTGGCAAAAGCACCAGGGGTGGATGAGATCCACCCCGAGTACCTCAAGTCTCTGGATGTTGTTGGCTGTCATGGCTGACATGCCTGTGCAACATCGCGTGGCGTTCGGGGACAGTACCCCTGGATTGGCAGACTGGGGTGGTGGTTCCTCTTTTTAAGAAGGGGGACTGGAGGGTGTGTTCCAACTATAGAG
This sequence comes from Mastacembelus armatus, assembly GCF_900324485.2. Classification (NCBI taxonomy): domain Eukaryota; kingdom Metazoa; phylum Chordata; class Actinopteri; order Synbranchiformes; family Mastacembelidae; genus Mastacembelus; species Mastacembelus armatus. The sequence continues at coordinate 10,607,544 of NC_046633.1, read as the reverse complement.
GGATCACACTCCTCAGCCTCCCGGGGAAGGTCTATGCCAGGGTACTGGAGAGGAGGATCCGACCGGTGGTCGAACCTCGGATCCAGGAGGAACAATGCGGTTTCCATCCTGGCCGTGGAACACTGGACCAGCTCTATACCCTCTCGAGGGTGCTCGAGGGTTCATGGGAGTTTGCCCAACCAGTCCACATGTGTTTTGTGGACTTGGAGAAGGCATTCGACCGGGTCCCTCGTGACATCCTGTGGGAGGTGCTCCAGGAGTACGGGGTCCGGGGCCCTTTGCTGAGGGCTATCCGGTTTCTATACAAACGGATCAGGAGCTTGGTTCGCATTTGCCGGTAGTAAGTCAGACCTGTTCCCAGTGCACGTTGGACTCCGGCAGGGCTGCCCCTTTGTTCACTGGTTCTGTTCATTACTTTAATGGACAGAATTTCTAGGCGCAGCCAGGGCCGGAGGGAGTCCAGTTCGGGGACCACAGGATTTCATCTCTGCTTTTTGCAGATGATGTTGTCCGGTTGGCTCCATCGAGCCAGGATCTTCAGCGTGTTGCAAGGGCGGTTTGCAACCGAGTGTGAAGTGGCTGTGATGAGAATCTGCACCTCCAAGTCCGAGGCCATGGTACTCAACCGGAAAAAAGGTGGCTTGCCATCTCCAAGCCAGGGGAGAGATCCTGCCTCAGGTGGAAAAGGTTATAGTATCTCGGGGTTCTTGTTCACAAGTGAGGGAAGGACGGAACGTAAGATTGACAGACGATCGGGGCCTCAGCAGCAGTAATGTGGTCGGTGTACCGGTCCGTTGTGGTGACCAGTCAATCTACGTTCCTGCTCTCACCTATGGTCCATGAGCTCTGGGTCCATGACCGAAAGAACAAGATCGCGGATACAGCGGGCTGAAATGAGGCTTCCTCCGCAGGGTGGCCAGGGCGCTCCTTAAGAGATAGGGTGAGGAGCTCGGTCACCCAGAGGGGCTCGGAAGTAGAGCCGCTGCTCCTCCACATTGAGAGGAGTCAGTCGAGGGTGGCTCGGGCATCCTTTTCGGATGCCTCCTGGGCGCCTCCCTATAGAGATGTTCCGGGCATGTCCCACCGGGAGGAGACCCCGGGGAAGAACCAGGACACGCTGGAGGGAATATGTCTCCCGGCTGGCCTGGGAACGCCTCGGTGTCCCCCCGGAAGAGCTGGAGGAAGTGTCCAGGAGAAGGAAGTCTGGGTATCCTGATTCGGCTACTGCCCCCGCAACCCGGCCCGGATAAGCGGGAGAAGATGGATGGATAGATGGATGTGCCGGCGGCCCGTGCTACATCATAATTGATGACAGAAAAAAAAGGAGTAGGTGAGTGTCTGAAACTAATTAAGTGCACTATATAGTCCACTATATAGCTTACTGCTGCACTATATACTGTGAGGGCTTAGGGACTAGTTTGGACATTCGGACACAGCCACAGAGACGGAGTTGATCACTTGATTTGACTGTTGTGTTAATACTGAATAGGCATTAGAAGCGTACCCCAGTCCTATTATATAGGTCAGTAGGAGCCTACTACACCTCCTAGAGACAAAGTGAGTCAACGCTAATTAGCATTAGCAACTAAAGTCGCCTTAAGGCAAGGCAAGGCAAGGCAAGTTTATTTATATAGCACAATTCATACACAGAGTAATTCAAAGTGCTTTACAGAAATAAAAGACAGGTTAAAATACATAAGCAAGAATAAAAAATAAAGGCATGCCACCACTTTGTCACCATATTTGCCCCTTATGATATCGACTATTGGACCATGCTGACCCATATTTGTGGGTCCCCTACTTTCAGTTTGTCCATCCCTGATGGACTAAAAGTACCTCTACATGCCTTATGTTTTATACACTGCAAAGTAACTAAGTAACTTTTACTTTGAGCAAATTTTTAAAAGGGCTTCTTTATATTTTTACCTGAGTAGATTTTTACAATGATAATTCTACTTGACCTTATGTAAAATTTAATCAAAGTAACAGTACTTTTACTTGAGTGGAACATGTTTGTACTCTTTCCACCTCTGGTAAATTTTGGATTGATTCTGAACAACCCTATTTATAGTTTTAGGAAGAAAAATGCAATTTGTCTTTATCATTTAAAATGTATTACGTAATATTTCCAATTCATAGTTCTTATACTGTGTTTCATTTGTAACTGTTTCTTCATCAGATTCTGTTTTGTGTCTTCTCAGTGTCTGGTACTGTGGGAATTAACAATATGCTTGGAAGAGACATTTGCATCAGTCACTACAGAGCCTGCCTGTATGCTGGTATAAATATTCTGGCAGCAACGCAGAAGCCTGGCCCTTCCAGGTATAAACAGCTTGTCTGACTGGTTTTGAACCAAATTCATTATTTTAATAGGAAAATCAGTTGTTAAAACAAGTTTACACTACATGTAGGTCAAATAACTTTAACATTTACACCTGAGGGAGATGACATCAAACATAAGCAGCATTTTCCCCTTTAGTAGGTAATTAAGTAGAAACCTGGGCTTTGAAAAGAACAATCAAATGCACATGACACAAAAACACATGTCAAAAATGTTACTACTGGTACTAACATTAGTATCTGGTAGTCCAGTAGTAAAAATGCAAACTATTAAAACGTGTGTGCGTGCGTGCGTATAAGTGGGAGTTCCAGGTTGGCCCATGTGAGGGGATAGAAGTGGGGGATCATGTCTGAATGGCCCGTGTCTGTGAAGACTTTGGGGTTGTTGCCTCCTTGGATACTACACCCATCGAGGAAAAAAAAAAAAATACAATCGGGCTGTCACATCAATTTCAGCACCAAGGAGATGAGGAGCAAAGGGGGACTCCAGTAAGTTTTGATTACTAATTAACACAAACACACACTATCCAAAATCCAGTTCTATGCCCTTGGTGTAAAACACATATCCATTTAGAAAGAGATGAACAAATAAAATCCATTGTCTGCGACGTTACAGATACATTGAAGAAGCAATCAGAAGACTGAGCAAGCGTCACTCTCAGCACCTCCGTGTCTACGATCCACATGGTGGGGCTGACAACATGATTCGTCTCACTAATCAATCTACTACATCCAGTTTCCAAAGCTTCTCTACAGCCACAGCCCCTCGTAAGGTTAGTGTTCGCATCCCAGACCACGTCACCTGGAAATGCTTATGACTGACATATGACCTTCATTGCTCCAAGCAACTTAAATTTGGGAAAGGTTGATACATTAAAATAAATTACACAGTCACATGTGACTCTAGGAGTGTTAACTGTTCTGAATTTGTGCCTATCCAAATATTTTATGAGGAATGAAACTTCACTGGCAACAAATACCGTCTGTAAGGAAGAGTGCTGCATTCAAAGATAAGCATTTCCTTGAGTCTGGAAGAAAATCATGATGTCTACTCTCTCCAGAAGCTTCGGTCTTCACAAGATAGTCAAGCAGCACTATCTGTCTCTTGCCAAAGTGCCAGGTGCAGAGTGTCAGGTCACATACATTGGATTAACAAAGCTGGAGAAAACCTACTTTGTAAAACCAGGACTCTGGAGATGGAGCCAGCTGGAATCAGAGGTATAGTAGAAGACACTGATAATTTCACTTTAAGTTAAAAATGTGTCTGATAGCATTATCATTGGCTTTCACAATTTAGAAATATCATACCTGATATTTTCCTGTTTCATATAGTTTTAACTTTTAAAATATTCATCCCTGACAGACGTACCTGAATGGAGTGCCTACTGGCCAGATGAGATGAAAATAACTGAAGTCGTTTTGGTCCCGGTCAGAATGTTTCGAGATCCTTTCACTCTTGACCCTAACAAACTGGTTCTGTGTGAAGTGCTTGATGGCAACTATGCACCTACAGGTATTAAACTAAGGTTTTAGCTGAGAGCTCAAAAGTGTCACCTACATGAATGTCCACTCTGAGTTCTGGCACATGAAAGCTGGGGCTGCTGCTGATTCTGAACTGGTTGTTCTGTGTTTTCCACACAGGGAGTAATCAGCGTTCACAATGTGTTAAAGTCATGGAGAACGTGAAAGACTTTCAGCCCTGGTTTGGGATGGAGCAGGAGTACATGCTCCTTGGTCTGGATGGAAAGCCCTTTGGTTGGCCTTCTCTGGGACTCCCATTTACTGCAGGTATGACCAAGAGCAGATATGTAAATATTGACTGGTCCAGAAAAAAGGCATTTTAATTTTAGAAATAAATCTGTAATTTATCATGTATCAATTCACAGTTCTTATACCGCTTTTTAAATTGTAACGCTTCCTCATCACATTCCTTCTCAGATCCTTGCACTGTGGGAATTAACAATATGCTTGGAAGAGACATTTCCATCAGTCACTACAGAGCCTGCCTGTATGCTGGTATAAATATCTGTGGCACCAATGCAGAGGCATTTCCCACACAGGTATAAACAGCTTGTCAGACTGCATTTGAACCAAAATCATTGTTGTCATAGGAAATTATTTGGGAGAAAATTTTACTACCTTTAGTTAACCAATATATTTAGCTTAATTAAGTTAAAGTTTTACACCTGAAAGAAATGTCATCAAGCATAGGCAGAATTTTTAGCCACTTTAGGTAATGAACAGTGGAAACTTGGGATAAACAAGACTAATGACATGCAACACAGGTACTAAAATAATCTAAGTTTCATATGACAAATAAAAGGCAGTGTGTGTCAAAAATATTACTGCATTGAGTATCAGGTAGTCCAGTTGTGAGAATGTGTGCTATTAAACTGCAACATCATTGGATCTATTCTGGCTGAAGATCTTCCTCATGTAATTGTCCAGATTTACACCGTAAGGTGTTCAAAAAGGCCCAAATAAATTTAATTAATAAATACCAAAAGATCACATGATACAAAAAATACTCAAAGACCTCACTCTAGCACATTGTTTTTTGATTATATATGAAACCAGCACAGTGGAATTATACATTTTCAATTTAATAAATCTCTGTGATCACTGTTTTGTGTGTGTAAGTGGGAGTTCCAGGTTGGCCCATGTGAGGGGATAGAAGTGGGGGATCATGTCTGGATGGCCCGTTACATTCTGCACCGTATCTGTGAAGACTTTGGGGTTGTTGCCTCCTTGGATGCTACACCCATCGAGGAAAAAAATCATACATCAGGCTGTCACACCAATTTCAGCACCAAGGAGATGAGGAGCAAAGGGGGACTCCAGTAAGTTTTGACTACTAATTAACACAAACACACACTATCCAAAATCCAGTTCTATGCCCTTGGTGTAAACACATATCCATTTAGAAGAGATGAACAAATAAAATCCATTCTCTGCAACGTTACAGATACATTGAAGAAGCAATCGCAAAGACTGAGCAAGCGTCACTCTCAGCACCTCCGTGTCTACGATCCACATGGTGGGGCTGACAACATGATTCGTCTCACTAATCAATCTACTACATCCAGTTTCCAAAGCTTCTCTACAGCCACAGCCTCTCGTAAGGTTAGTGTTCGCATCCCAGACCACGTCAGCCGGAGTGGCTGTGGGTACTTGGAGGACAGACGTCCTGCTGCCAACTGTGACCCCTACTCTGTGATGAGGGCCTTGGCTGAAACCTGCCTGCTGCGAGCAGCTGAGGATGATGATGAGGGAAAGAAAACTGTTGCTGCCTGAAAAGGAAGAAAAACCTCTGAAGTACAGTACCACAGACTGCAACACTGATTTACATAAAAACGAATTACGCAGTTCTGTGGCTTTGTTACATTTTTTTGAGAAATTCAACACATTTGATGTTTCATTGCAGATGTTTTGGTAGGTAAGAAATGTATAATATAATATACACAGTATACATATTCTATTACCTCGGACCCATTTTATTTTCTTCCAATAATCTTGAATTACACACAGAGACCGTTTCTTTTTGAATAACTGGCTCAGAGAATATATGTCTTTACTAGTAATGGAGCAAGCAGTTTTTGACCAGCAATAAAAGGATACTGGACAAAGTGAATGATGTGACATATAAAATCAGGCCATAATAGATAGTAAGTGTATAAAGAAAACATGTTATAACAGTCCAGAATTATTCCACAAAAGTAAGTTCAAAGAATGACTCAAACTAAATAAAATGAAAGAAAAATAGTACAAATTCTCCAAAATGATGGAGATAATCTGATTATCAAGTCCCGACTTCTGCTTCTGAATCTCTGTCTCCATCACTAAATGTGTATTCAAACAAAACCCTGTTGCCATTAATAAAGACCAGATATTCCTCGAGTCCTATTTCAGTGTTCCTCAACCGTCATCTGACTTCAGCTGTGCCATCTGGTTCTATCCCGACCAAAACACCTGCTTTTATTCACAGCAGCGTGTCCTGTGCAACTGTATGTTTGAATGTGTGTGTGAGAGAGAGAGCGAGCTGTGGGAATAAGGGGTATTAAATGTAAAATGCACTGTCATGGTTGTATATTGTCTGAACGATACTGCCTCAAAGTAGAAGACAGAGTCACTACAAACTGCAGAGGGCTAAATCTAGCGTTTTAACTGTTAGCTACTCTGCTCTAGTTAACAGTTAGTCACTGGAATACTCAATTGTTTGGTGCAAAGCAGGTAATATACAGAAAGATTTTAGAACTTCTTTTTTAAAAAACACAAAACACGCTCTTTTGATCCAGCAAAGCTGGTGGCCAGACAGCTACATAATGATCTGAAATGTGCCATGCACCAACACAGAGCTGAGGGGAACTGCACATTCAGGGGATAATTTTCTGTAGGATCGTCTGTAAAAGCCACATTTTTTCAGTCATTACAACAGTTTGATTTTGGACCCAGTGATGCCACACACAGAAGCAGATCGGTTCAACTGACACGGCAACAGGGAGAGACTTATGCAGGAAGAGGAGGTGGCTGATTATGGCAGGATTCACTAAAACATAGAGAATGAGAATTTAGACTGATGGATGTCTTTGGACTTGTGATAAGAGGAGGGAGATGTTTGATAAACAGAGGTGAGAGTGCTTAGTATGGCAGAAGAGGGGAGCGAAGTGGGAGACACCGGTCCAGGCTGGCACACTATGAATTAGCTGGGGAAACATTGGAGAGACATAGTGGGCTGCTATTCCAGCAGGACAGGTGACAAAGAAGCTGTTGCAGTGAGACAGAGCAGACTGGTTGAGTGAATACTGGCTATAGTGTTACTTCATGGAACAGATCAGAATATAATCTCCACTATGCTCCTTAGAATAAGGGTAGGAAAACCCAGGAGAGATGCTTGATCGCAGATAGTTCAAAACAAGTCAGGCCAAAGGGCAAAATACTCAGGTGAAGGTACCAATGGGGGACAGCAGAATGAGAGGTCAAAGGAAGGGATGCAGGGTCAAAAACACAGGAAGTGAAGCAGAATTAAGATCTGGAACTCTGTTAGAAGGCTGTAAAAAACTGCACATGGCACGTTACAGTCCACCACAGAGAAAGGAGACAACAGCTTAAATAGGCTGAAAATTAAGTGAAGTTCAACATGTGAAGCCAAATGAAAAAAAAGGAACAACAGGAAGTGGATTGAAAAAAAAAAAAAAGTCCAGGGCCCTTCAGTGCTCCAAGCAACTTAAACTTGGGAAAGGTTGATACATTAAAATAAATTACACAGTCACCTGTGACTCTAGGAGTGTTAACTGTTCTGAATTTGTGCCTATCCAAATATTTTATGAGGAATGAAACTTCACTGACAACAAATACTGTCAGTAAGGAAGAGTGCTGCTTTCAAAGAGAAGCACTTTCTTGAGTCTGGAAGAAAATTATGATGTCTACTCTCTCCAAAAGCTTCGGTCTTCACAAGATAGTCAAGCAGCACTATCTGTCTCTTGCCAAAGGTGCAGAGTGTCAGGTCACATACATTTAGATTGACAAAGCTGGAGAAAACCTACTTCGTAAAACCAGGACTCTGGAGATGGAGCCTAAAAAACCTTAAACTAAGGTTTTAGCTGACAACTCAAAAGTGTCACCTACATGAATGTCCACTCTGAGTTCTGGCACATGAAAGCTGGGGCTGCTGCTGATTCTGAACTGGTTGTTCTGTGTTTTCCACACAGGGAGTAATCAGCGTTCACAATGTGCTAAAGTCATGGAGAAAGTGAAAGACTTTCAGCCCTGGTTTGGGATGGAGCAGGAGTACATGCTCCTTGATCTGGATGGAAAGCCCTTTGGTTGGCCTTCTCAGGGACTTCGACTTATACCAGGTGTGATTAAGAGCAGATATGTAAATATCAGGGGTGGAAAGTAATGTATTACATTTATTCATGTTACTGTAATTGAGTAGGTTTTTTTGTTCACTTGTAAATTTTAAAGTAGTTTTTAAAATCTGTAATTTTACTTTTACTGAAGTATGTATATTTTTAAGTATTGTACTTCAGTACATTTCAAATTACATCCATTACTCAGTAAAAAATAAATGATAAAAAATGCCAAACCAGAAACTAATGTAGTGTTTCTGAAGTATATTTAACCCTCTCTAAGGGGTCTAAGGGTGTTTTGGGGCCCTGGACAAGTTTTAATATGTCCTGACATTTGTGCTTCTTTCAATTGCTTTTAAACATATTAATGGCTAAAGTCTGATAACACTGTAATCAGCACAAACTGGGCTACAATAATATGTGAGCAGCAAGTTACAGATATACATGATTGTGTTTTTGAAAAAACAGCATTTATGCATGGTTAGTGAAAAACTACAATTTTTAAGTCATTGAAATAAGGCCATAAAATACATACAGAACATCCGTTCTCAAGACTTTTGAGAACTGCATCTGAGTGTTTGCTTCAAAATGATGTGAAAACCATCCTGTTTACTCAATCACAGAAAACAATACACCGATTAGACTTTTTTAAGGCCCTTTTTTTGTAGAAAAGACATGCAAGAAGGCCTGCATGATCATGAAAAATCACGTGATTCACCTGAGAAGACAAGGACCCGCATGATGAGCTGCATAATGAGCCTTTCAGTCAGGAAAGTAGCTGAGAGGGAATTACTCATCTGGAATTATGTCCTCTGCTGCGTCCAGTTGTAAGTAAAAGTAAAAATGTAGAAATGTAGATTCAAGATTTTAGCTGAAAATTATAAACAGATGGTTAAGTTATACATTTTAAGAAAACACTCCAGATGAGATGCATTTATTTTTTCCACTAAATTATTAACATAATAAAAATTATTTTAGTTTGGAACAGGAATTGATGTTTACATGTGCCAACGGCCACACCTTGAACCGCCACCTTATCGTGGTGGAGGGGTTTGAGTGCCCGTATGATCCTAGGAGAAGGAGCCTGAGTTTGTGCGGGAGGTCGAGCGGTACTGACTAGAGATAGGCGGGCTCACCTCCACGCACAGCCTGGGCTCTGAAACCCACTCCTTGAGAGGGGCTGGACTCTCTTCTACTCTGGAGTGATTCGCGGTGAGAGGCGGCGAGCTGGTGTAGGCTTGCTCATAGCTCCGCAGCTCAGCTGCCACGTGTTGGAGTTTTCCCCCCCAGAGTGAAAGGGTCGTTTCCCTGCGCCTTCGGGTCCTCAGTGGCAAAGCACCAGGGGTGGATGAGATCCACCCCGAGTACCTCAAGTCTCTGGATGTTGTTGGGCTGTCATGGCTGACATGCCTGTGCAACATCGCGTGGCGTTCGGGGACAGTACCCCTGGATTGGCAGACTGGGGTGGTGGTTCCTCTTTTTAAGAAGGGGGACTGGAGGGTGTGTTCCAACTATAGAGGGATCACACTCCTCAGCCTCCCGGGGAAGGTCTATGCCAGGGTACTGGAGAGGAGGATCCGACCGGTGGTCGAACCTCGGATCCAGGAGGAACAATGCGGTTTCCATCCTGGCCGTGGAACACTGGACCAGCTCTATACCCTCTCGAGGGTGCTCGAGGGTTCATGGGAGTTTGCCCAACCAGTCCACATGTGTTTTGTGGACTTGGAGAAGGCATTCGACCGGGTCCCTCGTGACATCCTGTGGGAGGTGCTCCAGGAGTACGGGGTCCGGGGCCCTTTGCTGAGGGCTATCCGGTTTCTATACAAACGGATCAGGAGCTTGGTTCGCATTGCCGGTAGTAAGTCAGACCTGTTCCCAGTGCACGTTGGACTCCGGCAGGGCTGCCCCTTTGTCACTGGTTCTGTTCATTACTTTAATGGACAGAATTTCTAGGCGCAGCCAGGGGCCGGAGGGAGTCCAGTTCGGGGACCACAGGATTTCATCTCTGCTTTTTGCAGATGATGTTGTCCGGTTGGCTCCATCGAGCCAGGATCTTCAGCGTGTGCAAGGGCGGTTTGCAACCGAGTGTGAAGTGGCTGTGATGAGAATCTGCACCTCCAAGTCCGAGGCCATGGTACTCAACCGGAAAAAGGTGGCTTGCCATCTCCAAGCCAGGGGAGAGATCCTGCCTCAGGTGGAAAAGTTTAAGTATCTCGGGGTCTTGTTCACGAGTGAGGGAAGGACGGAACGTAAGATTGACAGACGGATCGGGGCATCAGCAGCAGTAATGTGGTCGGTGTACCGGTCCGTTGTGGTGACCAGTCAATCTACGTTCCTGCTCTCACCTATGGTCATGAGCTCTGGGTCATGACCGAAAGAACAAGATCGCGGATACAAGCGGCTGAAATGAGCTTCCTCCGCAGGGTGGCCAGGCGCTCCTTAAGAGATAGGGTGAGGAGCTCGGTCACCCAGGAGGGGCTCGGAGTAGAGCCGCTGCTCCTCCACATTGAGAGGAGTCAGTCGAGGTGGCTCGGGCATCCGTTTCGGATGCCTCCTGGGCGCCTCCCTATAGAGATGTTCCGGGCATGTCCCACCGGGAGGAGACCCCGGGGAAGAACCAGGACACGCTGGAGGGAATATGTCTCCCGGCTGGCCTGGGAACGCCTCGGTGTCCCCCCGGAAGAGCTGGAGGAAGTGTCCAGGGAGAAGGAAGTCTGGGTATCCCTGATTCGGCTACTGCCCCCGCAACCCGGCCCCGGATAAGCGGGAGAAGATGGATGGATAGATGGATGTGCCGGCGGCCCGTGCTACATCATAATTGATGACAGAAAAAAAAGGAGTAGGTGAGTGTCTGAAACTAATTAAGTGCACTATATAGTCCACTATATAGCTTACTGCTGCACTATATACTGTGAGGGCTTAGGGACTAGTTTGGACATTCGGACACAGCCACAGAGACGGAGTTGATCACTTGATTTGACTGTTGTGTTAATACTGAATAGGCATTAGAAGCGTACCCCAGTCCTATTTATATAGGTCAGTAGGAGCCTACTACACCTCCTAGAGACAAAGTGAGTCAACGCTAATTAGCATTAGCAACTAAAGTCGCCTTAAGGCAAGGCAAGGCAAGGCAAGTTTATTTATATAGCACAATTCATACACAGAGTAATTCAAAGTGCTTTACAGAAATAAAAGACAGGTTAAAAATACATAAGCAAGAATAAAAAATAAAGGCATGCCACCACTTTGTCACCATATTTGCCCCTTATGATATCGACTATTGGACCATGCTGACCCATATTTGTGGGTCCCCTACTTTCAGTTTGTCCCATCCCTGATGGACTAAAAGTACCTCTACATGCCTTATGTTTTATACACTGCAAAGTAACTAAGTAACTTTTACTTTGAGCAAATTTTTAAAAGGGCTTCTTTATATTTTTACCTGAGTAGATTTTTACAATGATAATTCTACTTGACCTTATGTAAAATTTAATCAAAGTAACAGTACTTTTACTTGAGTGGAACATGTTTGTACTCTTTCCACCTCTGGTAAATTTTGGATTGATTCTGAACAACCCTATTTATAGTTTTAGGAAGAAAAATGCAATTTGTCTTTATCATTTAAAATGTATTACGTAATATTTCCAATTCATAGTTCTTATACTGTGTTTCATTTGTAACTGTTTCTTCATCAGATTCTGTTTTGTGTCTTCTCAGTGTCTGGTACTGTGGGAATTAACAATATGCTTGGAAGAAACATTTGCATCAGTCACTACAGAGCCTGCCTGTATGCTGGTATAAATATTTCTGGCAGCAACGCAGAAGCCTGGGCCTTCCAGGTATAAACAGCTTGTCTGACTGGTTTTGAACCAAATTCATTATTTTAATAGGAAAATCAGTTGTTAAAACAAGTTTACACTACATGTAGGTCAAATAACTTTAACATTTACACCTGAGGGAGATGACATCAAACATAAGCAGCATTTTCCCCTTTAGTAGGTAATTAAGTAGAAACCTGGGCTTTGAAAAGAACAATCTAAATTGCACATGACACAAAAACACATGTCAAAAATGTTACTACTGGTACTAACATTAGTATCTGGTAGTCCAGTAGTAAAAATGCAAACTATTAAAACGTGTGTGCGTGCGTGCATATAAGTGGGAGTTCCAGGTTGGCCCATGTGAGGGGATAGAAGTGGGGGATCATGTCTGAATGGCCCGTGTCTGTGAAGACTTTGGGGTTGTTGCCTCCTTGGATACTACACCCATCGAGGAAAAAAAAAAAAATACAATCGGGCTGTCACATCAATTTCAGCACCAAGGAGATGAGGAGCAAAGGGGGACTCCAGTAAGTTTTGATTACTAATTAACACAAACACACACTATCCAAAATCCAGTTCTATGCCCTTGGTGTAAAACACATATCCATTTAGAAAGAGATGAACAAATAAAATCCATTGTCTGCGACGTTACAGATACATTGAAGAAGCAATCAGAAGACTGAGCAAGCGTCACTCTCAGCACCTCCGTGTCTACGATCCACATGGTGGGGCTGACAACATGATTCGTCTCACTAATCAATCTACTACATCCAGTTTCCAAAGCTTCTCTACAGCCACAGCCCCTCGTAAGGTTAGTGTTCGCATCCCAGACCACGTCACCTGGAAATGCTTATGACTGACATATGACCTTCATTGCTCCAAGCAACTTAAATTTGGGAAAGGTTGATACATTAAAATAAATTACACAGTCACATGTGACTCTAGGAGTGTTAACTGTTCTGAATTTGTGCCTATCCAAATATTTTATGAGGAATGAAACTTCACTGGCAACAAATACCGTCTGTAAGGAAGAGTGCTGCATTCAAAGATAAGCATTTCCTTGAGTCTGGAAGAAAATCATGATGTCTACTCTCTCCAGAAGCTTCGGTCTTCACAAGATAGTCAAGCAGCACTATCTGTCTCTTGCCAAAGGTGCAGAGTGTCAGGTCACATACATTTGGATTAACAAAGCTGGAGAAAACCTACTTTGTAAAACCAGGACTCTGGAGATGGAGCCAGCTGGAATCAGAGGTATAGTAGAAGACACTGATAATTTCACTTTAAAGTTAAAAATGTGTCTGATAGCATTATCATTGGCTTTCACAATTTAGAAATATCATACCTGATATTTTCCTGTTTCATATAGTTTTAACTTTTAAAATATTCATCCCTGACAGACGTACCTGAATGGAGTGCCTCCTGGCCAGATGAGAAAATAACTGAAGTCGTTTTGGTCCCGGTCAGAATGTTTCGAGATCCTTTCACTCTTGACCCTAACAAACTGGTTCTGTGTGAAGTGCTTGATGGCAACTATGCACCTACAGGTATTAAACTAAGGTTTTAGCTGAGAGCTCAAAAGTGTCACCTACATGAATGTCCACTCTGAGTTCTGGCACATGAAAGCTGGGGCTGCTGCTGATTCTGAACTGGTTGTTCTGTGTTTTCCACACAGGGAGTAATCAGCGTTCACAATGTGTTAAAGTCATGGAGAACGTGAAAGACTTTCAGCCCTGGTTTGGGATGGAGCAGGAGTACATGCTCCTTGGTCTGGATGGAAAGCCCTTTGGTTGGCCTTCTCTGGGACTCCCATTTACTGCAGGTATGACCAAGAGCAGATATGTAAATATTGGACTGGTCCAGAAAAAAGGCATTTTAATTTTAGAAATAAATCTAATTTATCATGTATCAATTCACAGTTCTTATACCGCTTTTTAAATTGTAACGCTTCCTCATCACATTCCTTCTCAGATCCTTGTACTGTGGGAATTAACAATATGCTTGGAAGAGACATTTCCATCAGTCACTACAGAGCCTGCCTGTATGCTGGTATAAATATCAGTGGCACCAATGCAGAGGCATTTCCCACACAGGTATAAACAGCTTGTCAGACTGCATTTGAACCAAAATCATTGTTGTCATAGGAAAATTATTTGTGAGAAAAATTTTACTACCTTTAGTTAACCAATATATTTAGCTTAATTAAGTTAAAGTTTTACACCTGAAAGAAATGTCATCAAGCATAGGCAGAATTTTTAGCCACTTTAGGTAATGAACAGTGGAAACTTGGGATAAACAAGACTAATGACATGCAACACAGGTACTAAAATAATCTAAGTTTCATATGACGAAATAAAAGGCAGTGTGTGTCAAAAATATTACTGCATTGAGTATCAGGTAGTCCAGTTGTGAGAATGTGTGCTATTAAACTGCAACATCATTGGATCTATTCTGGCTGAAGATCTTCCTCATGTAATTGTCCAGATTTACACCGTAAGGTGTTCAAAAAGGCCCAAATAAATTTAATTAATAAATACCAAAAAGATCACATGATACAAAAAATACTCAAAGACCTCACTCTAGCACATTGTTTTTTGATTATATGTGAAACCAGCACAGTGGAATTATACATTTTCAATTTAATAAATCTCTGTGATCACTGTTTTGTGTGTGTAAGTGGGAGTTCCAGGTTGGCCCATGTGAGGGGATAGAAGTGGGGGATCATGTCTGGATGGCCCGTTACATTCTGCACCGTGTCTGTGAAGACTTTGGGGTTGTTGCCTCCTTGGATGCTACACCCATCGAGGAAAAAAATCATACATCAGGCTGTCACACCAATTTCAGCACCAAGGAGATGAGGAGCAAAGGGGGACTCCAGTAAGTTTTGACTACTAATTAACACAAACACACACTATCCAAAATCCAGTTCTATGCCCTTGGTGTAAAACACATATCCATTTAGAAAGAGATGAACAAATAAAATCCATTCTCTGCAACGTTACAGATACATTGAAGAAGCAATCGCAAGACTGAGCAAGCGTCACTCTCAGCACCTCCGTGTCTACGATCCACATGGTGGGGCTGACAACATGATTCGTCTCACTAATCAATCTACTACATCCAGTTTCCAAAGCTTCTCTACAGCCACAGCCTCTCGTAAGGTTAGTGTTCGCATCCCAGACCACGTCAACCGGAGTGGCTGTGGGTACTTTGAGGACAGACGTCCTGCTGCCAACTGTGACCCCTACTCTGTGATGAGGGCCTTGGCTGAAACCTGCCTGCTGGGAGCAGCTGAGGATGATGATGAGGGAAAGAAAACTGTTGCTGCCTGAAAAGGAAGAAAAAACCTCTGAAGTACAGTACCACAGACTGCAACACTGATTTACATAAAAACGAATTACGCAGTTCTGTGGCTTTGTTAAATTTTGTTGAGAAATTCAACACATTTGATGTTTCATTGCAGATGTTTTGGTAGGTAAGAAATGTATAATATAAATATACACAGTATACATATTCTATTTACCTCGGACCCATTTTATTTTCTTCCAATAATCTTGAATTACACACAGAGACCGTTTCTTTTTGAATAACTGGCTCAGAGAATATATATGTCTTTACTAGTAATGGAGCAAGCAGTTTTTGACCAGCAATAAAAGGATACTGGACAAAGTGAGTGATGTGCACATACAAAATCATACCATAATAAATACTGAGATAAAGATAGTAAGTGTATAAAAGAAAACATGTTATACCAGTCCAGAATTATTCCACAAAAGTAAGTTCAAAGAACGACTCAAACTAAATAAAATGAAAAAAAAAATAGTACAAATTCTCCAAAATGATGGAGATAATCTGATTATCAAGTCCCGCCTTCTGCTTCTGAATCTCTGTCTCCATCACTAAATGTGTATTCAAACAAAACCCTGTTGCCATTAATAAAGACCAGATATTGCTCGAGTCCTATTTCAGTGTTCCTCAACTGTCATCTGACTTCAGCTGTGCCATCTGGTTCTATCCCGACCAAAACACCTGCTTTTATTCACAGCAGCGTGTCCTGTGCAACTGTATGTTTGAATGTGTGTGAGAGAGAGAGAGCGAGCTGTGGGAATAAGGGGTATTAAATGTAAAATGCACTGTCATGGTTGTATATTGTCTGAACAATACTGCCTCACAGTAGAAGACAGAGTCACTACAAACTGCCGAGGGCTAAATCTAGCGTTTTAACTGTTAGCTACTCTGCTCTAGTTAACAGTTAGTCACTGGAATACTCAATTGTTTGGTGCAAAGCAGGTAATATACAGAAAGATTTTAGAACTTCTTTTTTAAAAAACACAAAACACGCTTTTTTGATCCAGCAAAGCTGGTGGCCAGACAGCTACATAATAATCTGAAACGTGCCATGCACCAACACAGAGCTGAGGGGAACTGCACATTCAGGGGATAATTTTCTGTAGGATCGTCTGTAAAAGCCACATTTTTTCAGTCATTACAACAGTTTGATTTTGGACCCAGTGATGCCACACACAGAAGCAGATCGGTTCAACTGACACGGCAACAGGGAGAGACTTATGCAGGAAGAGGAGGTGGCTGATTATGGCAGGATTCACTAAAACATAGAGAATGAGAATTTAGACTGATGGATGTCTTTGGACTTGTGATAAGAGGAGGGAGATGTTTGATAAACAGAGGTGAGAGTGCTTAGTATGGCAGAAGAGGGGAGCGAAGTGGGAGACACCGGTCCAGGCTGGCACACTATGAATTAGCTGGGGAAACATTGGAGAGACATAGTGGGCTGCTATTCCAGCAGGACAGGTGACAAAGAAGCTGTTGCAGTGAGACAGAGCAGACTGGTTGAGTGAATACTGGCTGTAGTGTTACTTCATGGAACAGATCAGAATATAATCTCCACTATGCTCCTTAGAATAAGGGTAGGAAAACCCAGGAGAGATGCTTGATCGCAGATAGTTCAAAACAAGTCAGGCCAAAGGGCAAAATACTCAGGTGAAGGTACCAATGGGGGACAGCAGAATGAGAGGTCAAAGGAAGGGATGCAGGGTCAAAAACACAGGAAGTGAAGCAGAATTAAGATCTGGAACTCTGTGTTAGAAGGCTGTAAAAAACTGCACATGGCACGTTACAGTCCACCACAGAGAAAGGAGACAACAGCTTAAATAGGCTGAAAATTAAGTGAAGTTCAACATGTGAAGCCAGATGAAAAAAAAAGGAACAACAGGAAGTGGATTGAAAAAAAAAAAAAAGTCCAGGGCCCTTCAGTGCTCCAGGCAACTTAAAACTTGGGAAAGGTTGATACATTAAAATAAATTACACAGTCACCTGTGACTCTAGGAGTGTTAACTGTTCTGAATTTGTGCCTATCCAAATATTTTATGAGGAATGAAACTTCACTGACAACAAATACTGTCAGTAAGGAAGAGTGCTGCTTTCAAAGAGAAGCACTTTCTTGAGTCTGGAAGAAAATCATGATGTCTACTCTCTCCAAAAGCTTCGGTCTTCACAAGATAGTCAAGCAGCACTATCTGTCTCTTGCCAAAGGTGCAGAGTGTCAGGTCACATACATTTGGATTGACAAAGCTGGAGAAAACCTACTTTGTAAAACCCGGACTCTGGAGATGGAGCCAGCTGGAATCAAGGCTTTATTCTCCTGGGACTTCCAGGGCAAACAAGGGAACCGGGTGAGACGGTAAATTCACTAGACCACATAAGATGGTCGAAACTGAAGAAAGACCGGGTGGGACGGTCGTCATAAAAAACACACTTTCACTTCATAACACAGGCTAATTACAACTAATACTTCGGCAACTAAACAAAGGAACAAGGGAGGTATAAATAGACAGGGCACCAAACTAATTGAACACAGACGGTGGTTGAGAACATAACAGAAACAGGTGAAACTCATGAACACAAATTACAAACGTGAAGCTGCCAGAGAACAGAGCAAGGAGAGAAAACAGGAAGTCAATACAAAATAAAGGTCCTCTGACAGGAAGTTCCAAGGGGACTCATGACAGGCCCCCCCCCTCAAGGCGGATACCAGACGGCCAAAACAAAAAAATCCAGGGTGGGCGGGAGGGCTCTGAGTCCATAACTGGGCTCTGGCAGAGCAGAGTTTCAAGGCTCTGGGGGTCAAACCCCGGGAGGAAGAAAGATCAAGGGCGTCCGGGTGGATGGCCTCTGAGACGGGCGAAGGTCCGGGGCCGTTCGGGAGGGCAGCCTCTGAGATGGGCGAAGGTCCGGGGCCGCTCGGGAGGGCGGCCTTGCAGACAGGCGTGGGTCCGAAGCCGTTCCGGAGGACGCAAGGACAGCCGGAGACACTGCAGGACCGGCCGGCACCGGTGCAGGTGAGAAGGCCTGGGAAGCTGCCGTTGAGAGCGCTGAGACGGCCGGGAAAGCAGCGGGCACGGCTGCTTGGGACACTTGGGAGGAGGTTGCTGAAGCGGCTGGTCGGGGAATTCCGCTGGCTGCCGCTGCGGCTCAGGGAACTCTGCTGGAGACTGTGGTGGCTGCCGCTGTCGCAGATCGAACGGCTGCGGCTCGGGCTCGGGGAACTCTGGCGGCTCGAGCCAGAGCTCAATACAAAATAAAGGTCCTCTGACAGGAAGTTCCAAGGGGACTCATGACAGTAGAAGACTGATAATTTCACTTTAGAGTTAAAAATGTGTCTGATAGCATTATCATTGGCTTTCACAATTTAGAAATATCATACCTGATATTTTCCTTTTTCATATAGTTTTAACTTTTAAAATATTCATCCCTGACAGACGTACCTGAATGGAGTGCCTCCTGGCCAGATGAGAAAATAACTGAAGTCGTTTTGGTCCCGGTCAGAATGTTTCGAGATCCTTTCACTCTTGACCCTAACAAACTGGTTCTGTGTGAAGTGTTTGATGGCAACTATGCACCTACAGGTATTAAACTAAGGTTTTAGCTGAGAACTCAAAAGTGTCACCTACATGAATGTCCACTCTGAGTTCTGGCACATGAAAGCTGGGGCTGCTGCTGATTCTGAACTGGTTGTTCTGTGTTTTCCACACAGGGAGTAATCAGCGTTCACAATGTGTTAAAGTCATGGAGAATGTGAAAGACTTTCAGCCCTGGTTTGGGATGGAGCAGGAGTACATGCTCCTTGGTCTGGATGGAAAGCCCTTTGGTTGGCCTTCTCAGGGACTCCCATTTACTGCAGGTATGACCAAGAGCAGATATGTAAATATTGGACTGGTCCAGAAAAACGGCATTTTAATTTTAGAAATAAATCTGTAATTTATCATGTATCAATTCACAGATCTTATACCGCTTTTTAAATTGTAACGCTTCCTCATCACATTCCTTCTCAGATCCTTGTACTGTGGGAATTAACAATATGCTTGGAAGAGACATTTCCATCAGTCACTACAGAGCCTGCCTGTATGCTGGTGTAAATATCTGTGGCACCAATGCAGAGGCATTTCCCACACAGGTATAAACAGCTTGTCAGACTGTTTTTGAACCAAAATCATTGTTGTCATAGGAAAATTATTTGTGAGAAAAATTTTACTACCTTTAGTTAACCAATATATTTAGCTTAAGTTAAAGTTTTACACCTGAAAGAAATGTCATCAAGCATAGGCAGAATTTTTAGCCACTTTAGGTAATGAACAGTGGAAACTTGGGATAAACAAGACTAATGACATGCAACACAGGTACTAAAATAATCTAAGTTTCATATGACAAAATAAAAGGCAGTGTGTGTCAAAAATATTACTGCATTGAGTATCAGGTAGTCCAGTTGTGAGAATGTGTACTTTTAAACTGCAACATCATTGGATCTATTCTGGCTGAAGATCTTCCTCATGTAATTGTCCAGATTTACACCGTAAGGTGTTCAAAAAGGCCCAAATAAATTTAATTAATAAATACCAAAAAGATCACATGATACAAAAAATACTCAAAGACCTCACTTCAGCACATTGTTTTTTGATTATATGTGAAACCAGCACAGTGGAATTATACATTTTCAATTTAATAAATCTCTGTGATCACTGTTTTGTGTGTGTAAGTGGGAGTTCCAGGTTGGCCCATGTGAGGGGATAGAAGTGGGGGATCATGTCTTGATGGCCCGTTACATTCTGCACCGTATCTGTGAAGACTTTGGGGTTGTTGCCTCCTTGGATGCTACACCCATCGAGGAAAAAAAACATACATCAGGCTGTCACACCAATTTCAGCACCAAGGAGATGAGGAGCAAAGGGGGACTCCAGTAAGTTTTGACTACTAATTAACACAAACACACACTATCCAAAATACAGTTCTATGCCCTTGGTGTAAAACACATATCCATTTAGAAAGAGATGAACAAATAAAATCCATTCGCTGCGACGTTACAGATACATTGAAGAAGCAATCGCAAGACTGAGCAAGCGTCACTCTCAGCACCTCCGTGTCTACGATCCACATGGTGGGGCTGACAACATGATTCGTCTCACTAATCAATCTACTACATCCAGTTTCCAAAGCTTCTCTACAGCCACAGCCTCTCGTAAGGTTAGTGTTCGCATCCCAGACCACGTCAGCCGGAGTGGCTGTGGGTACTTTGAGGACAGACGTCCTGCTGCCAACTGTGACCCCTACTGTGTGATGAGGGCCTTGGCTGAAACCTGCCTGCTGGGAGCAGCTGAGGATGATGATGAGGGAAAGAAGACTACTGCTGCTTGAAAAGGAAGAAAAAACCTCTGAAGTACAGTACCACAGATCCTTTCACTCTTGACCCTAACAAACTGGTTCTGTGTGAAGTGCTTGATGGCAACTATGTACCTACAGGTATTAAACTAAGGTTTTAGCTGAGAACTCAAAAGTGTCACCTACATGAATGTCCACTCTGAGTTCTGGCACATGAAAGCTGGGGCTGCTGCTGATTCTGAACTGGTTGTTCTGTGTTTTCCACACAGGGAGTAATCAGCGTTCACAATGTGTTAAAGTCATGGAGAAAGTGAAAGACTTTCAGCCCTGGTTTGGGATGGAGCAGGAGTACATGCTCCTTGGTCTGGATGGAAAGCCCTTTGGTTGGCCTTCTCAGGGCCTTCTCATACATTGTAAAAAGTAGTGAGCAGCAATGGTCACTAGACGGGCAGGATAGACCGTCATTGTGGATGAAAAAATGGGGGAAAAGTAAAAATGTATAAATGTAGATTCAAGATTTTAGCTGAAAATTATAAACAGATGGTTAAGTTATACATTTTAAGAAAACACTCCAGATGAGATGCATTTATTTTTTCCACTAAATTATTAACATAATAAAAATTATTTTAGTTTGGAACAGGAATTGATGTTTACATGTGCCAGCGGCCCCTCCTTGAACCACCACCTTATCGTGGTGGAGGGGTTTGAGTGCCCGTATGATCCTAGGAGCTATGTTGTCCGGGGCTATATGCCTCTGGCAGGGTCTCCCAAGGCAAACAGGTCCTAGGTGACGGACCAGACTAAGAGCGGTTCAGTGACCTCTTATGAAGCAAAAATCGAGGACCGTGATGTCGCCCGGCATGGTGAAGCCGGGAGCCAGGCCTTGGGTTGGGGCCCGTTGGCGAGCGCCTGGTGGCTGGGTCTCCCCCCATGGGGCCCAGCCGGGCAAAGCCCGAAAGAGCGACGTGGGGCCGCCCTTCTGTGGACCCACCACCCGCAGGAGGATCCATAAGGGGCCGGTACCTAGTGGATCGGGCAGTGGTCGAGGACGGGGACCTCGGCGACCCGATCCCTGGATGCTGAAACTGGCTCTAGGGACGTGGAATGTCACCTCACTGGGGGGGAAGGAGCCTGAGTTTGTGCGGGAGGTCGAGCGGTACTGACTAGAGATAGGCGGGCTCACCTCCACGCACAGCCTGGGCTCTGGAACCCAGCTCCTTGAGAGGGGCTGGACTCTCTTCTACACTGGAGTGATTCGCGGTGAGAGGCGGCGAGCTGGTGTAGGCTTGCTCATAGCTCCCCAGCTCAGCCGCCACGTGTTGAAGTTTTCCATCCCAGAGTGAAAGAGTCGTTTCCCTGCGCCTTCGGGTCGGGGATAGGTCTCTCACTGTTTTTTCAGCTTATGGGCCGAACAACAGTGCAGAGTACCTGGCCTTTTTGAAGTCTCTCGGGGGGGGGGGGTGCTGAAAGGTGCTCTTACTGGGGACTCCATAATTCTGTTGGGGGACTTCAACGCTCACGTGGGCAGCGACAGTGAGGCGGGACAGACTTGGCAGGTCCAAACGTACTGTGGGGGTCTGTTGGGAATGTCTGGCCGAACCCACTGTCAGAGGGGTCTTTAACTCACACCTCCGAGAGAGCTTGTACCAGATCCCGGGGGAGGCTGGAGTCCGAATGGACCATGTTTTCCACCTCCATTGTCGACGCGGCGGCTAGGAGCTGTGGCTGTAAGGTTTCGGGTGTCTGTCGTGGGGGCAATCCCCGAACCTGGTGGTGGACACCGGAGGTAAGGGATGCCGTCAAGCTGAAGAAGGAGTCCTACCAAGCTTGGTTGGCTTGTGGGACTCCCGAAGCAGCTGACAGGTACCGCCGGGCCAAGCGTGCTGCAGCCCAGGCAGTGACGGCGACAAAAACTCGGGTATGGGAGGAGTTCGGTGAGGCTATGGAGAAGGACTACTTGTCGGCCCCGAAGAGATTCTGGCAAACTGTCCAGCGCCTCAGGAGAGGGAAACAGTGCTCTACCAACACTGTTTACAGTGAAAGTGGGGAGCTGCTGACCTCGACTGGGGATATTGTCGAACGGTGGAAGGAATACTTTGAGGATCTCCTCAATCCCGTCAACATGTCTTCCATAAGGGAAGCAGGGGCTGGGGATTCGGAGGCTGATCCATCTATCACCCAAGCCGAAGTCACTGAGGTAGTTCGGCAGTTCCTCAGTGGCAAAGTACCAGGGGTGGATGAGATCCGCCCCAGTACCTCAAGTCTCTGGATGTTGTTGGGGTGTCATGGCTGACATGCCTGTGCAACATCGCGTGGCGTTCGGGGACAGTACCCCTGGATTGGCAGACGGGGGTGGTGGTTCCTCTTTTTAAGAAGGGGGACTGGAGGGTGTGTTCCAACTATAGAGGGATCACACTCCTCAGCCTCCTGGGGAAGGTCTGTGCCAGGGTACTGGAGAGGAGGATCCGGCCGGTGGTCGAACCTCGGATCCAGGAGGAACAATGCGGTTTCCATCCTGGCCGTGGAACACTGGACCAGCTCTATACCCTCTCGAGGGTGCTCGAGGGTTCATGGGAGTTTGCCCAACCAGTCCACATGTGTTTTGTGGACTTGGAGAAGGCATTCGACCGGGTCCCTCGTGACATCCTGTGGGAGGTGCTCCAGGAGTACGGGGTCCGGGGCCCTTTGCTGAGGGCTATCCGGTTTCTGTACAAACGGAGCAGGAGCTTGGTTCGCATTGCCGGTAGTAAGTCAGACCTGTTCCCAGTGCACGTTGGACTCCGGCAGGGCTGCCCCTTTGTCACCGGTTCTGTTCATTACTTTAATGGACAGAATTTCTAGGCGCAGCCAGGGGCCGGAGGGAGTCCAGTTCGGGGACCACAGGATTTCATCTCTGCTTTTTGCAGATGATGTTGTCCGGTTGGCTCCATCGAGCCACGATCTTCAGCGTGTGCAAGGGCGGTTTGCAACCGAGTGTGAAGTGGCTGTGATGAGAATCTGCACCTCCAAGTCCGAGGCCATGGTACTCAACCGGAAAAAGGTGGCTTGCCATCTCCAAGCCAGGGGAGAGATCCTGCCTCAGGTGGAAAAGTTTAAGTATCTCGGGGTCTTGTTCACGAGTGAGGGAAGGACGGAACGTAAGATTGACAGACGGATCGGGGCATCAGCAGCAGTAATGTGGTCGGTGTACCGGTCCGTTGTGGTGACCAGTCAATCTACGTTCCTGCTCTCACCTATGGTCATGAGCTCTGGGTCATGACCGAAAGAACAAGATCGTGGATACAAGCGGCTGAAATGAGCTTCCTCCGCAGGGTGGCCGGGCGCTCCTTTAGAGATAGGGTGAGGAGCTCGGTCACCCAGGAGGAGCTCGGAGTAGAGCCGCTGCTCCTCCACATCGAGAGGAGTCAGTCGAGGTGGCTCGGGCATCTGTTTCGGATGCCTCCTGGGCGCCTCCCTATAGAGATGTTCCGGGCATGTCCCACCGGGAGGAGACCCCGGGGAAGAACCAGGACACGCTGGAGGGAATATGTCTCCCGGCTGGCCTGGGAACGCCTCGGTGTCCCCCCGGAAGAGCTGGAGGAAGTGTCCAGGGAGAAGGAAGTCTGGGTATCCCTGATTCGGCTACTGCCCCCGTAACCCGGCCCCGGATAAGCGGAAGAAGATGGATGGATAGATGGATGTGCCGGCGGCCCGTGCTACATCATAATTGATGACAGAAAAAAAAGGAGTAGGTGAGTGTCTGAAACTAATTAAGTGCACTATATAGTCCACTATATAGCTTACTGCTGCACTATATACTGTGAGGGCTTAGGGACTAGTTTGGACATTCGGACACAGCCACAGAGACGGAGTTGATCACTTGATTTGACTGTTGTGTTAATACTGAATAGGCATTAGAAGCGTACCCCAGTCCTATTTATATAGGTCAGTAGGAGCCTACTACACCTCCTAGAGACAAAGTGAGTCAACGCTAATTAGCATTAGCAACTAAAGTCGCCTTAAGGCAAGGCAAGGCAAAGCAAGTTTATTTATATAGCACAATTCATACACAGAGTAATTCAAAGTGCTTTACAGAAATAAAAGACAGGTTAAAAATACATAAGCAAGAATAAAAAATAAAGGCATGCCACCACTTTGTCACCATATTTGCCCCTTATGATATCGACTATTGGACCATGCTGACCCATATTTGTGGGTCCCCTACTTTCAGTTTGTCCCATCCCTGATGGACTAAAAGTACCTTTACATGTCTTATGTTTTATACACTGCAAAGTAACTAAGTAACTTTTACTTTGAGCAAATTTTTAAAAGGGCTTCTTTATATTTTTACCTGAGTAGATTTTTACAATGATAATTCTACTTGACCTTATGTAAAATTTAATCAAAGTAACAGTACTTTTACTTGAGTGGAACATGTTTGTACTCTTTCCACCTCTGGTAAATTTTGGATTGATTCTGAACAACCCTATTTATAGTTTTAGGAAGAAAAATGCAATTTGTCTTTATCATTTAAAATGTATTACGTAATATTTCCAATTCATAGTTCTTATACTGTGTTTCATTTGTAACTGTTTCTTCATCAGATTCTGTTTTGTGTCTTCTCAGTGTCTGGTACTGTGGGAATTAACAATATGCTTGGAAGAAACATTTGCATCAGTCACTACAGAGCCTGCCTGTATGCTGGTATAAATATTTCTGGCAGCAACGCAGAAGCCTGGCCCTTCCAGGTATAAACAGCTTGTCTGACTGGTTTTGAACCAAATTCATTATTTTAATAGGAAAATCAGTTGTTAAAACAAGTTTACACTACATGTAGGTCAAATAACTTTAACATTTACACCTGAGGGAGATGACATCAAACATAAGCAGCATTTTCCCCTTTAGTAGGTAATTAAGTAGAAACCTGGGCTTTGAAAAGAACAATCTAAATTGCACATGACACAAAAACACATGTCAAAAATGTTACTACTGGTACTAACATTAGTATCTGGTAGTCCAGTAGTAAAAATGCAAACTATTAAAACGTGTGTGTGTGTGTGTATGTGTGTGCATGCGTGCGTGCGTGCGTATAAGTGGGAGTTCCAGGTTGGCCCATGTGAGGGGATAGAAGTGGGGGATCATGTGTGGATGGCCCGTGTCTGTGAAGACTTTGGGGTTGTTGCCTCCTTGGATACTACACCCATACAATCAAAAAAAAAAAAAAATACAATCGGGCTGTCACATCAATTTCAGCACCAAGGAGATGAGGAGCAAAGGGGGACTCCAGTAAGTTTTGACTACTAATTAACACAAACACACACTATCCAAAATACGCCCTTGGTGTAAAACACATATCCATTTAGAAAGAGATGAACAAATAAAATCCATTCTCTGCGATGTTACAGAAACATTGAAGAAGCAATCGCAAGACTGAGCAAGCGTCACTCTCAGCACCTCCGTGTCTACGATCCACATGGTGGGGCTGACAACATGATTCGTCTCACTAATCAATCTACTACATCCAGTTTCCAAAGCTTCTCTACAGCCACAGCCTCTCGTAAGGTTAGTGTTCGCATCCCAGACCACGTCAGCCGGAGTGGCTGTGGGTACTTGGAGGACAGACGTCCTGCTGCCAACTGTGACCCCTACTCTGTGATGAGGGCCTTGGCTGAAACCTGCCTGCAGGGAGCAGCTGAGGAAGATGATGAGGGAAAGAAGACTACTGCTGCTTGAAAAGGAAGAAAAAACCTCTGAAGTACAGTACCACAGACTGCAACACTGAATTACATAAAAACGAATTACGCAGTTCTGTGGCTTTGTGAAATTTTGTTGAGAAATTCAACACATTTGATGTTTCATTGCAGATGTTTTGGTAGGTAAGAAATGTATAATATAAATATACACAGTATACATATTCTATTTACCTCGGACCCATTTTATTTTCTTCCAATAATCTTCATAAACTACCACACACAGACTGTTGCTTTCTGAATAACTGACTCAGAGCATAAATATATATATATATATATATATATATATATATAAATAAAATGGGTCCGAGGTAAATAGAATATGTATACTGTGTATATTTATATTATACATTTCTTACCTACCAAAACAATATATCTGATGACCATCAGATACCCCGCTGGCATAATAAGCTGGCCAAAAGAGGACATAGAAGCCACTGATATCAAGACAAGGAAGCTCCTCACAATGCATGGAGGACTTCACCCCAAATCCAGCATCCTGAGACTGTACGCTAAGAGGAAGGAAGGAGGCTGGGGACTGGTGAGCATCAGAGCCGCCATCCAAGATGAAACAGCCAAGATCCATGAGTACATCAGGAAGATGGCCCCAAGCGATGGAATACTTAGTGAATATCTCAGGCAACAGAAGCCCGATGCAGAGGAAGAAGAGCAAGAACCATCACACAGTACTATGCTATATGACTTTAGGTCTATTTACAGTAACTAATTTTGAATAGGGGCTTATCCAAATATTTGTTTTGACCAGGCTTCACTTGCAACAAATACTGTCAGTAAGGAAGAGTGCTGCTTTCAAAGAGAAGCACTTTCTTGAGTCTGGAAGAAAATCATGATGTCTACTCTCTCCAAAAGCTTCGGCCTTCACAAGATAGTCAAGCAGCACTATCTGTCTCTTGCCAAAGGTGCAGAGTGTCAGGTCACATACATATGGATTGACAAAGCTGGAGAAAACCTACTTGGTAAAACCAGGACTCTGGAGATGGAGCCAGCTGGAATCAGAGGTATAGTAGAAGACACTGATAATTTCACTTTAAAGTTAAAAATGTGTCTGATAGCATTATCATTGGCTTTCACAATTTAGAAATATCATACCTGATATTTTCCTGTTTCATATAGTTTTAACTTTTAAAATATTCATCCCTGACAGACGTACCTGAATGGAGTGCCTCCTGGCCAGATGAGAAAATAACTGAAGTCGTTTTGGTCCCGGTCAGAATGTTTCGAGATCCTTTCACTCTTGACCCTAACAAACTGGTTCTGTGTGAAGTGCTTGATGGCAACTATGCACCTACAGGTATTAAACTAAGGTTTTAGCTGAGAGCTCAAAAGTGTCACCTACATGAATGTCCACTCTGAGTTCTGGCACATGAAAGGTGGGGCTGCTGCTGATTCTGAACTGGTTGTTCTGTGTTTTCCACACAGGGAGTAATCAGCGTTCACAATGTGTTAAAGTCATGGAGAAAGTGAAAGACTTTCAGACCTGGTTTGGGATGGAGCAGGAGTACATGCTCCTTGGTCTGGATGGAAAGCCATTTGGTTGGCCTTCTCAGGGACTCCGATTAACACGAGGTGTGATTTAGAGCAGAAATTTAAATATTGGATTGATGGAGAAAGACTATAGTTTTAGGAAGAAAAATGCAATTTGTCTTCAACGTTTAAAATGTATTATGTAATATTTACAACTCATAGTTCTTATACTGTGTTTCATTTGTAACTGTTTTCTCATCTGATCTTGTTTTGTGTCTTCTCAGCATCTTGTACTGTGGGAATTAACAATATGCTTGGAAGAGACATTTCCATCAGTCACTACAGAGCCTGCCTGTATGCTGGTATAAATATCTGTGGCAGCAACCCAGAAGCCTGGCCCTTCCAGGTATAAACAGCTTGTCTGACTCGTTTTGAACCAACTTCATTGTAATAGAAATATAATTTGTGCAAACAGTTTTACTACCTTTAGTTAACCCATACATGTAGGTTAACTTTTACACCTGAGGTAAATGACATTAGCAGCATTTTTACCCACTTTACGTAATGAGCAGTAGGAACTTGGATTGATGAGTAATGACATGCAACAAAGGTCCTAAAATAACAATCTAAATTTTATATGACAATAAACTTTTGTGTTAAAAATATTACTGCACTGAGTATCAGGTAGTCCAGTATTAAGAATGTGTACTATTAAACTGCAACATCATTGGATTTATTAAGGCTGAAAATCTTCCCATGTAATTTTCCTGATTTAGACCGTAAGGTGTTCAAAAAGGCCCAAATAAATGTATCAATAATAGATCACTTAATACAAAAAAATACTCAAAGACCTCACTTCAGCACATTGTTACTTGATTGTATACAAAACCAGCACACTGGAATTACAAATTCTCAGATGTGCCCTTGCTCTCTCTGATCACCATTTCCTGTTTTGTGTGTGTAAGTGGGAGTTCCAGGTTGGCCCATGTGAGGGGATAGAAGTGGGGGATCATGTCTGGATGGCCCGTTACATTCTGCACCGTGTCTGTGAAGACTTTGGGGTTGTTGCCTCCTTGGATGCTACACCCATCGAGGAAAAAAAACATACATCAGGCTGTCACACCAATTTCAGCACCAAGGAGATGAGGAGCAAAGGGGGACTCCAGTAAGTTTTGACTACTAATTAACACAAACACACACTATCCAAAATCCAGTTCTATGCCCTTGGTGGAAAACACATATCCATTTAGAAAGATGAACAAATAAAATCCATTCTCTGCAACGTTACAGATACATTGAAGAAGCAATCAGAAGACTGAGCAAGCGTCACTCTCAGCACCTCCGTGTCTACGATCCACATGGTGGGGCTGACAACATGATTCGTCTCACTAATCAATCTACTACATCCAGTTTCCAAAGCTTCTCTACAGCCACAGCCTCTCGTAAGGTTAGTGTTCGCATCCCAGACCACGTCAGCCGGAGTGGCTGTGGGTACTTGGAGGACAGACGTCCTGCTGCCAACTGTGACCCCTACTCTGTGATGAGGGCCTTGGCTGAAACCTGCCTGCTGGGAGCAGCTGAGGAAGATGATGATGAGAGAAAGAAAACTGTTGCTGCCTGAAAATGAAGAAAAAGCCTGGAGTACTACAGATTGCAACACTGATTTACTTATGTACGGATCACAAATCCCTTATGAGCAAGCATATGGGGATGCCATTTAATTTGACTCATTCTTTGAACTTACTTTTGTGGAATAATGTTGAACTGATATAACATGTTTTTATTATACAATGTCCATCTTTTTCTTGATATTTATCATTTTCTATGTGCACAGTATGCTTCATTACTAGTAAAGATATATGATGCATAAGGAAAGTATTCAGACCTTCTCTTTTTTCGAATTTGTTATGTTGCAGTGATGGCATGGTTGCATTTTCAGTACTACACAAACCAAGGTGCACGGGTTTCAAGGCTTTTCCATCTTTAGCAAAACACGTCGCCCAACTCTTCTCTAATAGACCTATAGGAAATTTCATTCACCAAATAAAATATCGTGCTGGAGAAGAGATAGACGGCGGATTTCAATGTTGGTGAAAGGCAGCCTATTACACTTAGTGTATTCTCATGTCGCCTGGTTAAGCGCAACTCAGTTCTAACTCAGTGCACCCTAAAGCCACGCCTACAGAGAGGGAATTGAGGGAAATGACACATAAACCAGCGAGAGAGGACGGGGAATATAGGCAGTAACGCAGCCAAAATGAATTAACTGGGGGGTGATGTAAAATGACTTAAATATTAAATATTTTTAATTTCTCAGTTCGTAAACTTTTCTAAGCCCTGCGCGTCAGATGGTGGTACATGTGGTCCATAGTAAATCTGCCCTGCGCTCAGAGCGGCGGCACAGTCTGGACTAAAGCAGGACACTCGATCTCCACTCTCAGTGGTTGTTTTTCCTCGCGTTTTTTTTTTTCTTTTAATGATGGGAATCATCATTTGACATATGGCCGAGCACAGGACCAGACAATGAATAACACGACTGGCTTGGCACTGTTAGGAGTTGGCAGCCGGTGGGAGTTAGTAGCGCACCGAACCATAACGGGCTGCATCCTGGCCTTACTTATCATTTGGACACTTTTGGGAAACTTAACGGTGTGCGCAACAGTCTATCGTTACCGGCACCTGCGCGTAAAAGTAACCAACATCTTCATTGTGTCTCTGGCGCTGTCGGATCTACTGGTCGCGGTGCTGGTGATGCCGTGGAAAGCCGTGGCTGAGGTGGCCGGTTTCTGGCCGTTTGGAGGGTTCTGTAAGACCTGGCTGGCTTGCGACATCATGTGCTCCACGGCCTCCATCCTCAACCTGTGCGTCATTAGTTTGGACCGATACTGGGCAATCTCCAGCCCTTTCCGCTACGAGAGGAGTATGAACAAGAGGGTGGCATCTGTTATGATCGGCGTGACCTGGACGGTGTCCGTGGTCATATCATTTGTTCCCGTGCAGCTGAACTGGCACCGTGCGGACATCGGTAACCCGAGCGGAGGGGTGGTTGCGCTTCACGATGAGAATCTTGATGGTAACTGTGACTCCAGCCTAAGCCGCACATACGCCATATCCTCCTCCCTCGTCAGCTTCTACATCCCCGTGGCTATCATGATCGTCACATACACCCGCATCTACCGGATAGCCCAGATGCAGATCCGGATGATATCCTCCCTGGAGCGGGCGGCGGAGCACGCGCAGAGCTGTCGCACGGATGTACCTGACTTACTTCCTCAGCTGTGCACAGAAATCACCTCGTACCAGTCTGGTACCAACCTAGACTCAGATCCTCCGCCTACTAATCAATCACACCGGGAGTTTAGAGTCTCCATCAGAAAAGAGACAAAAGTCCTCAAAACCTTGAGCATCATAATGGGCGTTTTTGTCTGCTGCTGGCTGCCGTTCTTTGTCCTAAACTGCGCGCTGCCCTTTTGTCCCGGACCGGGGACACCAGGAGCCCAGCGCGGTACTTACTGCGTCAGTGAAAAAACCTTTGATATCTTCGTGTGGATCGGATGGAGCAACTCGTCCCTCAACCCGATCATCTATGCGTTCAACACGGACTTTAGAGACGCTTTCCTGCGCCTGTTGCAGTGCCGCGGACGAGGCTGCTGGGCCGCGGTGAACGCAGCGGTGGAGACGGTGATGGCGAGCAACGACGCTGGGAACGTGAAACAAGATGTCCCATTGAACGGGATGCTGAGCGTCCCATGTGCCGGGAACAACACGGTCACTGTGTGTTATCACAGAGAGACAAGCTCGAACACTGAGGAAAGAATGGAAAAAGACAGACTGACGCAGATACCGATATAAGTGACACGCTTAAAAAAAAAAAAAAAACCCATAGGAGAGTCCAGGGAGTAGGAAACATAGGCCTATGCAAACAAGGTGCAAAGTGTTGTGATGAGGTTTGGTTATAAATGAAAAACCAAACACCATTTTTCAAATTTCAAGAAAAGTTGACTCTTAACAGCAAACAAATGAAGTTATCTCACTAACTTCACCTGAACAGCCCTGATTTAAAGAGTCCGGCTGGGATTTTGGCACCGTGGCCCTCACCGTAGGCCTTGCTCACTCCCTCTCCTCATCATGGAAAGAGACTTATCAGAGGTCAGGATTTCTCTGAACCTCTAGAAATGGGATTATATAACTAATTCACATTAGTACCAGTCAGCTGTGCTTTTTGGTGAATGCACCGTGCACTCTGTTTCCATCCTCTATCTGCTGAAAGAAACAAACATAAATAATTTGTGAAGGCTGTTCCTGTGAAAGATGCCCTGACCTGCGAGAACACAGAAGCTTTTATGGTGACAAGCCTCAAAAACACAAGATGTGATGCGGCAACACTGATGCAGGAACAGGAGTTATAGCTGGAGAAATGCAGTCTCAAATCTGCGATGGATTGTTTAGAGATTAACGTGTTCATTTGTGTATGAGACACCCTCGATAGTGTTATAGGTACAATGGGTAATATTTAGAAGGACCTATTAGCAGGCATGCATCATAGTCTTCATAAATATCTTGTCAGTGTGTAATCACTATAAAATACCAATTGTTGCATTTTCTTAATTATAGAATAAGCTTTTTTTTTTTAAATTGACAGAGGGAGCGGGTCTCCTTTCATGGATGCAGCCATATTTTGTTGCCATGTTCCTACAGTAGCCCAGAACAGACAAACCAAACACTGGCTCTAGACAGGGAATCACATGATTCAGAAGGTTGTATTCTGCAATATCAAAACTAGATGCTGCTAAATCTTTCACATTTTACACATTGCACATTTAAATATGAAAGCTGGTGTTATAATCTTAAGGAGCCATAAACCTTCATGAGGCCTATAAGAGCTGCAAATATGTTGTTGCTCACTGTGATCACATTACTATTGTAAAACTGAAAGAAATGAAATGGCTTAAAATTTGCTTACAGACTGGAAAAAGATAAATAGCCTGGCTCTGTCTGAAAGTGCAAAAGAAAAAAAAAAAAAAAAAAAAAAAAAAAAAAAAAAAAAAATCACCTAACTGACAGGTTGAACCTTGTTTTGTTTAATCTGTACAGAAACTGAGAGAAACAGTCTGGCACATAGCCCCTGTTAAAACCAGAACTTAACACTTCTTACATTTTTCATATAAATAAAATATATTGTGTTAATTATGAGCTGTTAATTTTGGACAAAGCTAGAATAGCTGTTTCCAGTCTTTGGAAGTTGAGCTAGCAATGCTAAGCTAATCGTCGGATAGCTGTAGCTTTAGCATGCATTTACAACCCTACATTAACGTTTTGGTTTATGCTCTTCCAGTATTTGTTTTCATGTTGAGATTTAAATTTGAATTGTGTTTCTTCTGGAGACACACAGACAAACCAGTCAGCTTGCCTAATGGAGGTGTTAAGAGGTCTGGGTTTCCATTAAACAATTTTTATGCACATTTTCAAATTGTGGATTTGAAAATAAATAAATAAATAAATAAAAAATCATAGTGGTCATGCTGTAAAGTTTAATTAATCATGATTAATTAATCATGCATTAACATATGTCCCAGGGTAGCTGTCTTCACTTGGGGAAAGTTGTGAGAAAGAGTTAAATGAGGCTGTAGCCAAGACTGACTGACAGAGGTATTTTCAGAAGGAGCTGTTAATCAATTTGTGTGTCTACTACTGTGTAGCTGTTAGGGAGCTTGTCTAACAAAAGGTACTGTGACTACACTTTAACAAATCTCAGCAAAATGATATTCAGGACAAGTTTTTGAACACTGTATTTATTTATCCCAATTTAACAGGATAATGTGATCAGAACAGCTCATGCCAGAAAATACATCAAAGCTCCCAATGTTTGGAATACAGCCAACTTTTAAGCAAATTCACAAATATGACATATGTTTATGCTAATGTGACACAGACCTCTAGCGACCTTAATGAAATTGTTGTTTAACACAAACCATGAGGTTTTTTTAATCCTTGTGCCCGTATCCAACCAAAACGTAACCACTGCATTAATGAGATTCAGAAAACAGGGTTGTTTTTAAAATGGCAATGTCACCCTACCTGTGATAGCTGCATCAGATCAGAAAATGCTTGAACAGTATGTTGCTTAAAAGGACATGGGGTAACGACGTTGAGTTTATTATCATTTAATTTTCAGGATCTACTGGTCTATTCATATAGTTCACACAGGAACTCCACTGAAACTGTGCATTTTGAATACATGGATACTGGCTGAGGAATTTGCTTTAATTCCCACGAACTGTCTTCTCTCATCTGATCTGGTCTGTGAAGTCTTTCAATGTGAAAGACATTATAATCCCCTCTGTTCTCCTGGGACATTGGGTCAGGCTGTTGCATTGTTTCTTGCAGTAATCCTATTACTCCAGAGGGAGACGTCCCTGGCCATTAATAACTAACTGTACTACATAGTCACCCAATGTCCACAAATATATGGCCCATATACATATTATGTTATGTGCAAATTTAGCTTTCTATCCTGAGCACAGGCATGACCAACATACAATATGGTCTGCTTTAATCCTGTGTTTATAGTTGATGCATACAACCCTAAAACCAACACTTTAATATTGAGAAACACTGTCTTGCACCAAATGTCTCATGTAGATATGATTTTACATAAATCATTTGTTTAGTCTCACTTCTACATAGGACAAAGAAAGGAGTAAGACTGAGTGGAAACAATTTGCTCTGAAGGGTTAAATAAGGGACCACGGTGAGATGAAATAAAAAAAAAAAAACACACATGGAGAAGGGCAAGAAGAAGTCAGATGAGTATCAAATACTTCAGCACTAAGAAGTAAATATTTCCATCAGCTGGCCACATGTGGTCGGTGCAGCTGGGCGTGCACAGCTGGCTGCCGGTTTCTATTCCATCTGCTGTGACAAGCAGTTGAATTATTAGTGTGAGGCGTCATAAAACCTGCAACCCCAATGTCAGAGTGTCTTTCTTACCTCTAGAAATACATCAGAGAGAGAGCGGACAAAACCTTTGCGGCTTGTGGTCTGAAAATGATCCTGATACTTTAGAGAGGACAGTGAAATCTACTGGTAGAAGTCAGATATTCCATTTACTGAGTTGAGGATTTGAGTTCATAAATAAAATGAATCAAAAACCTGTATTTATGTAAGCCTAAGTCCTAAACAGAAATAACAATAAGAAGAAGAAGAATCTGAAAACAGAGAATGTAGCAGTGTAGCTTAAAGCAATAAAACTATTTCTTATTCGTAAAGTGAGAATGGTGACAAATCTTATTCAACACTGGAATTCACACCATTACATCATGATGTGTTCAGCAGCAACTTTAAAATAATATCTGACTAAAAATTGCAATTGATGATTAAGACATTTTTCAGGTTTCTGAATTTTTCCAACTGGGCCTTCAGTGTTCCTGAGTAATGATTGGAGATGGCAATAGGAATTATTCCATGCTTTCAGACTACAGTAATTAAAAATCTGTTCTGATATAAAAAGTATGGGTTTTTGATACTCCTCTTCATTATGCTGCAAATTACATGCTGTCTCATCTACACTGTAGCTTTTAAATCACTTATTGCCATTAAAATGAAACAAATGAATTAATTCACATTCAGTTCAAATATATGAGGCAAAGAGTAGAGGCTCTGCTGTCAACAAGGAAAAATGTATTTCAAAATATTTCATGATTTGGATCTAATGTGTTGAACTCAGATACACAACCCACTGTACTGTTTCTACTCTCGTGTCAGCAAGGCCTTTTGTTATTATATGGTTGGACATAGAGCCTATTTTAAATCAGCCGTTGTATAACACAGAAAATTTGAACACTAATGAGTCAACACAACCTTTTTGTCAATAAAATGCCTGTTTTTCCGCCAAACCACGAGAGACTAAATAATTTACACCTCACTCCATTTGCAAACCTGGTTCATTACCAGTGAGACATTGACTCATAGAAGGAAAAACAAGTAAAACACAGCCCCCTAAGACATCACCACTTCTTTTCCAGCCAGTTTTCTTAATGTCAAATGCCCTAAAAACAGAAGATCATATTCATATTACAACAGACTTTAAAATATATTTAGCAACATACTATACTCATAACTTACTAGTGTGTGGCAGGTGTGAATGGGAGAACGTGCAGTATGGCATATTTAAACATGTATAAACCTAATATGTTTGTTCAGCGATGTCACAATGTATTTTTGCACTTGGTGACTTTTAGTGTCAGCAGATCATGTACCGTATGCAGCTACTCTTTCACGAGGTATTACAAATAGGGATTACATATTGCACATCTAACAGATTACTGCGTTATTTTCAGCAAGTGAAGTCACCTAAACAGAAACTACAGTGGATGGTGGGACAACACAGGGCGCTGAGACCCTCGCAATGGCAAACTTGAAACTGAGAGTAAGTCCGGATGTGTTGCGAGGAGGACAGGGACAGGTATCATGAAGAACAAATTACTTGAGTAAAGATGGTTATTTTCCCTCAATAACCTTTATTATAATGATTCCAGATGGAAAGGAATCCCAAAGGCGGAATCCTTTGCCCACTGAACAGCTGTACAAGGTAACGTCTTCAATACAGTATATTCTTCAGCCTTTTATTAATATGATTTAATGACTGATATACGGTGGCCAACAAGGGCAAAAACGCTGCAACAGCCAAAACACACACAAGAGAAAAACACTGCAACAGAAGTGTGCCAGGCCTTTTTGCATGTTTTGGTTGTTGCAGACTTTCTCTCTTGCAAGTGTTTTCGCTGTACTGATCAGACCAAAGTGGACCAAAGTTGGTGCAGTCAGCAGATAAAATCATATGGTGTGTGGCAGATAAAGACTCTTAACTCGAGTCATCAGACTCAGTCAGACCCAAAACTAAAATCACATTGATTCATTGCAAAAGCAAAAATCAAGAGCATGTTAGGTCACCAATTTTACCAAAACAAACACATTAGCTTTAGGTACTATCCATCCATTATCTACCACTTATCCTGGAACATCCAGGCTCCATTGGTAGCTGGAGCCAATCCCAAGAACTGGTGAGAGGTGGGGTGCACCCTGGACAGGTTGCCAGTCTATCATAGGGTGGCTTTAGATACCATAACCTCCAAAAGGAAGACCAGCACATCTGAACCAAACATGGCTGCTTTTAACATTCTCCATCTCTCCAACATTAACCCCGGCTTTTGCTCTTTTTTTCGTCCCACTCTCTCTGTGCAAGAGACCAGCCTCTTTAGTCTGGCAGCTGTTTCGGACTTTTGGCTGATGAGAGGCCCTCCATGGCTGGTCTGAAAAACTCTTTGTATAAATTTCCTGCCCCTAGTGGGAAGAGTGGCTAATTGATGGGCAGTATTTTGACAACACAGGGTAGAGAGGCAGTGGAATAACAACAGAAGGTCTGTGAGGAACAAAGAGGTCGGGGGTAGTAGATCTGAGACACACATTATCACACACTGTGTAAAATCTTAACACACCTTTATGCACAGTCAGAAAGATGAAGTAAGCAGATTTAGATGCTGAATATTTGTGTTCAGTTTCCAGGCACAACAGGTTTGCATTGATTATCAGTGTGTGAGCAGCTTAACATGCACCTAATCTATCCACCTGTCTATCAAAACTGAACTGAAAAACCACCAGGGGCCCTAAAGGCATCACATCAGAAGGTGTCCCCAGGTATGTATAAATAAAAAGACCAAGACATTTAATTTCTCTTAAAGGTCTCCATGAACACCCTGCCCTTCAGGTGAGCACACCAACACAACTGAACAAACATGAATACTCATGTTTATGCCAGCATGAACTAGATGATCATGAACCCATGAATAATAGTTTCTAACTTTTACTTAACAGGCAGAACTTCGATAAGCTTTCAAAGTAAAATGCACAGATCTAACGTTAAATAGTCTAATAGAAAAGCAAAAGGCAACCAAACTCAAACAAAACACGCACACAAACAAAAACAGCCCGTCACGTCTCTCACAATCACCGAGTTCTTGATGTAAGCAGTCGAAATGCAAATTTAACAAGTTATTTCCTTTAACACACTGACAAACAGAAAACCATCTTAATCAGTGCACCTGTAAAGAGGTGGTGTATTTAATAAGAAACAGCATTTTATCTTACCGTGGGTGTTTCTCGGGGGTTCCCGCAGGCAGCGTGGTTTGTATTTGAATATAGAGAAACCCTCAGTATAATCAGCTCCATTGACAATAAAATCCAGCTGCTCAGACGCGTTTTATTCCTGTAGAAAAAATGTCCTGTTTCCTCTTAATTTAAACTACAACCAAATCCTGACTTGTTTTCTTCCAACTGTGATGTATTTATATCTTCCTATGGGTATTTGCTTTAACGTGTTATTGATCTAACTGACTAATCGTCAGCTGTTGCACTTCCTTTCAATTTTACCGCACCATCCAAATGTTTCCTCTCCTCGTGTCCTGAAACAACAGGGTCACACAAACACGTCAATCAGCAACTGTGAAAAGGTCAACCCCGCCTACACCCGTATTACTTTTATAGCTGGACATAATAAAATTGTGACTGCACCAGAAAACAAATTACCTTAAATATCACTGAAAAGCAAAAACAGGTAAAAAAAAATTGAGTTCTTTATTGATTAGGTCAGTCTAACTAGGACGGGACTTATCTCTAACATTTATCAATAATAATTCTTTAGAGACAAAATCGATTCACCCTTTACACTCAAAAACAAAATATCATATGAAGTTAATATTAAAAATATCAATCTGCACATACGTTGTATGGCTGGATTATGGCCACCTGTCTAATACTGTGCACAAAGGAGTCAGTGTGGCAGCTTTTATTGTTATGGTCCTTTCATAAGATTTGTTGTCAGGTAAAAAAATCAGATATCACCAGATTCATCATTTAAAATAGTCGGAGTGGAGTATTTTGGCATTACAACTTTTGTTCACGCTCTAATGTTTCCTCAACAATGCTGAGAAAGTGTGGAGGAGCATATGGGATCAGGAATAAAAGGTCACAGAAGAAAGCTAAATAACTGTCGAGAGCACAGATAGAAGAAGGTAAATGTGAGGATGAAGCTCCTGCTGGATTCTCCATGCTATGCACGATATCTTTAAAGAACAATAGAAGATTATGGTTCATATTGCTGTGCTTCATTATTCTCTTCAGCGTGAGAGAGGAAATAATTCTGACCTGGACCTCTGACAAAAAAAGGCAAAGGTGAGAAGTGTGAGGTAAATATTGTGTTTAATAAACAAACATCAGTCAGGGAACTGACATTAGTCTGGGGGATGGCGAACGGGAAGGGGTTGGGTGGTATAAAGCACAATGCACATGTGTGGAGGCGGGTGGGTCATATTTATCTGTTACACAAGGTGCCCCCCGTACAGTAGGAGCAGGAAGTTCTATATAACATACAGATCTGGATCCAAGTCTACGGTACAAAAACTTAGCAGCAACATGTTAACATCGGAGACCAAGGGGCTAACAAAGTAGTTTCATTTAGAAAAAGTCACAGTATTCTTTAAGCGTAAATTTGTTAAAAAGGTAAAAACAGTTCTAAGCATCCTCTAGGGTCAATGCTACTCACAAGATCTGTTTGTGAAATACATAGGTAGGGAAATTATCTATACATTTATACTCTAATATAAAGACCTTCTGGTAATGGCACAGTACAAACTCCCAGGAAACGCGACAAAAATATACAATGTCTTCACGTCACATTTGCAGATTAAAATGTAACTAAGGTCTCTGGCAAGCACAATAGTTTCAGTGGATCAAAAAAAAAAGAAAAAAAAAAAGAAGAAAAAAAACAACTTTTCTTCAACCAAAATAAAGGACACCATTTTGTTAGTTCAGCTATTTTGACAGATTATGTCTTTTTTAATACAAAAATAAGGACAAATATAAATTAATATATATTAAAAGAATCAGATCGATACATGGGGGATCTATTGAATAAGCACAGGTATTTATGATACAATAAATACTTGTCATCCATGACTTGGGGTGGATAAACAGAGAGTAGTGTATTCAACCTGACAGGTAATATGGATAACTCTTCTACAGGTGAGAGCATTTGTAGTTGTGTGTGTTTGTGTATTGTTCAGTAGCTGTATAAAATACCACAAGTTTGAGCACAGCCGTGTGTAGTATTGTGCACACAGTCTCACAGGGTTCAGGAGGTCTGGTAAGGGAGACTGCACACTACTGTGGTGGTTTGTTGTGTTGTAGGGGGCTATCACTGCCGCTGCCCTCTCCTTAATGCAGCTCCTCCTAGTGGTGAGTCTGTGGTACTACCAGGTAAGGTTACTCCTAAAACACACAACTCATGGTCAGGAAGCAGGAAGTATATAGGAAGCGGTCAGCCGTCAGTGACCGGTCAGTCCTCCAGGAAAGAGACAGTGTGGCACACCAGTGGAGTCATCATGACCAACCAAAAGAAGAAGATGGAAGGAAAAAGTCCACGCTTTTGTGTGTGTATGTGTGTGTGTGTTTTTTTTGTCTTTTTCTCCACTTCATAATAAAAAATAAGTCTGTTTTTGTACTTTACAATACAATTCAACATCCCCACCGAGGAAGCATCAATCATCAGTCCAGCACTGACAAAAAAGGAACTCATGTTTAGTTGTTTCTATTGTTTTTTTTTTTGTTTTTTTTTTATACTTTTCTCAGGGTTTTTAAAAAAGAAGGTTGGATTGTGAAGGGTGGAGGTTTTTGTCAGGAGGAATCACAATCTTGGACAACGGGAGGACACAGAACATATCTGGAGAGGAGGAAATCTGCCAAGACTGTGGTCTTTTTTTTCTTTCTTTTTTTACGAGAAACACTTTGTACAGCCACATTTGACCACTTTCTCCACTTCCTGGACAAAAGAGGAACCATCAGTGCACTGGAAGGTGTATTTCCTACGTTTGCTGCGGAGGGGGGTGCAGCAGGTGCCCTGTCCTTCTGCTCCCCCTGGGCAGCTGCCTCGACACTCTAGACGGGAGACCTTCTCCTGGGTTTGGCACGCCGCGTAGCCTTGCTGTCTCTGGTAGACATCTCGGACCCGTTCCCCTCGACAGGCCACCTCTGCAGGTATGAACGACCAGAAAGATTACAAGTTATCCATGCTGTTACTGAGGTGGCAACAACATGATGACAAAAGTGATCTTGATGGTGACAATGGACCACAGAGAGAACAAGAAGAGGACAGTGAAAGGTGCCGAAGAGACATGAAGCCTCATTTGGGAGTGTTTCATTCTCTTGGAGAAAGTCTCATGTGTGAGGTGTGGAAGGTAAGCAGACATACAATTTACCAAACCAACCCATTAGGCTTCACTCTTGATGAAGACTTATTGATTGATTTTAAGGAAAATGTAGAAACCAGGGCATAACGGTGGATTAGTGGTTAGCACTGTTGCCTCACAGCAAGAAGGTTCCTGGTTTGAAACCTGGGTGTGCAACCCTTTCTGTGTGGAGTTTGCATGTTCTCCCTGTGCTTGTGTGGGTTTTCTCCAGGTACTCTGGTTTCCTTCCACAGTCCAAAAACATGTATGTCAGGTTGATTGGTGACTCTAAATTGCCCATAGGAGTGAGTGTGAGTGTGTGAGGTTGTTTGTCTCTATGTGGCCCTGTGATGGACTGGTGACCTGTCCAGGGTGTACCCCTGCCTTTCACCCAAAGAGAGCTGGGATAGGCTCCAGCAGATCCCTGTGACCCTAAATAGGAATAATTGGGTATAGAGAATGGATGGATGGATCTCCATGACCCTAATTAGGACTAAGCGGGTAAAGATAATGAATGAATGAAGGTATAAACCACGTAATGGATGAAAAAGTCTCATATGGGGATAATGAACTTCATGGCTGGCACAATGAATAATAAGCAAATAATTATGTAATGAAGAGAATCTAGCACAGTTCATTATCTAGCACAGAAAATGTGTTTATTTTCATTTTAAGGGAGAAAATTTCTTGCCAGCTCCACTTTAAAAATAAATTGGATATGTTACTAAGAAAAATCAAGCGCAATTCCCTTTAAACACATTTAATACTCTAGTGTAAATGGTGCTTGACAAGATTTTCTAGGATGAGAAAAAAATAAATAGCTTCCCTGAGTTGACATTTCTGCAGTGCATAATTTGAAGGGGAAAAAAATGACTTTAGTAACATGTTTCTTGAGGTGAACAAGAGGTGAAGCAGCATCAGTGGATGGAGTTATTTGGGGTTGCAATGGAAAGGAACCAAGTAAAATCAGAAAAAGAGGCTGGCAGTAAAACGTGACCAGGCAGTCTCACCTGAGTAAAACCCCGTGTGGGATTAAGAGGAAGCTCAGGAGATGCTGAGTTGAAAAAAGCAATAGGTTAGAAGTGTTAATGCAGAGACACAGGGCACTGTTAGACACGAACATGCACACTGCAAAGAGAGTTTAAATGAATAGCAAAACAGAAAATTAGAAGAAATTATGTTAAGAGAATGATGTTCACTTTCTTTTTAAAAGAAGGTAAAAAGTGATTTTAGTGTACACGCAAGAAATAATTTCTACAAACTACACCCTCCAAACAAGATAGTTCTCACCTCTGTCACATGCCTCTCCTGTATATCCACTGTTACACTCGCAGTATGCCTTGCCCAGGCCGGACACTCTGCATTTGCCATGTTTGCAGCGGGTCAGGCTGCAAGGGCTCGCTGCATCCTGGTCCTGCTCATCACAGAGTACGCCAGCAAAGCCAGGCTGGCAGCGACAGGAGTAAGAGTAGGAGTTGATTGGAAGACATGTGCCATGTATACACCTGTTGGGCGGCAGAGGGGTGCACATGGAAGTTAAAGATGTTGATAGATATAGAAATCTTCCAGATAACTCTGTGTCTGGATTCAACAACCAAAAATCCTGGGGTTTTACTGACTGTACTTTTAAACTCATACACATACTGTAGCACAAAAGCCACTCACTTGTTGCCATCACAGGGGTTGTTCACTTGCTGGTCACACAGTGTTCCCGTCCAGCCTGGGTTGCAGGTGCAGGTGAAACCCCGGTGCCCTGTTGGGTGGCAGTTACCCTGAATGCAGGCGCCGCTTTGGCAGGGCTGACAGCCTGGCTCCACCCCGTGTCCCAGCCACTGTCTGGTGGTGCTCTGTGCAGTCCCAGAGCCTGCAACCCCCGCCCCCAGCCCGGCCCCTAGGTCCTGGAGCTTCCCATTGATGTATAGGTTACGAAGGCAGCCATGGAAGCTGGTACCATTATGTCCGACT
Source organism: Mastacembelus armatus (assembly GCF_900324485.2). Taxonomy (NCBI): domain Eukaryota; kingdom Metazoa; phylum Chordata; class Actinopteri; order Synbranchiformes; family Mastacembelidae; genus Mastacembelus; species Mastacembelus armatus. The sequence goes on along the minus strand of NC_046633.1, from coordinate 10,564,405 downwards.
GAGCTGTGCTGCAGAGCCGAAAGACCCCCTGAGGCCGAGGCACGCTCTGGCATCCCTGGAGGAAGAAATCAGCAATTAGGGATTAGAGTAGAGATCTAAAAATATCTCAGATACATACAAAATAAATGAGAATCAAATGTTATTTATAGAACAGTTTTTGTGCAATATTTTTGTGCACATTTTGCAATGTCAGGTAATAATGAACATAATGAGGAGAGGGTTCAAAAATACTGTAATAACAACAGACATATTAGTATTATTATATTTAAGATCAATTTTAAAAACTGGTTTTAGCCTGTGGAACAACTAATATGCCTGTGCAAGATGATCAGACATGATCACTAAGAGACGTGATAAAACATAAGTCAATATACTCAAGTGCATTTAGACTTCAGAATAATCTAGTTCACTGACAGATCTGAAGGTCAAACACAAAGGCTTAAAATCAGTGATAAATCAACCACTGAACAGACTAAAAATGAATACTCCGTGCCATGTTCCTGGTCTGTCAGCACATGTGCTGCAGCGTTGTAAATAATCTGCTGTTTATTATTTTCGTAGGTACTCCACTAAGAAAGTCTTGTACTAATCATGATAGTGATAAAAAGGTGTTTTAGTCTCTGTCTTTCCATGAGAAAAATGGCTGCACTTTGGAAAAACTCTCAAGATGATTAAAGGTACTTTTAGTGATATTTAGAATTTCAAATCAGGATCACAATGCACATCAAGGTTACTTGTGGTTTGATGTTTTGTGCCGGGGATTTTAAGTTAGTCTATCTGAGCCTTTGTTCTAATTTTTAGCGATCTGCAGAGTATTGTGTGACAATTAATGCACTGAACCGGTAAATACTCAAAAGTACAATGGCACACAAGGACACATTAGAAGAGAAAGCGTTATAAATCTGCCTGATATCCTGTTATTTTGATATATTAATGATACAAAACCAGCAATGTGAATCATGTCATAATTACTTTCTTTATAATTTCTTCCCAAAGCAAATTATTGTGTGATGCACAGCATTAAGTGCATTTTTTTTACTTTAAACCTTTATTACATAAAACAGATTTTCCTCATGAATACATAAATCTATGCAGCAAAGAGCTCAGATAATCCTCTCTGATCTGCAGTGGAGCACTGAAGTATCTGTTGTGCATTTGTCTTGAGACAGACAGACACACACTCACACTCACACACACACACACAAACACACACACACACGCACACACAGTGCTCAGGTCCTTACCTCCGAGATAAAGCGGAGAATCTATGTTGAGCGTGGACTGTTTGCTGATGGAGTTGATGGATTTGGGCGGCCCACCGTCGATGGACAGAGACAGAGTCTGGTCTGATGCTACCAACTCCACGGCATGGAAACTGCCATCATTCACTGTCTCCACACTGAGGGAGAGAATTGAAAGATTCTGTCTATATATTTGGACCATCCATCATGTGACTGCAGTGTCAGTCAGTGCGTTGGTATGCCTGTATGTACCTGTATATAGCAGAAGGAGGGTATGATCCGGTGTCATAGCTGACCCTGAGCCGTCCCCTGTATAGCTCCATGGCAATGTGATCATTGTCGCCTTTATACAACAACACCCCACTGTCCTCATCTGTAGCAATCTTAAAAAAAAAAACAAAAACAAAACAAAACAAATATGTCTATGTAAATGGCGTTATTGCCAGTGGTGAAAGTATCATTCACATTCATCCTTTACTTCCTGTAAGTTAAAGTACTAATACAACAGTGCAAAACTCTCCCCTGCATTTAAAATCCATACTAATAGCATCACCAGCAAAAGGTACGCAAACATTCAATAATTATTTTGGCCACTTGGTGGCAGAAAAAAAACAAAGTGTAAACACAACACTGGCATATTACGTTTCAAACTGACAAACTCTCTAGGAAACCATTGCTTAATACACAAGCAGAAATTATAGAATACTGGCTCTCTGACTCTAACGGCTGCTGCTAAATGTTCCTCTGCTGTTTGGTAACTAATCAGTTGTTAATTCTCTTGGCTGCTGGGGCAGGTATGAGAGTGTTATGAGAGCAGGGGTTGTGGGCTGGACAGCTGAACAATAAGCTGTAACTGTACAGAGCTCCATAAAGCTGAGGGTAGCTGCAGATTTGGTAAACCTGCAGTCTGCAATAGCATTTCAGATAGTCAGTTGATTTTCTTATGATAAAAATATTGATCATAGCTGTTTTAAAGCATGAAAAGTACAAGTAGAGAAAAATAAACCTTGTGACTGACAGTATAGCTAGATATACATAGATATATATGTAATACTGGCAGAATTATGGCACTGTAATGGTGCTAGCTTAAAATACTCTGTAAAATTAAATAGTTTTAGTTAGGTAGTTCTGTCATACAAATGAATATTAACTTTTTGGACTGTTCTTTTTCTGCATTTTTAAAAATGTATTATGTTGTACGAAACTGAATTACCTCAGAATCGTACTTATTTACCGTACATGAGTTTTTACTGAGCGAGTGCAAACCTGCAAACTGATGTTGGTCTGTGGTGACAAGAGATTGGAGGGAAGTTGCAGGTAGGACTCGCGGTTGACAAAGTTCACGCTGACAAGCGTCTCACAGCGCTCGCCCTCATAGCCATGGAGACACTGGCAGCGGGGATCTGTTCCCATGACGACACACTGTGCCCCGTTGAGGCACTCATGGTTGTCACACGGGCTGGTGCGAGGAAGGACCATCGGGGGAGAGAACTCACAGAACAACCCACTGCAACACACACACACACACACACACATAGTAATTGTGTCTGACATGGTGTTCTTTTAGATTATACGTAGGACGTGAGCCATTAAGTATGAGGTGCAGCTAAATAGACTAATATATTTTTGGGAACACCAAAGATCTTGTAGTAAAAACCTTAATGGTTTATATAATTTCAGTATACTAAATAAATAAATGTCTGGAGACTTCAATTTTGCTTGAAATTGGTTGTCTGATTAACCCTTGACCCTTGACCCTTAACAAACATCGACACTTACTCATGACAATTTAGAGTCACCAGTTCACCTAACCTGCATGTCTTTTGACCAAAAGAATAAAGAGTCACCTCACCTGTATCCCTCTGGGCAGATGCAGGTGTATCCGTTAACGGCATCAATGCACTGACCTCCGTTCTGACACTTATTCTCTTCACAGTCGTTATAGTCCAACTCACAGTGCTCACCTACATAGCCTGGAGTGCACTCACATCTGCAGTGTACAGACATTCAAACACAGACAGAGATACATAAATGTTTGTTGATACTAAACTTTATCCTGCAGTCTGCCTCTTTGCAGCGACGCAGCTGCTCTTTGGTTAAACAAGTTGTGACTGCCTGTGGGGAGATTTGTTCTAATTGCTTGTGTTGAAGACATTTATTTTATGGAAAACATGACAAACACCCCCCAATGCTTGGTGAAGAACACTGTCTTCCAGACATGATATGCTCATAACTTTATACAACTTAGCAGCAGCACACAATGACACACATACGCACCCACAGGCACACAATGCTAACCACAGTGCACATTACAAGGGAGCAAAAACAAAGTTCAGATAAAATCTGGACAGGAAACTTTATGGCAGAGCCAAAATCATGCTCCCAACACCTCTCTAACACACACACATGCACACATGCATGCACGCGCGCACACACACACACACACACACACACACACACACACACACACACACACACACACGTGTATCTATGCTTGAAAAAATCAGCTAGTCATTCATTTCAGTGTGAAAAATGTTAGTACTCAAATCCTTGGGAGGGAGAGAAATAAGAAAACAATGTGTACGTGCCTTTAGGTGCAGGTGTGTCTACATGCATGACTGTATGTGTATGTGTGTGGAAAGTCTACTCACTTGTATCCCTGTGCGGTCAAAATGCACTTTGAGTCATGTTGACATGGGTTCAGCTCTGGGGCACAGAAATCCAGTTTCTCTTCACATAGCTCCCCTAGCAACACACACAGGACAAATATGCAGACACAAACACAAATCAATTACAGTAAGTAGTAAGTTAAATTACAATGATAATATAAAACACTTCAACGCTTACATTGTGTCTCTGCTTATACATATATACATATATATGCATGTGGGTATATGTGTGTGTCCGTGCACAGAAATGTGTGTGTGTGTGTGTGTCCGTGTTGCATGGATGTGTGCACTGATGATGGATGACTCTCTTGCAGCCAGGACCAACACAGTGGTCTGATAAATGATCCCATTGCTGACGATGATATTCCCAAGTGTATCCCGATGTTCCTGAAACCCTGACCTCCAAATGAATCACTGATGTGACATCAGGGAATAAACCAATACTCCTGACAGTGCAACGTGCACTCTGGGAGTAATTACATGTTCACTTGTGAATCAATGAGGACGTGCATGAAATGATGGGAGTGTGTGCATTTCGGTGCTTTTTCAGCCGTAACTACCTCAGTTATTTAGAAGCAGTGATATTAGCTTAAAAAAATCAAATTTTTAAATGTAAACCCTCACATTCTTTATAATTAAACAGTAAGTGTCTTGTTTTAAAGCCTGTTAGTTTTAGAAATAAAGCTTCTTTAAACAACTTTATTAAAGAGGTAACAGTTGCCATTAAGGAGAACTGGTGAGTTACATCTAAAAGACCGTGACTATATTCTGTAATAGAGGTGTGGGTGGGAAAAGTAGGTGGATGAAGTACATTTTTGTTTCTTATGTCACTAATAATTTGTTATTTACTATGTAAATCATGTGACAAGGTAATAAAAAACGATTAGATTATTTTAATTACATATTTAGGTTGCAGGCAGAAGACTGCATGTTGTTTTTGTTTTGCATTCCTTTGTTGTGGGACATAAAAATGACAAAATAAGGCTGGTGAGATTATTATCCTCGTTATTCTAGTCAACATACCAAAATGAATAATAATAACTGATCCTTACATGTATTTTCTGTGTAGTCAAAGTCTCCTGTGCCAGGTACTCCTATTGTTATCCAAAAAATACTATTAAAAAGAGCCACACTCTTGCTTTAGGTGATATATTCTTTCATTACTGTACTGGTCACTGTACTTTATTTATATTTTTATCACTCCCACGTGCACTGTACTATGCTGTAAATAGTAGTTACAGCATCAAATGCTTGGGTTAATGTACTCTGTGTTTTCTCCTGATGGAGTAAAATTTGATAAAACTAATGTGTCCCACAGTTTTAGAAAGTTTAGATTTTTGATTCATTTTGAAATATGTATGTCCCTTGGGAGGCTTGGGGCTGAGTGCCACAGACAGGCTTGGGAAAATTAGAAAGTACTGAAAGATGGACAACACGTTTCTAGCTTTGGCCTTTCACTGGGAGGTTTGGACAGTAACAGAAATATAAAATATCATCGGCTTTCTCCCCTGAGGTCAAATTGTTTTATCTGGAATATTATAAAACAGTTTACTTTGACTTTAGTATGGTAATAACATGTATGCATAAAGCAGCAAGCAGAATAACCACAGATATCCGAGAGGACGGATTTTCATCTCAGTGGTCTATTTGAACATCAAGGACATGTGCTGCTAACATGGAGCATGACTGCACACGGTATGTTAAATCTGTGGTACCGAATATCACATTTCTGGGGAGCATGGATAAAAGCAAAGGAAATGAGGGAAGGAACGAAAGGATGGAAGGAAGGAAGGACAGAGGGACAGGAAAGAAAGAGAGCGAGAGAGAGAGAAGAACAGACTAACCTCTCTCCACCTCATTGGTAGCAGCTGCAACCACAATAAAACACACAGACGATAGATGATAGAAAGCAGAGCAAGACAGCGAGACATAGAACATAGACATAGACAGAGAGAGAACATGGCCACAAAGGTTAGCAGTCAGATGTGATTAGCACAGTGCAAAAGCAGACAAACAAGTTGCAACAGACCAGTGTTAGTAAAAATATGATTTTTCTGCAGTCTGTTAAAGTGAAAAGGCCTTTCTTACTGGTGTATGCATGTTTCAGTGGAAGCAAACAGCTGCAAAGTGGTAAAAGCTACCGTACTTCAGGTTCTAGTCATTTTTCTTCTAGACAATGTTATGTGATTCATAGTTGGAGCGTTTCTGTGTTTAAAGTCATGAGATTAAAAAAAGAGCAACTATGTTAGAAAATACCTGGTTCTCTGTAAAGAAAAACATGAAGGTACAAGCCAGTGTACATGTACGTAATTCTAATTCCCATGGTACATTTTGGCAAGACACCTCCGAGCTAGAGGTTCTGGTGTAACCGCTAGAGAAAGCTAAAGGTAATGGTAATGAGGGAAAAAATCCTCATTGCTGTTAGCTGTATTTATATGCCATGGGCCAGGAGAGGATGTGATGTTGACCTGTAATTTGCCAAAGCACACTATTGAGTCAAGTGGACAGAATTACTGGATATTTGCTGAAAAAAAAAAAAAAAACCCCTTTCTGGCAACAAACACTACAAAATACTGGGTCAATTATGGATGAACTCAGGGACTAAAGAGCTGTCTTATGTTCTCAATTGCACAAAATTTTCAGTTTTCTACAGCTGTATTTGCACCTCTGACTGGTTTCTTCTCCATGGCAACTGTGGCTGAGGCTCATGGGTACTGTAGTATTTTGAGCATGCCAAAATTAAAAACCGGTAGTGCTAACACAAACCTCCATCCAGCAACACTGTGCTGTGTTTCTATGTTAGGAAATAATAGGGAGATTGTACAAAGAAAATATTAAAATGGGAATACAGAATGTGAAGAGACTCTTCTGCTACCATGACCCGTAACACTATGTGGCTCTTTATTACCATGTGTTACCTGTGTATTCTGGTGAGCACATGCATGTGTAGTTGTTGATGCCGTCAACACAGGTGGAGTTGTTCTCACAGTCGTTATCTTCGCAGTCATCGATGTTGACCTCACATGTGTCGCCTTCGAAGCCCTCCGGACACACACACCTGAGAATACGCAGTGACAGACACATACGCGTCCGCACAAATGAGCAGGGCCAGATGCAAAGCATTGTTGACAGAAAACCTAGGGACCTCTAGATGACAAAGACACACACAAACACACACGCGCCATCTATGCAAGCAGCTCATAACAGCAGTGTCAGCTCCATCTTCATATCCCCAGTAGAGAGTCATTATTCTGTTAACGTGAGCGTGCCTCAACTCTGCAAGGACTACTCAGGTTTATTACTGTGCATACACACACACACACACACACACACACACGCATACGCACGCACACACATACATACAGAGAGGTATATTATGGGTTTAATAAAGAGCTCTTATGCGGCACACACTCGGGTGGATTAATATCTTATTATATAGTCAATGGCAGCACTTCACAATAAAAATTCCACCCCCTATGCTGGAGAAGGAAAAGAAAGCATACAGAGATGGAAATAGAGACATGCAGAGGAGGCTGAAAGGAAAAAAGTAACAGAAGAAAACAGATAACAGAGAAAGGACAAGAATATAGGCTAAGGGAAACAGGGAGAGAGAGAAACAGGATGAGCAGGGATCTTGGGGTGGTCAAATTGTCTGTGTGGGTGGGTAGAATTTACTTGGAGCAAGCAGACAGACATTAGCTTCCCTCCTGTTAATACTAAATAGCCTAATGAAGAGAAGACGATTCTCACAACAGAGTGTTTCAGCGCACAGGCAGACCGAGGACAAAACTGGCCCCCTGAGCCATTTGCTTCCGTAAATTAATTCCCACCTGTCATTAGCATCACTGATGGAACAATGTGCTACTGCATGTTTGTGCACTGTGATCTCAATAATCACTGGTTCACTGGTTTATTGATATCTAGTAGCTGGTATCTGATATCTTATGCTTTGCATACTTCATCATATTGCTCCTTTTTTCAAAAGGCTTTGTAGGTGGGTTTCTTTATTTTCATGTAAACATAAAAGATTCCAGCTTATGAGATCAATTATTTTACCAGCTTCACTGCCAAGATTTGGGCAGTGTTTAAACTTCTACAGTGTTTGCGATGCAATGATTAAAACATTGGTAGTTTTCACCAGTTTAAATAGCTGGTTTCATCTTGCTATTTGTTTAAAGGTATAGAACTGGAAAATGTCTTTCTATTATTGTCTAAACTTCAGAGTTACCCTACCCTTAAAAACACATGGCATTACACTTCCATTACATTGTGAGACTTGCAATAGATGGAATAGTTGGAAAGTCTTTTTAACATAATCCATATAGGATAATAGTAAAAAGGTTGAAAGTAAATAAATTCTGATAGTCTCTCACCAAAAATTGCTCCCTTCTCCCTCCTTCAGGTGGCAGGTTCCACCATTCTGGCATGGGTTACTGATGCAGGCATGAATGGGCTCCTCACAGTTCTGGCCCTATGTTCACACACAAACACACACATGTTCCGTGCTTTCAAGGAACCACAGCTTCTTATAATGTATTTGCATTTATTGTGTCAGAGATAACTTAATCCTAATTGGCTTTCCAAGGTATACGTACCTTAAATCCATAGGGGCAGGTGCAGCGATAGTAGTGCACAGGGTCATTGGAGCAGGTGCCGTCATTCTTGCAGGGGTTTGACAGGCAGGGTTCACACTTGGCCTGAATACTCATATCTACTGGTCCTGTGTGATCCAAACACAGCAATTCACACACACAAACACAAACAAAACATACACACCAGAGAGATGATTAACATTACATAAGGCTCTGTATTTAGAGGAGTAACACAAGTGACAATACACAACTTAGACAGCTGTACATTATCAGGGACCTGAATAAACCTTACATCTTTAAAAAGAATTCTGCAACAGATAGAGATGTTAATTTATACATATTTAAATTTGAATGATAAAACACTAGATCATGAAATTCTGGATTTATGTAGTTTGTAGTTTGATTAATGACTAGACACTTAGAATAATAGAATAGAATAAAGACAAAGTTTTGTGGTTTCAGGTGTATTATTAGGTTAAAAATAAGAAAGATGACAGGTTTTCTTTGCAGGACCATGTCATGTACAGATGACACACATATCCCCAATTTTGCTAACAAAACACTAGCGTTTAACAGTTGGGACACACACTGTGGGTCAGAACATGAGGGCTGAAAAAGAAACAGAGCGGTTCAGTCTGGTCAGGGTCCATAGGATGAGGAATGCTGGGCTGGGATTGTCATGGGGAAGGTGAGACTGAGGAGTAAGTACTGGGATATGACTGGCTACTTTACCTGGCACCAGAAAACCACAAGGCCCCGGGACTTCTACAGTTCGTCAGTTAGATTAGGTTAAAAATAGGTTTCAGTCATGTATTCATGGTTAATGTAATGTATTAAGGTTTAAAGGTTAAGGTTTGCAATATGATGAGTTACAGCCAAAATCATGCTCACAAGCAAAACTGTGGATTTTAGAGCTACATAAATTTATATAATAATATTTATTGCTGTCCAGTGTATCCATCTTCATATTCTCTGACTTGTAGTTCTCAGATAAACTGGATGTTTTTTGTGACTTCAGATAATTATCAGATTGACAAAGACCTGTAAAAAAAAGCTGCTAAATTATCAAATAAAATGTCACAAATGTTAAAACAAGGGTGTATTTCTTCTTCTATGAAAAGTTCAGATTTTTCATTTTGAGGTTCTCATTGGACTAGAAAAAGGCAACTTGTGGTCTCCCTTTGGAGTCCTCTTTAAATGTGTGTGGATATTTGATGGCCCAACATAATATGTTTTTCATTTTGGATACTTGGTGGTCATGTACATCGCACACACACGTGTCTATTAGTGTATATCTGCAGGCATGTGCATATGTTTCTATGTTACTGCAGTACTGTATGTGTGTTACAGCATGTGTTTACCTGTACAGGTAAACTTCTTAGAAGGCGTGGTTAGCAGGAGTTTGTCAGTCATGTCTCCTGGCCCGGCACAGCGAGCTATACCGGGCTCCTTGTAACCGCTCTTTACCCAGTCGGACAACCACTGCATGTGGCAGTCACAATACAGAGGGTTAGCCCCCAGAGCCCTGGCAGCCGGTGAGTGAGGGGAGAGAGAGAACAATGTTGAGTCATAGTTACAGGTAACAAAGAAAAAGCACTTTACCCTGAGAGTCACTGTTTTATAGCAAAACCAGTGTACTGAAGTACAGAGCCAAAAAAATACATATATCACTGTCTAAATACTTATAGACTCAGTTGTACATTACTGACAAAGTGTAAAACTGTGATATATGTCCACTATAAATAGCTCTAGTGGCGAAGATTGGGAGCATCTCTCATGCTGGTAGATGTATTGACAGTTTTAAATCCTCCTTAGCCACTGGTATTAATATTTAACTACATGGTTATGTCTATTGTACAGTTATGTATAATCATGTCCATCTTTACATTCCTGCTGCCTTGGAGATCTAACTATACAACCAAGTGAGATAAATGGTCAGTTTCATCAGTAACTGTCTCTGTATATATCTCATAACTACACGAACACTACAAAACACATCATATTGGCTATCCACAGTGCTGATTCAAGTGAAAGCCCTGGGGTAGACACAGGTCAGCCCCCCCTTCCAAGTGGTATTCCCACCAGCAGGTAACTAAAGTTATTAGCATCATCCTTCACTTTCATCCATCACTTGCACCATATATAACCTCTGTGCTCTGGCTACAGGCTGCTTAGTTTGGAGAAACCATTCTCCAAGGCAACATCAGTGAACAGAAGAGAAAGCAGAGTAACAGTTCTTTAGTGTATGGAGTCAGTGTTTCAGTTCGTTGTTATCTCAGTTTATTATTTTCATCAAGAGATTCCTGTGTTATTTGTTCTTTATCTGACTATCGTTGAAGGCTTCAAGACATTTTAGAGTCTTTGCACTAGAGTCCTCGCCGCCCATGTGTGGGTGTGTTGTGCTGTAAATTCCCTTCTGCAGAAAAATCTATTTAGCAGATTTTCATTGTTTAGCAAAGAAAGTAACTACACATACTATTTCGCTGTCATGGCCGTGAAGTGTGGAGTACTGCCCAGAGGGAGACGATACTCTATAGTCCCATTATACAGTATATGCCACTATATGCAACATTAAACATCAATTTTCAATTCTGTAGAAATGCGACCGACATATTTAGGATACAGGTGTATTCTTATCTAAATTCTAAATGTAAACAAAGGGAAGGAGGAGAGAAGGAGGAGTGGCAGTAGATGGTCTGTTGCTCTGCTGCTTTTTTAGCCTGCTATTTTACAGACAAGCCTCATTGAACAGACATTTTACTGTCAGATGTTGAGAAAACGCTCTTTTGTGATGATAAAGTTGTTTCTTTATTTTGCAGTGACTCTTCAATCACAGGGAAAAAGATGCGAACAGTGATGTGTGTGTTTTTATGTTACTCACAGGTGGGAAAGAGATGACAGGTCTTTGAAGGCCCCCTCCGGTATCAGTGATATGTCGTTACCATGCAGAGACCTAAGAGCGGACGAGAGGAAGAGGAAGAAAAAAGTCACAAACATGCAGAAAACAGTCTGGATTGTTTATTTAGCACTAGTTTAGTTGAAGACTCATTGTCAGGACATATACTCACAGCAAACGGAGAGACTTGAGTCCATCGAATGCCCTTACTGGTATGCACCGCAGGCGGTTGTAGCTCAGGATTCTTTAAACACAGGATAAACACGTATGGAGACAGATGCAGAAACGTTTATCAAGATATCTTTGAATGCAGCATGCAGTTTTAGAGCACAACTCCATTTATGACTGCATTCCGCTGAGCAAAGCAGTCGAGCGAAGACAGACACAGAAATTAACACACGTCCATTCATACATGTCTTATAAGCATAAACAGTGATATGTAAACACAAACTACTTGCACTCAATCTGGGCTTTTTGTTTCTTTTTCTTGTAATTTTAGCTTTATAACAACAATAATCTTAGTTTCTTCAGGCGGCATAACAGTAAACCCCGAAATAACTAAATTAAATAAATACACAGCTCATTCATGGTTTCCTAATGAATCACCTACAGTGGCCCCTGTTCATGTGTAACTAAACGGGAATTCAACAAAAATATGTTCTACAGAAGGAAGTCATGTGATCTTATCAGCGGCGTTTTCTCCCTTCCTTCCATCCATCCATCCATCATCTATACCTGCTTATTCCTATTTAGGGTAACAGGGATCTACTGGAGCCTATTCCAGGCAGGGGTGAAAGGCAGGGGTACACCCTAGACAGGTCATCAGTCCATCGCAGGGCATCTTCTCCCTTCTCCCTACTTATTCACTTACACACACACACACACACACACACACACACTGCACTGAGGTAAAGCGAGACTCACAGGGTAAGCAGCTCGGACATGTTACTGAGGCTGTGGTTGGATAACGTGCTGATCTGGTTGTTACTCAAATCACTGTAAAGGAAACAATAACAGATACATAAAAACCACACAACACATGCATAAAGAAATGCACACACACATACAGACTATATGCAGTTCATGATACTGTTCTGTACTTGTCTTGTTATGCCCACATCAGGGCCAAACCATATCACAACACAAAGTTCTGACAGAACATCAGTCAGTTAGTTTTTGGTCTTTAAAAGCAGAGACAAGGAATTCCAGCCATGTCACAATCCTGGGAATACGTGTGTATATGAGTGTGTAGAGCTCTGGTCTTGTGAATGAATTAATTTTATGAATTAACCTCTGACTATATATGTGTAATATCTGTTTATTGAGGTCATGTGGATGAGACTTACATGAGTGTTAAATGTTTGTAATTGGAGAGCTCTGCAGGAACCTGAGTGAAGTGGTTACCGTCCAGATACCTGAGAGATACAGGAGATTTGGAAACAAAAGGAAAGAAACAAAACAAATTTGGAAGGTGTAACAGAGAGAATGAGAAGAGTGAAAATAAAGTTATTTAACCATGTGGGAAATACCTCGTCAACAGTAGTGTGAGCAGCCGTTACTGCTGGAGCTGTTATAAACACTGGAGTTTAATATCCCCACATGCATCCTAATACAGTATATCCACCCACAGTCTCTCTTTCGCATATACACACAAATGCATAGCTGAGATCCCATCTCATTCACTGTGTGACAATGTGCTATTAATCCAGCATGTTAATTAAGTCTTTGTTAAAACTGGAAGAAGCATGTTCCCCACAGGAGAAATAGTGAAATGATAGAAAATACCACCAAGCCTTCAGTCTGATGTGTAATTTAGTCTATAATTTTCAGATCCTTAGGGGTTTTCTGTGATGGGATTGAGTGTGTGTCCAGATGAATTTCTGGAATAAAGCTCTCTGCCACAGTATGTGTACCTATGAGTCTGTGTGCTCATGTGTGCCTTTTCACATGTAGTCTGACCAAATCAATATCCACTAGTTTAAAAGGCTGATTCAGGTGAAACAAGTGTTTACTTTTCTAAACTCAGCTGAAGCTACAATCTCAGTAACTCTGCATAACCTAGGGACGTATTCCAACCCCTGTTATGGTTTCTCTGTTCTCAGAACCAAGTGCCTTCAGACTGACAGCAGTGGATATTCAATGAATAAAGGCAGTTTTAAAACTATGCAACTCATTTATAAATCATTATACTGTTATTATAATACTTCAATAAAGACAGGCCTAGGAAGGATATGTGTGTGACTTGCAAGAAAAACTTCACTTGCTTCCTATTGAGATTATACTTCACTAGTTTCACCAGTGTTTGTCTGGTGACTGGAAACAAATGTGCATCTTGTGCATCTTGTGAGTTTAAAAAACTCCAGAAATCATCCTGCAAACTCCCTGTTTATGGGTTGGCTTCTTCAGCTACTTAAAGAATTCACAACAGTGAACATACATAATTGAAAAGTTGATGATGTGTGGATACATAGATTTCACAGGATTTTTTTTCTTTTGGCTTATTGTGTTATGCATTTTTCTTCTTGTTTTTTAAAATTTAAATCGTGTGTAGAGCACTTTGAATTGCATAACCTGCATGGAAGGTGCTATAAAAATAACGATTGATTGATTGATTGATTGATTGATTGATTGTGACAAAGCATGGTCTTAAACTCACAGTTCAGTGGTCTCTTTGGGCAGTCCTTTGGGCAGCGTGGTGAGGCCCTTGTTGCTGCAGCGCACCACAGTGTCCAGACAGGAACACTCTGCTGGACATCTCAGCACTGGAGAGCAGCTGTTCTCATCATTACCTGGTTAGGATTGAAAAGAAAGGAAGGATGATAGAACAGCAAATGCAAAATCTCTCAGAGCCGCAAATGTTGCAGAGCATCAAGCTTAAAGCTTTAGTGTACACCTCCTCTGTCTCACCATCTTCGCAGGCAAAGTCCTGGACAGCTACATCCTGGATGGGGATCTCCTTCAGGAAATAGGGGCTCTGGCAGCGAGGGTTTCCAGTGACGATACGTTTTCTTCTCAGCCAATCACCGAGCCAAGCCAGGTGACAGTTGCAGTTGAAGGGATTGGCCAGAAGGTTGCTGGAGAAGAAATCAAAAGAATTAAATATGCTCAGAGGCATTTTGTTTTTCTAACACATTCATTTTTGTGGGTGGCATATTTTATTTTGCTCACAGCGTGGACAGGGAGTGCAGAGTGTCGAAGGCTCCGGGGTTCATGGAGGTGATCAAGTTGTCGTAGAGCGACAGAAGACGCACCGAGCTCAACCCAGTGAAGCTGCTGTTGCTCACGCAGCTGATACGGTTACTCCTCAGCATGCTGCTCACACACAGACACAAGCCATTAAATGCACTGTGCATTTCACAGAAAACAGTATGTATGCATGCTCACATTTTTTTAATGCACACAACAGGTAAGCACAATGTCACAATAGGTGAGAATATATCTGAAAATTATGCGTACTTGATATGATAATATGATTGTATATTTATTTGTGTGTGTACCCACAGTGTACGGAGGCCACTCAGTCCCTTCAGCATGCGGTGGTGTATGTTCTCCAGTTTGTTGGAGGTCAGAATCAGCTCATTGACCCCTGAGGCTCCTTCAAACGTCCCTTCCTCTATGTCAGTGATACGGTTATTGCTCAGGTTACTGGAGGGAGTGGGAAGCAGGTGCAAGAAAGGTAAGAAGGCAATAACAATGAAAAAAGAGATCATAAGAGAAGAGGACACAGAGAGCAAAAGGAAACTCAGCAAAGAGAGAACAAAGAGCAGGAAAGAGGTAACATAAATAGAGAAAAATACACAGGGTTCATCTTAATTTCTGTGTCACCATGCACAATCTGTGTCCTGAATATGACTTTTTCACAATAACGTGATGTTTCGTTCCTGTTGTATTTGCAACAGGTCTGACTCACATTTTCCTCAACTGAGGCAACTTTTTGAAGATCCCGGTCGCCTCAAGCACAGTGAATTCATTGTTGTTCAAACGCCTGAGAACAGAAAAGAGAAGAGCTTTCAGAAATAAAGAGTAACAACAACAGAGGAGACATAAAAAAAGAGATGATGTTTTCTTTACAACATACATAGACACGGTTCATACTAGACAAATCTTGTGTGACTCACAGTTCGGCAGTGTATTGAGGAATGTGATCAGGTATTTTGGCGAGTTTCTGGTTGGAGCAGTCAACAGTGGTGCCCTCACAGCGGCACTTCTCGGGGCAGGCCAAATCGGCGAAGCAGTCCCCTCCTAGCTTGCTGCGGTAATCCTCTGTACCTGGTCACAATCACAACCACAACATCAACAAATGCCCTCACAGGGTCGAGTCAAACCCCAGCGTTTACTGGTAGCGGCTCCAATAAAAACACTGCAGATGGCTAAAGTGAAGGTCGTGACACAATAGAAGAATTTTGAGACACTGCAGAGAGGGGCTGTGTTGCTGTTGCTCACAGTGGAAAATTGTGAAAATGAACTAAACATGTTTAAAAACCATTACTGATTATATTCATATGCAACATGCCCCATAAGCACGACTTCAAAATGCTGCATGTGTATCACGGCCAAAAAGGAGCCAAAGTCCACAAGACACACAAACTGTCAGGATCATGACATCACAGGCGCTCACACAAAAACAAATATGTAGGAGTTTTTCAGTCCTGTCAGACAAACAAAGCAGCTGTTAGTGTTAGAAACCACAGCGCAAACAAAACAGCATCGACAATTTGATCATAGCAGAAACACATGCACGCACACCCAGACATTCATGACGACACTGACCAGGCACAAAGGCTCTCTCTGTGTTTACATCTCTCTCTCACACACATACAGACACACACACAAAGGTTGCGGGGAGTGACAGGAGATTGCTGAAGGGTTTTGCAGGGCCGTTCCATGGTGCTTGACAGAACCATGTTCCACTATAGGAACCTGGCAGCCACATGGTTAGATCAAGCACAAAGGAACAACCTGCTGACTGACTGCTCCTCCGCTGGAACACAGGGATGGGAAGGACAGAGGGAGAAGAAGAGGAGGAGAGGAGGGAATATGTGGGTGAGGATTAGATGGAGAAGGGAGGAATAGGAAAGGCAAGGATGAAAATAGGAGGGGAAGGTGAGGACAATAAGGAGAGGGTGAGAGGGGAAGGAGAGGAGAGGGAAAGAAGGAAGGCAAGGTGAGAAGGAATGAAGGGATGAGAGAGGTAAGACAGGAGAAGACGAGAGGAAAGTAGAGGAAGAAGAAAGGACAAGAAGGCAATGAAGAGAAAAGAGATGAGGGGAGGAGGATGAGCGGAAGATGAAAGAGACAGACAGGAGAAGATATGAAAGAAAGGAGCAGGAGAGGAGAGGAATAGGAAGAACAAGAGGAGGTGAGGTAGAAGAAAAGAGGATTTGAAGAAAGATGTATGGTGAAGGATGGGGAAATCCAGCTGCCTTGAGAAAATGTATCACTTCAAGTGAAGAAGAGGAGAGAAGAGGAGGCGAAGAGGAAAAGCCAGACAGGTGGGGAGAGTAAAGTGGTTAAGAAAAAGCAGAGAAGGGGGGAAAAAGGAGAGTCTGGAGCATCTAAAGACAGCTAGATTCACAGACATAACACAGGAGAGCAGGAGCAGTGGGAGGAGAGTTACAGCAGCACTGAAGGCAAGAAAAACAAAACCCTGACTTCTAGGAACACAAATGTGGGTACTACACACACAGTCATACACAGACATAGAAATCATGAGAAAAATACACAAATCATTGACCATAAAGTGTCAGTTTTATGAATATTTTCAACACTGTTGTTTGTAAATAGACAAGAGGAGTCACAGAAGGGGTCAAAGGTCATTGTGGTGGAGGTCAAAGGTCAGAGGCCCGTCTCAGGGACGAGGGATAGAGGGACTCGGAGCTGACGGAGAATCAGGTGTATTTGTGTGTGTGTTACTTACAGCCGACATGGTGTACTCCTGAGTGTGTGAGAGAGGCAGTAGGAAAAAGAAGAAGGGATTTCACTTGTTTATTTGAACAGGAGGGAAAAAGCTGATGAAAACCTCAGAAAAAAGCTGCAATTTTTGTGCGCTGGGTCCCCAGGCAGTGATTCATTTAAAGGGGTAATGACTCGTGAATGGTGAGAATCGTGCTGGCATAACATGACATACTGTAGGTTGGGCGCTTTCGACTAACACACATCCCAACCTTCTTCTCCTGAAGCACGCCTGATTCAAACTTGCTTTCGAGGGGGCTCGTGAGATGACAAAAAGAACAGATAGTCAAATAAAAGCTCCATGCTGACGATCAGTAAAAAAATCCCATTATAAATCCTCACAAGGGATAGTACATTTTTCTGTTTTGTGCATCAGTCACCTAAGCAGGCTCAGGTCGCAAGACTCAAGACTTGGTTAGAAGGATAAAACTGGAATTAAGGCGTATACCGTTGAACCAGATATATAAGATAGGATCAGAATACTACTCCATGAAATAGGAGACATGATGCAAATGAAAGAAGAGGATTTTAGATGTATCTCAAAATTGTTCCATAAAACGTGTCTATTCAACTTTTTAACTACAAATGCTGTTAAATTATTCAGTTTTGCCCCTTATGTGGTATGTGGGCTTTGAAACCTCTGTCCCCCAGTGAGATTCAGAGTTAATGACTACAGTGAGCACACATAAACACACACACACTTTCATCCAAAACACACCATGCCTCCTATATATGCTGCTGTGGTAATGACCGCCTTTAGCCCTGCCACTGATCTCATATGCATGTCTGATTTACATATTTCCCAGCACCCCTCTGAGCATGGTGACTGTGTGACCTTTTGATGTTCTGCAGTGGGCGAAACAGACACAGATGCTCGCAGTCACACGCTCATATATTAGCTATCGTTAAATGTGCTAAGAACCAAGGAGGACTAGTATTAAATGTAGTCTCTGTGATCACGTTACCAATATACTTTCCTTTATATAGAGTCTCACATGCAGTGGCCAGCTTACAGCGATGTAAGCTTATTAATCCAATAGCTTTTTTTATTTTTCTATGTTTTTTTACTTCATCGTCAAGGTTACAGTTACCATGAAAACCCCAGTGCGATGATTATCTGGTGTCTGTTCAGATGTGATGATGACCATTAAAAGAAAATGTCTTGGCATTCAGAAGGTGTCAGTCAAGGCAAGTCACTTCAGGTGTTGAGAGTGCATGAGTGCGCATCGCCCGTGCACAAGAGCGACCAGTGTTTTACACACACACACACACACACACACACATACACACACATGCTTGATGTACAATACCTGGGATGAAATACTGTTCTCTAGCTAATGGAGAGACAGAAAGACTGAAAGTGAAAATCAACAGAAAGACAAAACGCTAAACCAGAAGAAAACACTGACTGGCTATGTGTCTGTTTGTAGTGAGAGATGCCATAAAATACTCGTAATAGGGAATTAGGGTTGGTAAATGGAGTCTGAGGGAAAATCCCAGCAGGAAGACACAGAATGAGAAGGCAGGAGAGGACAGTTTGTCTTCAGTATCATTGGTGAATGATCAGGAATAAAAATAATTAATCTCAGGGGATAGATCACTGTCTATGGCTTGTATTGTATGAGCTACTGTATGTGTAACGCATATACAGTGATGTGTGTTTGTGTTGTTTATACCTGAGCAACGGAACTTCTTGCTCTTGATTTGTCCGATTCGTTTGTTGGCGAGCCGTCGAGGGCTGGTGCAGCGGGCACCGCTTGTCTCGATGGGATTGTCCTGCAGGTAGTCTGCCAGCCATTTCAGATGGCAGTCACAGATAAATGGGTTTTGGGCTAAGTGACTGATAGACCCACACATACATCACACACACACACACACACAAACACACACACACACACACACACAAGCTGTCAGAACAATAAATAGTTTTAAAATCGTTCTTTTCCATATGTGTGAATATGGCCACAGAAAATATTCCATCAAATCTATAATCATTTAAATACTTTATAACTTTTATTTGGTTTTATTTTACTCTATACACTGTTTTGTACTATTTTATTTAATGCTTGTATGTGCAGAATGTATATCAGTATTTATTCAAACTTCAGTTTATCTTCAATAAAGTAGAGGATACAGTTTCTGAGATATTTTCCATTTTTATCCACTAAATAGCAACAAATAGAGCAGTAAGTAGCTACCCAGGAGATCACACTAAGAACTAGAATAGAAAGCTTTTCCAGTCAGGTGTAGTTCTGCTAAGGCTCGTCAACATGGTCTGATCTGTCTACAGATTGTACCCCTTCTATGATACTTCACTCTGTGTATTTGGAACATCAGTACAAACTAATTTAATTCAAACCAGCAAACAAGAACAGTTTTCTCTACTGTAGAATCCTATTCTGAACACATAATTGATTTTTGTGTAATTCTTCAGTTGTTAACGTATAATGATATTCCTACTGGTGTGTGTGCGAACGTACAGTGTTTGTATCGCCCGTAGTGATGAAAAGGTTCCCTTGGCGATCGTTTGAAGCTTGTTGTCATATAGTGAGAGCAGATGGAGGTTATGGAGGTCCTGAAATGCATCCACACGTAGACACGCTATCTTATTAGCATTCAGTAACCTGAAAGAAAGAAGCAGAAGTGAGAGAGAGAGAAAGAGAGTAAAAGAAGAGAGCGAGAGAGAGAGAGAGAGAGAGATGAGGGCTTATCTTGTTATCATTCCTGGGCGAGGGTTTTAAATGTTACAGGTCAGTGATGATGCTTTCAATCATGATGTATCTATTCTGATGGCAATGTTTTAGCTAAGCACTTTTCAGTAGAATATCAATGAGCTGCAGATGTAGGCAACTAGTTTTGTATGTGTATGAGTGTGCGCATGTGCGTGTGTGCGTGTGTGTGTGTGTGTGTGTGTGTGTCCTCACAATAGCTGCAGGGAAAACAGTCCCTCAAAAAGTCCTTTGGAAATCTCAGTGATCTTGTTCCCATAAAGCACTCTGTGGAGAACGAACAGTACATTTTTAAGGTATGGGAATAAAATCCTATGAGGGAAATGTTGAGTAACTTTTATCTCAGATGAAATGAACATTTTGCTAGTGTTCAAATAATGCAGCTACAGTTGTTTTGAGTGACTTTTTGACAGTCTGCCAGTGAACAACGCCACGTTCTTGTCACATTGTATCAAACCGTAATTATAAGCAGCCTGTGGAAAAATACTGTTATATCGAGCGGCAGCTTATCTGACTGTTTGACAACTACAATATCTCCTATTCCACTTACTAGTCACTTCCATCACCAGCTGTTACAATAAATTAAAAACCAATACGAACACTTCTGGATGTGATTCAGTGAGTATAAAAATGCTATTTGCATTTCATTTTTGTTCTATTATACTGAACTATTGGATTAGTATTGACAGACTGTATTATAATAATATTTCTTACTTCATGTTGATCAAGGTAGAGCTAACTCAAGGTGTTTTGTCTACTGTTGAGTAGTTTAATCCATTTGCATCATAATTTACAAACTATATGACTTTTGTGTATAATCTTAATCTGAAAATGAACCGGTGAAATGTAGTTGACTGAGAGTTGAGAGTAGAATAAAAAAGAAATAATGAAGTGAAGTACAAGTAAACTGTACCTACGTTCTGCACTGTGTAAGTGTACTTTCTTTCCACTACTGCATATAAATATATAACACATTAAAAATATCAAACTTGGGTTAATCATGGGTGTAACCATTTTGGAATAAGGCTTAAACACTCCCAAATTAGAGCACGTCCAATTCTGCTGACGTTACGTGAATACAGCACAAAATTAAGAGGCTGGGACTTTGGCTCTTTGCTGAAGAGAGCACAAAAACATCCAGAGGAAACCATTAAGAAAATAAGAAAACCTTAATCAAGAATGATAAGACCCTCTATTCCTTGTTTTTTTTTTCTTCCTTTTTGGCATCCAAGTAAAATGCCAATAAAACGTTACCAAAAAAAACACTAACTCTGACTGGGTGCCAACACCTGGCTGCATCTCAACACTCAAAGACACAAAGTACAACTAGTTATGAACATTTTTCATGCTAACGTCACAATGAAAAAAGCACTCTATAAATCTGGCTGCGGCTAGAGTGTGAGGAATGTACGTGTTATCAGAGAAACACTTCTCATAAATACATCAGATTACATACACAAACAGGTCAAGGCTGAGGCTGCCACTGCCTTGGCCAACAAATACCTCAGATGCGCATACACACACACACACACACACACACACACACACACACACACACACACACACACACACACACTTATCAGTCATCTTTACGCTCCCTGCTGACTTGAGTTGTGTATGTAGGCAGCATAAAGACCTGTGTTTGGCTTTTATTTCATTGTGCTGAGTGGCTGTCCCTGAGAGACCTGAGGTTGGGAAACACACGACGCAAAGAGTGAACGCTTCATTTATGTCCCTCTCACACATTAGCACGTACTGTTCTGCACGCCCACGTGTACGGACAGGGAGAATCGATGGCTCATTTACATCCTCTCTAACCAAACACCGACATACAATGAGCACGCAGTGCAGCTAAATGTGAAAGCCATGCTGCATGTGGTGTGTCAGCATGAATGTGTGTCCCATTCTCTTTGTGGTGAATGTGTAATGAGGTGGCAGAAGCCTCCATTCAGCAATTCAGCATTTATGAATTATTGACTTTGGAGAGACGAGACCTTAATATAACTCCTTCATGAAATAACTCTACATCCCTCACTCCCTCTCTCCCTTCCCAAAGTTTTCACACGCAAAGCAGATGGTACGACCTCAGATTCAGGCCCAAGAGGAGGCCAGCAACACCACAGTTCTTCACAATACATTCATAATGTCTTATTAAATGTCCTATTCTTTGTTTCAGAGTGATGTATTGTTTGTCAGATGAGCATTTCTTTTCTATTTTTTTCTTTTTTTTTAAATCCACTGCAATTAAAGTTCTGGAAGTCATGCCAGGGCTCAACTGTAGGTAATTAGTTTGTTTGCTTATCTTTGTTTCTTTTACCATTGAAAGTGGTTTTCCCACTTCATTGTAACGACGTATGTATTTCTGATTCAGAAATTTGCTTGGAGAGTACAATGTTACAAGAAAAAAACACATTATGATAAACAATAACCTTTAAGGTGGACTAAAAAGAAAAAATTGAAAGTCCCCAAACAGTTGCATTATTATTTTTCTATATAAACTACATCTTATATACAAACATTACACAATACTTACAGAGAGTTGAGGGAGCGCAGACCTTGGAAGGCGTCCGAGGCCAGCTCTGATATCTGGTTGTTACTCAAGTCTCTGTGAGGAACAGAGCAAAAGAAAAAGGAAACAAGAAACAGGGAGGCATAGAACCACAGACAGAGTCAGTGAGGGGGAGAAAGAAAGTGAAACACAAAGGTCAACACAAGCCACACAAACAGAACAGGAACAAAAGTTTTTTTGTGGATGGTTGACAGGGAGCACAATACATGTATCTCCACATCTACTCACATCCTGCGCAACTTCTTATAAGGAGAAAAGGCCCCAGCTGGGATCACCTTGATTGCGTTCTGCTCCAATCGTCTGGAACCAAACATACATACAGACCACTGAAGAGCGACATTAACATTCCCTTATCACAGAGCTATCTTGGCTGTATCACTGACGGCTGCTCCTTCCCAGTGGCTCTGGCTAAGGGGAACATTTCCAGATAAGGTGCTTTGATGAGCGTTGCCAAAGTCTGTCACATTTCTCTGATTGTTTGCCCTCTTTAACATGTGTACAGTCAGACATACACACACACACACACACACACACACACACACACACACAAACACACACCCCTAACCATCTGGGCAGTGTTCCACTAAATGCTAGTCTGACTCCAAGTCAGTCAGGTCCAAACAAATCAAGCTAAGCCAGGAGAGAGAAAAAGAGCGAGAGGGGGCAAAGAAAAGAGAATAACAGACCTAAACAACAGCTCTTTCAGTATTTCACATGTTCAGTCACTGTGACAAGAAAGGCGGTGGAAAATGATTTGTAAACCAACCATTCAATTGTGAAACATTTCCCTAAAATGAGTTTGTTTTCAATTTGGTGTTCTTGACTGTTCAGTTCCACTCCAGTCTTTGTATAAACACTAAAATGTCTGGTTGCCCAGGAGCATCGTATCGTCTTGCGTCGTATGCTGGCTTCTCAAAGTCTCACATCAAGTGGCTTTGGTCCAAGTCAAGTCTTGACACTGGACTGTCGTCACAACAAGTCTCAAGTCAAGTCTTAAATGAAAAGAGACAAGTCCAATTCTTGTGATAGCATGTCTCAGATCAAGTTTTAAAGTCAATCAAGATAAGTCATAGTTAAGTCAGCGTCTTTATAAGCAAGGTCAATGCTTGAATTAACAGAATTTTTACACAGCTCTCAAATTCCTTTCCTAGCAATGAATTATTTAGCATAAAGGGCTATGCAACACCTGGTACATGCTATCATTTCATTTTTTTCAGGATTTTACCAGATCATTGAGATTTGAATATATTTTGCATCTCAGTCTTAAGTCAAGTCTCTGAGCAAAGCACATTTCATGTCATTGTTTATGTGACCTAAGTCTAACTGAAGCTCAAGTCTAAAGTCTATAGCTCTGCTACTTTGCCACTTTAAATCTGCTGACTCTAATCTTTGCTGGTTCCTTGATGCCCCCTTTAAGATGGAGATATGATCTGTCTTGTCCTTCAGATTAATCTTTCAATTCTTACACCCTCATCCCCTCATTATTATCTTAAGCATCGAAGAACTGCATGGCCAGGCTTTCTCATTTCACAGATGTGTGGTTTTATTTCACTGCACAGAGAGAAAGAGAAGTAGTGAAACAGAAAGGTGGAAAGAGACAAAGCAGGAAAATGGATAGATGCACGAAGAAAGAGCAAGAGAAATATCACTGCACCAAGTGTGTATGCAGGAGTTTGGGTGCAAGAGTGCATGTATGTGCATGAGAAAAGCAGGTGTGTGTGTGTGTGTGTGTGTGTGTGTGTGTGTGTGTGTGTGTGTGTGTGCGCCTTACATCTCAGTAATGGTTTCAGGCAGGTTGGTGGGTATTTCTGTCAGGCCCTTCCCTCTGCAGTCCACAATGTTGTTACTGCAGGTGCAAGACTCTGGGCACTGTAACACACTGCAGGAGGAAGATGATGACGACTGGTGACCTACACGGAGACAGAGGGCCATTATTATCCATAGATAATGGGTTATGCTTGGTGTGCATCCCAAAGGTGAAGAATCATGAAGCTGACTGTAATCAGTAAAGAAAAACATAAGTGAAATGGAAACCAGTACAGAGCAAACATGCAGATACTGTTCCTAAACATGACAGTGTCCTTGTCTATTTGCAACATTAATTTAATGTTGTGCTCTTGTATTAGATGCTTTTTCATACAAAATATTTAGACAAAAATGGAACAATGCATGGGGATGCTGTCGATGGGGCTGAAGCAAACCCAAGCAATTGAAGATGAATACTTGCCTTCGTCCCCATCTTGAAACGCATTAGCAAAAGACAGTAAGAAAAAGGAAAACAGCAAGCGAATGTAAGCCATGAAACAGATAACGAAACAAATAGTCCTGTACATGCGCGCACCACCTCATACCCTCTTTCGGCTCAACCTACCTGTGCAGACAAACTCCTTTTTCTGCACCTCTGCCACGTTGTGCCCCCTCAAATGTGGCGGGGCCATGCACTGAGTGTAAAGACCCAGACGGGGACGCTGTCGCAACCACTCTGACAGCCAGGCCACGTGGCAGTCACACTGCAGGTTGTTGGAGTGCAGTCGACTGGGGGGATGAAGAGTATGTGTGGCAGTTACAGGAAAGCAGGAAAGGGGAGTCAGACAGGTGGCAAGTGGGAGGGAGAGGAGACAAAAACAAATTTGAAAGTAGTGAAAGTAGGGGAGATAGGAGCGGGGGGTGGGGGGTGGGTGGAAAAGAGCATGTAGAGGAGGATCAGACAATTGTACAAACAGGCATGGATGAGAGGAATCCTTCCCCTGTAGTAAATACTTGAGTTACCACTTACAAGGTCCGCAGCTTTGGCATATGGTTGAAACTGGCCACAGACAGTCGGCTGATGTTGTTGTTGTTGAGGGTACTAAGGAGAGAGAAGGGTAGAAAACACATCTACAATAAATTCACTGGACTTGTCTGGGTTGTTGCACATCGACACGGAGAAGGGGTTCAGTCAGCAAAATACACTATGGATCTGTGTCATGTGTCATAAGTGTAATTTTTTAACTCTGCTGAGAGGTAACAAAACTGTCATTTCTTATTCATTTTTTAAAGTAGTCATTGCAATGTTAACTGCAATATTTGTTTGTATCCTACAGTTCTTGCTAACTAAGCCCCTTATCTGCTGTCTTATTTGATTAAAACAGACTGAGCCTTCTGCTTTTTTATCCAGGAACTTAAAACCCAATCCCTTTATGCCTTCCTGTTAAGATTACAGGATGGAACTGAAAACAGATGAGTCAGTGTTTTTGGTAACCTAACAAAAAACTGAGTATTGCTGAATTTATTATGGAAAAATAAAATAATTTGTTATCTTTGGAAACATAGTAGATTTTGATCAAAATCACAAGTTTACGTGTCAGTAGCAGTCACTTTTAACCCAGCCCAGCAGTCATAGCACTCCTGTCATATATACCCTGATATACAGTGCTACCTGCAGTTTTCCAGACAGCAACAGCTAACACTACTCCCTGTGGAATGACTGTGCACTTGCCTCCCAGTACAATGATAATTATCTATCAAAAACATGAAAAAGAACAAGTTTCCCAGAAGACCAAGACTGACTTTAGGCCAGAGAGAGTCTGTTCACTGGAACAAATGACATGGGGACCTTGTCAATGAATTACATGGTGACACTGATAGGCTGACACTGATGACTACACATTAAGCAGGGGGGGGCGATTCTGGGAAAAATTTTGAAAGCAGTCGACTGAAGAAATCTCAGCCTTTGGTTCTGGCTTCTTTCCAGGATGCATGAACTCTAGCTGTAGCTCTAAACACAGAGCGGTAACACGTCTGCCTGCAAAGACTTGGGGGAGACTCTTGGTTTCTGTATTGAGTGCATGGGCAGAGCGCACACAATTATGGAGGTCGGTTAACAGGCAGGTCGGCCATCCAGCAGTTTGGCTCTGGTTGAATAAAATGATTGGTTAGGCTTTTCTCAGCCCTGCTGCTGCAACAGATGATTTTTTTTTTTTTTTGCTTATGTTGTCAGTGCTTTTAATTCATTGGTTGTCATCAGGATGAAAAGAGAAATTCAAGAAATGTAACAAAAAAAAAAAAATGCTTCTGAAAGAAATCGCCTGCCCTGCCCTTGAGTGTCATTCCTGAATATGCAATATATGAAATTGTCTTTTTACAAATGCTGCACAAGCAATGCAGTTTTTCAAAGGTCAACGGGGATATTAGCTGTTCCATGTCCCATTGCTGTTAGTGTTCAGCTTTCACCAGTCTTCTGCTGATGTTAGCAGGGTGACTGAATAAACAGGTACTCACAGCACTTCCAGGTCACGTAACGCTCTGAAAGCTCCATCTTCGATACAGCTGATGTGGTTGTAGTCCAACTGGCTGCACACACACACATACACAAAAGAGAGGGGGGAAAAAAGGAAGCTGTAAAGATGTAAAGTTGTATATCTTCGGATGAAATTCAAGCCAAACAGTCAGCTACAGATGAGAATGCAACAACTTCCCTAGCCAAAAGTCACCAACAACCACTCTCTGTCTCTCTAACACTCAACTCACTTTCTTTTTTTTTGCTTTAGTCCCATGTCCTGTGCTCTTTGTTCTTTGCAGATGTATTTCTCAACGTATTTATCCCTGTATCCATTCCTGCTTCCTGCTCTCTCCTATCTGACGTCTAATTTGTATGCGCTGCTCTTTACTTCTTTCCCCCGTTTCTCACTCTTACTCTCTCTCTCCCACTTTCACAGAATTGCTTTGCTGAAACAATTTAATTAAGACATAAGGACAGTAAATCATGTGCTGTCACACGCATACTAATGCACACACACACGCACTGACACACACGAACACGAACACACACACCATCCTGTTCTTTTTACAATAATTGCAAGGCACTTAAAAACAAATATCTGTTGCATGGGGGAAAAAAATCCAGGATGCAGAGAAATAGTTGAAAAATCCATATTTATAGAATTACTGCTGGGCAATTACTTTACCAGCAAAATGACCAACAATTATCTTCAATCATCATAACTGTGACTGAGGCAAAACAAAGAGGAAAAACAACAGAAATGCCACTGACGTGACTTCCATAGCACACATTCTCACACAGGCAAGTGCTAACAAACAGCAGTGCCAGTCAATACAGCAGGCAGGAGGCACATGACATTTAACACAATGAAATATTGATGCACAGGTACATAGGAAGGAGTTGTACACATTTGCAAACACGGTGAAAAGCAAGTGACAGGCATGCACATACACACCACAGACATAGACATGCACAGAACGTATTGCCAAATTGCCACTTACAGGTTCTTAATCTCCACAGCTCCCCTGAAGGCTTTCCTTGGAACCCCCTGAATCTGGTTCTCGCTGAGATCACTAGAGAGAGAGAAAGATGTAGAGAAGACAGGAGATAGGGAAATTAGGCGATAGAGAGTTAAGCCAAGCTGTCACAGAACCACTTGCTTTGCAGCACATGTACTTGATGTAATCACCAAAATGCAGCGGGGGAACTTCAGAGCCAGACGGATCATCTGCAAAATTGAGTTCCTTGCACATTGAGCGCTCCTTCGCCAAATATAATCAGCTGTCTCTATTCATCTCTCAGTGACACAAATAACGCTTCCTCTGACAAGTGGCCACGGATCTAGAGCCAGACGCAATTGAATTGTCTGCTTTGAACATCCATCCAAGTCAGGTATAAGAGGTTTTAAAAGCTTCAGCAACCTGTAGGGGGCACTAGTGACCTCCGCTTTCCTTCAGAGCTTTCTGTTGCTTCTCTTATCACTCCCACTCATCTCTCCCTCGCACTTGTCAACCCCCCACCTTCTTCTGCTTTTAAGGAGTGAGTGATGGATATGTGTGTATGAGTGTGAGCGCTGGGGTTTACAGAGATTTAATTTTCAGCCACTTTAACTAAGCTGCTGCTTGGAATACAGCGTAAAAAAAAGAAACACGATATTTACAGTAGTGTCATGCACACACACACACACACACACACACACACAAGTACATCAGTACAGTCACACACATGAACAGGTGTCTCACATAGACTAAATGCTCTGCTTACAGCCAAGTGAAACACATGCTACCTCTGGTTGGTATAGCAACTTGATTTAGAAAAGGACACACACACACACACGAAGGTGCTGAAGGATCCACCTGAAATAGTCACATGAAATGAGGTGTTAAACACGTTCACATACATGCATGCAAATATAAAACAAAGTGATGTCAAGAGGTAAAGTATCTTAGTGAACTGAGTTGCCTGGAACATGCAGATGTGTAATTTAAGCTGTATCATCTCAACATCAGAGAAACATCTCAAGGCCACGTGCGCGCGCGTGTGTGTGTATGTGTGTGAGCCACCACCAATGAAAACCAAAGTTCCAGACAAACTATTTGACCTTTCACCGTTTCCCTTCCAGCTCTTGACCCTGACTCTGGCACTGTGACCTGCGCCATGCTAATCGACCATTCCTCACATTCCCATTGCAGTGATCATATAATCAACACTGCAGGTATCATCCAACCCTTATGCATCCAGCTGCTGCTTCTAAACCAGTATCTGAAGTCATCATTTTTTTTGCCACGAATGAAGAAAAATTAGAGGCCAAAGTGTTTAGTTGCTATATCCTTCTTCATGATTAACTTTTGTAGATTTAACCAACAACCAATTATAAAACTAATGTTTGCAGTCAATAGTAAAACTGCATGCCTCTTTAACCTCTAAGCCAGTGTGAAGGCAGGCTGATATATGCTTTAACGGACAGATGAGAGAAGCAGCAGAAATCTCTGAAGTCTCTGGAAATTGTTGCTTATTAGCAAAGAGACACATTTTAGTCTAATCTTGACAAAAAAGGCAGTAACCAGTCTGCAGCTACACTGAGGGAGGTATGGCTAGAAAGCCAATATTTGCAGCACTTGACACTTGTCTGTTTGCATTAGGCTGCAATGTGCAAACTGTCACTCTAAAAATAAATCAGTGAAATTATGTAAATAGAATTTGCATGAACATCCATTTTCCAATTTCATATTTATGGACAATTTACCAAGCACTAAGGTCAAAAATGTGAAAATCTGCTGCATTTCTCTGTTTAAAATAATTTTAAATGACATATCTTTGGATTTTGATTTTTAACCAGATTTTTTTTTTAACAAAACAATCAAACTAATGTCATCAACTTGGGCTCTGGAAAATTGTGAGTGACACAATAGTTGCCAGTTGCAGCCCCAGGTCACTGACTATATGTAAATGCTCCACCTTGGTCTAGTTTATACACAGAATTAATGACGGCAACAAATAAAAATGTCAATTTCTAACACACAAATGAACACAATGAAAATAAAAACATAAAATAAATACACACATACACACACACACACACACACACACAGATGCACACACAGAGCGTCTGTTCTGAATCAAACAGACTGTATCCTGATACTGTTTTTACAGGACCAGGGGGGTTTGGAGAACAGCCATGCTGCTTTAACCACTGGAACTCTAAAACCAAATAAATACGCTAACCCAACATATACACACACAGCATATATGCAACCTATACAGTCTGCTTCCATTACATCTGCCTATCAAAGGTAGAAATCAGCAAAAACCTGTTCGTGTATCATGTATCGAGCTGACAGTCTGACAGCTTGTATGTCTACGTTTTAAGCTGCACATAAACCACACTGTAAACAACAGTACACGGTCAACTAATCTTCACCAGAGTGTGTTTATGCACACACTTAACAGAGCCCTACTCTGTTCCAATTATCTTAATGCAAGCCATAGGAGTGGGGTGAAGCTGTGGGTAAGTACAGTGTGTGTGTGTGTGTGTGTGTGTGTGTGACATATACATTTATTTGCTGAAGCACAGAGATGATTAGAAATTGATTTTTCACGTGCCTCTGTCCCTGTGATCTACGACAGGGGAGCGAAAGCACACACACGTGCAAACACAGACACGCACATAGACATACACACATGATTGGCAGTTTGGGTTAGTGTGGGACTCTTAAAGAGGTGCAGGAGGCCACTCTAAACCTTATTCATCACTCAGACCACCAGAAAGAGAATGTGAGAGAAGGGCGGGTGAATAGTAGATTTTACCCAGAGTAGGAAATTGACTTCTTAGGGGTTTAAGAGTGGATTTTCTTCTTCAGTTTGGAGCCAAGGCACCTGATTTAGTTTCATCTTTAGTTAAATCATTTGGTGGATGTCCCACCCACCGCTTTTCCTCTCTTTATCTGTCCCTCTGCGGCTTTCTCTCCCTGGATCTTGTTGTTTTCATCATCCTCTCTGTCTT
Organism: Mastacembelus armatus; assembly: GCF_900324485.2. Classification (NCBI taxonomy): domain Eukaryota; kingdom Metazoa; phylum Chordata; class Actinopteri; order Synbranchiformes; family Mastacembelidae; genus Mastacembelus; species Mastacembelus armatus. The sequence continues at coordinate 10,533,493 of NC_046633.1, read as the reverse complement.
TTCCTCTTCTCCTAAATTGGTTGTTTTCTTTTCCCTTTTTTAAAAAAAAAAAAAAGGACTTCCCAAAGATTTAACCCCTCACCTCTACCCTTGTGCCTAACCTGGGAGGTTACCTTCATTAAAAGAGGCTCCCGCTGAGCCCTGAATGTATGCATATGTGTGTGTGTGTGTGTGTGTGTGTGTGTTTTTGAAGGGGCCGGAGGTATTAAAGCCACACAGGAATATACCATGCTGCTAAGTTAGGAACCTTCTGAAAGAAGACACACATGCACACACACAGCTGACAGCACACGTTAGGAAATTAGAAAAACAGACTTAAACCTCTCACAGTGCTACACATTGCTTATGGTACATGTACATGGTACATCCTGCTTTACATAGCACTTTTATCCAGTTCTTTATATATTATATATTCCATTCATTCAGCCAATCACAAACACACACACTGACCTGCAGTACCGAGTAAACATGATCTAACCAGAAGCACTTGGAGGTTCAGTGTCTTGATCAGTGAGACTTGAGCAACATGTGGGCCCCATACACACCTATACTAAACGTTCACACGTGCAGTGAGTCAATCTCCTGTCTACTTAAAATTTCACTCTTTTTCTCATCCTTTCCTCTGACTGATCTAAACAGATTTTCTGTCCCAGGTTCATCCTTCGATCCACACTAAATTGTTGTTTTTTTTTAAGCTCAAAAAACCAAAGGAATCTGAAAACAATGTTGTCTCAAGGCAGAAACAGGTAAACGTGTAAACAACTACATTGTGAGTGTGGCTGCAATAAAACAGTATAAGAGATCAACGAGAGCAAGAGAGGCTAGAAAAGAGTACTCAGCAGGTGAAACTAAGCAGATACACCATGTTGTTTTTGTCCAGCTCCTATCAGATGCTGACTGTGATGCACAATTTGGTTGTTTGCCGATAAAAAGAGGAAGCAGAAGAAGAAACTCAGCTGTTTTCTAAATTATTTAGGAGTTTTACTTTGGACAGACTAAGAGTAGATGTTTTCCTTTTCTCTTCTGGGCATCCTCATTTGTCTGTTTTTCTCACCTCTGGTGGCCCAGGATGTGTGTGTGTGTGTGTGTGTGTGTGAGGCAGAGTCAGGTCTTTAGTGTTAAGAGCTTAGTGCTGCTTTTCTAAAGGGTCTTTTCAGAGTGAGAGGGGCTTTTGACGCCCTGCGTGTCTAAGAAGACCTGGGCCTGAAAGAGCACCACTCAATTCTCACACATGCACCCCTCATCCTTCCCCTCCTCCCTGGTCTCTCTGTCTCACACTGGACACACACGCACAGACTCCCTCTCCGACCTACTGTTATATAGTTTGTGGACAAGAAACTGTATCACTGCACAGGAAGCCCTGCCACAAGGTCCAGCAAACTGTGTGTGTGTGTGTCTGTGTGTGTGTTAGGGGCAGGCAGAGTATGAGTCGGTGTTGGCAGAGCAGTAAACTAATCATCTTGTTCAAATCCCTTTCGGAGACTTTAATCCTATTAAGTATAAGAATGTGTGAATGGGAAAAAAAGGAGGTGCAAAGAGTCAAAAAGGAAGAAAGAAGACAAATTATGGAAGAGATGGAAAAATGTGAATACTGGACGGTTTTTGGTTTTGACAGGGGGGAATTTAGAGCAGGATGGTCAACAGGAAAGACCAAGTGTAAGATGTAATTGGGATCCTGTGTGTGTGTGTGTGTGTGTCTGTGAGCCTGTGTGTGCCGTTCAGCTAATTTAGAGAGCAATGCCATGAAGTGGACCCCCAAAGATCACACTTCTGTGAGCAATTAGGAGGCAAAAGACTAAAGAAAAGAGAGGAGCTGAGAAGAGAGAAAGAGAGGGAACTGAGGTGGCTTACTGAAGACAATGCAGAGGATTATTGAACATAGTGGGCCCAGACTGACACCTGTGAATCTGGAGGAATGTGTGTGACTGTTGCTGAATTATGAGCTCTCTAAATCAAAATCTTTAAATCGAAGTGAAGAAAGAAAATCTTGGGTGGCAGAATTTTCAAACTGAGCATGTACAACACTATAAAAAAATAACTGATTCTCAGTAATTGTTCTTTCAAAAGACGAAGTTACTATGCAGAATCACACACATCCTCCCACACACAAATAGCCTCTTCTTTCAGCCTCCTCCTTCAGTCGCTCTCTTCTAAACTAATATTTACTTTGCTCATGAATGACAGATCTGCAGTCATCCTCCCTCTCCCTTTATTTCCATCTCATTGTCTGTTTCCCTTATTTGCTATCACGCCTCAAACACATACTTTAAATGCCAGGTAAGAGGGTTGCTATGGTTACGAGACCAGGGGTGGACCCATAGGGGACATTTTGACTTGGCAGAGAGGATGTCCCATGTGTGCATGAGTGTGACAGTGTTTCGACCAGTATGGAAATCTGCCAGAAAAGGTGTGTGTGTGTGTGTGTGTGTTGCTGTTACTTTACAGAGTGCTCAGTTTACAAAACCCTTTTCAGAACCAGCTTTTTCTTGCTGCTTTGATATGTTTTTTTTTTTTTTTAACTTTGCAACATTTTCTTCTTTATACACTGGATGCAGAGAGGCAAGCCAAGATGACGGCTTTGTAGAAATGCTTCATTCTGCCTACTGATTTCCTACACAAATAGCTCCAGCTCTTTCCATTCAGTTACCAATCGTTTTGTAGTGAGCTCTTAACAATGCTGCTCACCAGAAGTGTCTTGCTACAGAGGACACAACAGACTCAGCAGAGATGGTTTTTTTTTTTTAAATCACATCAATCTTGAAAGATTAACTGGTAAAATAACAAAGCTGAACAAATAAACACCATGTATGCTGGCGCGTGTGTGTACATGTGTAAAACCAGACTGATTACATTACTTTCCACCCCAGGAACAGATTAGTCAGCGGTCTAAGACCATGACATCACCAGAAATGTTTACACGTGTAATTATAGACAAGTGAAGAATACATCTGTCGCGCATACATACATACACACCCACACACACACACACACACACACAGAAGAAATAGACAGTGGCTTGCAGAAGAAATAGACAGTGGCTTGCAGTAATACAGTAATTGCATATGAGAGACCTGAGAAGCACTTAGTAATCAGGACATTTGATGGTGATATTTAGATAAAGCTGTCTCAACAGAAAACTCTGACATATTGTGCACCTGTGCTTCTTCTACTTATGTGTTAGAAAACACAGTTTCTGCAGTCATTTTAGGATATTCTTTCTCAAAGGCAAGGGGAGTAAGTACCGTGGTTGTAGGAATCACACACATTGCAGGCTGAGCCCACTACAAATGACAAAGTCCTGATAGTTCTTATAACTAAGTGCCGCGTGTCCACGAGTGTGCTGATCTAGATAATCCAAATGCGTATCAGTGGTCAGACTCAAGTTGCACTTTAGTCACACATTCAGTGACTTGAAATGTGATTTCAGAGTTGTCCTCAGAAGACTTAGGATTTGACTTGGACTCCAGATTTGGGACTTGGGAACAATCTGTAGTTTTCTTTTTTAGCTTTTTAGCATATTAAGATTGAAGAAATGTTACATGAGCTGAATGTCATTTCCAACTGTGACTTGACTGTGAAATGTACATCACAGAGCCACAGATATTATGCATCAAGCAGCTACATCCATCCATTATCTATACCCACATATTCCTATTTAGGGTCAGAGGGATCTGCTGGAGCCTATCCCAGCTCTCTTTGAGTGAAAGGCAGGGGTACACCCTGGACAGGTCACCAGTCCATCACAGGGCCACATAGAGACAAACAACCTCACACACTCACACTCACTCCTATGGGCAATTTAGAGTCACCAATCAACCTGACATACATGTTTTTGGACTGTGGGAGGAAACCAGAGTACCTGGAGAAAACCCACACAAGCACAGGGATAACATGCAAACTCCACACAGAAAGGGCCCTTCTTGCTGTGAGGCAACAGTGCTAACCACTAATCCACCGTGCTGCCCTATTGGAATGAAATAAGTTACAGTAAATAGACAAAGTACATCATTTCATTCCGTAGATTGCAATTGTGTTTTTTTTTTCTATTGCATGGTTATTTGTTACTAAATGATTCTCATTTTTTTTTTGCTTTTATATGCTGAAAGGTTTTGTTTATTATTATGTGACATATACAACAACAATACCAAATATGTGCGCCAAGCTGGTGAGAAGTTACTTGATTACTTAATACCACTAATTTCATCTAATCATACACTTACCATACAAAGGCAGTGCACTTCTGTTGTGTTTTGAAGGTCAAACAATCATCAGTAAAACTTTCAAACACAAAAATGGCCTCAGAGAGATGTGTTTCGAAGTGACCAGCCTATGTAAAATAAGAAAAACTGCCTGTGAGTATAGGCTGCCAATAGACAGTATGCACTCCTTACAGAAAAAATAATATCGGCTTGTGTTGATGTTGAAAATTACACAACTGTTTAAATCTCTTTTTGGCTTAAATTCATTTTATTTTGCTTTGAGCATCCTCTACTGGTCAATTTGGAGTTTAACCCCTGCAAAATGGGTTGTGGTGTGGTTGTCAAGTTTAGTTGGACACCAAAGAAAGTACCGTCAATTTCTAAATATTGTTTTTTTCAGCCACTTTTGATATTTAAAGCAGAGAGGAAGTGAATGTAACCCAGGAATTCCAGTGTCACCACTCCCTTCCCTCAGCTGTTTCTGTCCTATCCATATGTCTCCTTAAATTTCATTTCTTTACCTCACACCTTGTCTTTAATTCAGATTTTTCCCTTTTTCTTTTTGCCTTCCCTTCCCTCTCTTCTGTTTCTCTCCCCTGGTCTCTAATTTCTCTCTCACCACATCTTCTCCATCCTCCACCACCCTCCTTTGCCCTGCTCCCTGTGTAATGAGTCTAATCCATCAGCCAGACAGTATTAATCGTATTCCGATAGCAGTGTGTTCACTCGGTGCTCGCTGCTGTCTCCATCTCTACGAGTCAATAACCCCAGCTCTAACACCTACACACTGCCTATGAAGGATAAACTGTGTGTATGTGTGTGTGTGTGTGTGTGTGTGTGTGAATTTTAAAACTCAGCACTCTGACCAAATTTATTGCAGTCTTTGCCTGGAAGAGTGTCCAAAACACACACAAGATGCAGACACAGACACACACAGCACAGCTAAAATGACCACCGCTGGACGTGTTGCCAGACCACTTGGGTACCACAAACTCTTGGTCAGTGACATCATATCCTTTTCCTGTTTGCCTCTCACATTGCCATACAATAATAAATAGAATCGATAAATAGAAAGTGACAGCACATGGACTCATGTCTGGGTCTATTTGTGTGGGTTTGTGCATCTGTGTGCGTGTGTGTGTGTGTGTTTATGTATGTATGCGTACATGCCGCAGTCTGTATATCCCTTGCCAGGTCAGAAAGTTTTTCATCCATGTCTTTGACCTGATCTGCCACAAACTCCATGACCCAATAAGCTGAAGCTGCCTCCTCCCTTCATGTCTGTCTCCTTTCCATTTAAGCCCCCCCCCCCACAAAAAAAAAAAAAAAAGAAAAACACAAAACTCTTACTGGTGGATAATGTGTCAACCTGGCACCCAATGATCCTTTGTTATTTTCAGACTCAGCTTTTCCATATTTTTTTCTCCCACAATTAGCTCCATCCATCATTCACTGTGCCATTCCCCTGGTTGCTCAATCAGTGCATCCCTCTTTTCATTTATCAATCATTTGTTCTTCATATTAATGTGTCATCCAGCTCAGTTAGATGACCAGAGACATAAGTAAGTAAAACATTTAAGTATGGGGAGAACGCACAGGGACAATGAGAGCAGGGTGTGTAAGGCCTGTATCTGCATTATATTAGAGTCTGAGTCATGCCGTTAAAACGTATTCATTAAAAACTAACAGCCCATCTGCTCTTTTGCGCAGCTCAATGTGGTAAACAAACAACCAGAGACAACATCAAAACAAACAGCTAAACAGCTCATACACATTTTAACAACTATGAAATATAGAGGTCAGCTTTTTTTCCCCTCTATGAATATTTTCAGTGTGATTGACAGTTACGCTTCGGACGAGCCGATTTGTGGTCGGGGAAAGAGTGCGTTTGTACATCAGGAATGAGGGGTTATGTAGCATAACCATGGAAAGAGGCATAAAATGTGTGGGTGTGCGTGGTTGTGTGTGTGTGCGTAGGAGCGGATTGCAGTGGCAATGACTTACTCACTCTGGTATCATTATTCACAGTTTACAAACCATGACAAGACGGGCACAGACAATGACATGCACACACTTTCCCTTTCTCTCTTTCACACACATACACACAGACACACATCTTTTAATTCTGCACCGTGTGCGGTTTTGTCTTTCCTTCCTTGTGTTTACCCAGCAGCTTGGAGTGACGTGCTGGTGAGGCCTCGCCATGCATGCACAGACACACACTTAGACAGACACACATGCATGCACACACAGATACAGAGCAAGATCATCAGGTTCAGCTTTACTTTGTGTTTAGTGTTAATTGCAATCATTATCTTTCTTCAATGTTTAATATCAGTTTGCCAACAAGATGCCAGACTGGCATCCTCTCTGCTAAACTTAGTTGTGAACATGATAAAAAAGCTTGTTACAAACTTCAAACCCAAGCTGATCTATTTAAGTTTATTTTGTCTAACCAGCAGTCTCAAACCCACATCAGATTACTGTCATATGTAACCAATGAATAATTAACACTTCTCGCAGATGAATTCTCTGTGGGTTGACTAAGCAATATATCCCCTAACAGTGGATACATGGTGTTTCATCACTTCTTCCCACCTGTATTATCATGATATACATTCCTAGGGGTCACATGCATACCAGCATTTATATATTTATTTATATATATATGCATATATATATATATTTTTTTTTTTTTAAAATGTAAAAAAACCTATAGCCTATATATAATTTTTTTTTTTTTTACATTTTTGGAGTTTTCCTCCAGCTTGTTTCAAATTCCACATTAAAATGAGTGGGTGGAGCTGTATTTTTAGACAAATGAGAAATACTGAGGTGATCACCACTGATACAATAAGAGCAGATGCGAGATCAGATTCCTCCCTTCAGGCACTAGTAGAGTGTGTGTGTGACACTCGATGTCTCTGTGTGTTGTGTGTATGTTGGAGACCGAAAGTGCTTCCTCCCCTGATGCCGCTCATTTGAACTCAGTGTGAGAATCAACCTCTTGTCAATCGTCTGCTCAGGGCTGTTTAGGGAAATAAGGCCTTCATCAGTCAGCCGCTTGGCTCTGGGAGGATGACGAGGCTGCCATAGTTTACAGTATCTGACCCAACACCTGCACAAAGCTTTTAGACCAGAGACAGAAAGAGCAGGGAGAGGAAAGAAAGGAGGAGGCAGGAGGGCCAGAGGGGAGGCCAAAAAGTTGGAAGAACAACATTTGTGGCCATCAGAAAGAAATCCAAGAGCTATCCAGATTTTTAAAAAAAAACAAAAAAAAAAAACAAATTGCCAGAAAGGCATACTTTCTGCTTTTCTTTTATCAGTACTCAACCTCCTCTTCTCTGTCTTTCTCCAAATCTATTCAAGATGTACACCCCCCATCACCTCACCTCCCCCACCCCTGTGTTTGCCAGCTCCTGGCAATCACAGGCTAGCTGAAATATTCCTCTTCAAATAGTTTCTCTCCGTCAATGTTGTCTTTCTTTCTTTCACCACAGCAGAGGCTCGGGTCACACACACTTGTCACTCTGGACCAGCTGTCCTGCACCATCTGTCCACTGGCTGCTCTGCACACACACACACACACACACACACACACATACATCCACACAAACACACACACACACACACACACAAACACACACACACACATACATACTGGTGCTAAAATGTGGCTGTTACTGGCAAAGACACCATGCCCGAGAACAATCTCTGTTTATTGGGCTGTGTCAAAATAAATACAATATCTGACAATGATAGAACGATAAAGGGCGAGAGGGGCGAGAGATGAAAGAGAGGGAATAACATAAAGAGAGCACAAACACTTCCAAACAAAAGTTGAGATCCATTTCCACCTCGTCAACAGTGAATATGAGAAGTCATGCATAATACACACTACTTGTAGGCTTCTTTGATTGGTTGTTGGGGCTTTTTGTGTGTTTGTTGCGTTTTACTTAAACACTGCATGTGTTCAAGTGAGTAAAATTACTCTATGTGTGTGTGTGTGTGTGTGTGTGTGTGTGTGTGTGTGTTCTACATTCCTATGAGCAGCAGGTTGGAAAGACGGGCCATGAAAGCAAACAGTGTTGGCTGTTTTGCGTTTCCTGGACACCAGCCAGACAGCACACAGGCATATACACATGCAAACACACATCTATGCATATACACATACATGTAAGCACATACAAATAACATCAAATAAAAAAGTGCATACTATGAATGACTGGACTTGAAATAACTGATTCTTGTTGGTTATATGGTCAATAAAAAACTATAACTGTAAAGTATGTATGAAAAATATGCTAAAATATGATTAGATAAAAACCCTCCCCAGACACATTTACAGTATATTAATTCTATCATGTTTTCCAAGTGGTAGATATCCAGTGGTGCAAAGTATCTACTGTAAGTCCATTTAATCACATTAGGAGTGCTTGAGTCCTCCCATTTTGTAATACCTCTACTCTATGACCTTTCAGAGGGTAATGTTATACTTTTTATCTGACAGCTGTAGTCAGTTTACAAATTCAGATTTTACATGCAAAAATGTGATTATACTACAAAAAATACATTCATAACACTATATGATGCAGTTCAAATGTATCCCCTTACATCAATTACAACATGACTCAGTAATAGTACTCTAATAATAAATATAAAATGTTATGGCACAGACAGTAGCTATTTCATTTTACACACTGTTTTAACATATTTCTACTTTAGTAATATTTTAAAAATCAGTTTTATTATTTGTAATGGACTATTTTTATAGTACAGTATTGGAACTTTTACTTAAACAAACTAACTGGAGCTTCGTTCCAGCACGGCTGATATCTTACTCCAAACAAAACTGTTGTACAAGCAAATACTTAAATGTATTTGTTTTTGTATTTTTGTGATAATGACTGATGCATTCACTACCAAAAGGCAGATGTTGCTTTCTGATGTGAACTAGATCTCCCCTGTATAGACAGACAAGTCTCTCTGCTCACAGTGTTTGATCACATATCCCAACCAGCCATGGCTAATTTAGCAAAGCACATCATATTTCCGCTGGACAAGTTCAGACACTTAGGCTCGTGGCTCAGACCTGGGTGATGCCACTGTTCCATTTACTAACCACAGCACAACACGAGCTGTTCGGTTTGAAATATGACCCCATGTGCTACAAGGTCCACGATGAGGTTTATGTCTCAAATATAGGCGACATACCAGCGTTGGGGACATAGGGGGTGCTGCATGGGCAACATCACCAAGCTACAGTATTAGAGTGCTTTTTGAAGACTACCGCTGTTAGCTAAATTAGATTAGCAGGGTATGTGTGTGTGTGTGTGTGTGTGTTTGTCTGTGCACTAGAAGTGTCATTTTAGTTGCTAATGCATTAAACAGCTGTGACACACATATCTACCCACCCGCATCCACACGCTCACACAGATATACACAGATACCAACACACTTGCATACACATAAACTGATTAACATTACCGGAATACCAAACTCTAGCACTGACCTCGAGGAGACTGACTGACATGGCGACTGTTTTAAATGCATAGGTATTTGCATGTATTTGCGAAAGTGTGTGCATGTGCAACATTCAAAGTGTGTGTGTATGTGTGTGTGTGTAATGGAAGAAGTGGACTGATGTAATGAGGCTGTAATAAGGCTGAAGCTTAATCCTGGCGAAGACAGACTTAGACCTCTTAGCCCTGCATAAATACAGACACATACACACACACACACACACACGCACGCACACACACACACACACACAATTTTCTTTGTATATTTTTAAGGACATAAAGTATTCTCTTGCCTCTTACCCTAACCTCAAACATCACAACTAAATGCCTAACCTCGATCCTAACGCCAGTTCTAATCTAAACCTAATTCTAACCTTAATCCTAAAACCAGGTCCTAACTCTCATTTTGAAGTTGTAAGGATGGGCAAAAGTGTCCTCAGTGAAAATGTGAAATTAATCTTTGTCTACACAACCAAAGAAAGACATGCACACTCACACAGACACACACCTTTTCTTTTCGCTCATACTTCTTTCCTTACCACCTTTTCTCTTCCTCATTCCTTCCACTAGCCTAATTTTCTCATTTGTTTGTTTAAATCTTTCCTTTCTTTCCCTTTTTTCATGACCATAAACCCTTTCTACCTACTCTTTTTCCATCTTTGTCTCCTTTTTTCTTTTCTTTTTTCCTTTTCCCTTTCATCTCCTTGATTTTTCTATTCCTTCTTTCTCTTTCTTTCCTTACCCACCTGCCTTAATTTATGACTTCTTTATTTATGCTCTTTCCTTTTCCCTCCTCCCTACCTTCTACTTTCCTTCTTTAGGCTTATCTCTCCTACCATTTTCTTTCCTCAATCTGTTCTTCTCCTCTGGTCCCTCCTTCTCTGTGTCTCACTGAATACCAAGGAAACTGTGCTTGCTTCCTTTAGGTCCTCCACATTAAGCAGGGCAATAAAATAACACACACACACACACACACACACACACACACACACACACACAAACACCTATGAATACATAATGCAGTTTAAGAAGACGAGCTACTGTGGTTTCTCCCAAATAGTCTCAGTCTATTTCACACTCCAGGCACATAGTTTCCACCACATTTTACTGTAAAGGTGAGCAGGACACATATAACTTCTCCCTACCTCTCTCCCTCTCACACCACACACACACACACACACACACACACACACACACAGATGCATCAACATCCACAGTAATTATTGTGATTTCCGCTCTGGTTCAGGTTTTTGAGGCAGCAGTTTATTTTTGTTTTGGATTTCACCAAAGGGAAGGATTCCCTACACATTTAACTTTTAACAGCCTAATTCCTGCCATAGACCACCTGCTACTACCATATTATTTTTATTTGAGTTTTAGAGTTCCTTTTAACAACAGCCCAGCTGCAACAGATAAAATTCTGGCTTTTGGGCAAACCTGAGTCCATTTGCAGCTCTGGTTCCTCCAAAAGAAACAGAGAAATGAAAATTACAAATAGAAATGTTACCAAGTATCACATGATAACCTTCAGTGTTTTTAGAGAAATACATATTAACTCTTCTTTCTCATATACAGATTGATTTAAAACAGTGGCTGAACTGCTTCCACCTCATGAGTCAATGCACAGTCCATTGCTGTGGTGTTAGGACTTTGTACGAGAAACAAATGACGACACCCCTGGACCATGTCATTTATTCTCTTCTTCCGCTGAACTGATGTCGAAAGCGGAGAAAACCACAAAATCACTCAAACCTTCTGACAGGCGATCAAAGTGTTGTCCATTTGTGTTGTCAGTTACTTAGCAACCGTTTAACCACTTAAACACCAGTCACACCGTGTATTCGGTCTCCCATGTCGACAAAGCAACCTCATGAGTTTTGTTTGAAAATAACAAATATTTCCCATGAAAAACTCCTCTGCAGCACAGGAAGCAATGCGTTTATGTTTCCAGCTGCGGCAACAGCGGTTTGCTTGAAATAAGCGGAAAAACCACAACGGCAAACAACAGACATAATTGTGTGACCTTCAGGCTCGATGGCTTCACAACTTGATTAAAGTGGGTAATGTGCATGGGCTACATTTTGTGGATTATTATTTACAGAATGATTTTGATCATTTTGATCCATTTTAACTGGGCCTGACTGGATTAAAAAAAAAAAAAAACACACACAAAGACAAAAAGAAATCTTGACGTCCAGCTCTCCTGACCTATAGACCCTGCAAGTGCACCAGCGAATTATTGACTGTTTGATTGACAGGTGAGCTAGAGGACGTGTAGCACCAAAAATAGCACAGAAATGTCCACTGGTATAAAAAGTTACAATAATATAACTTCAACACAACACAGTAGCAGACGAGAGGCTGGCGTTGTGACATTGTTTCGTTTTTACTACAGGGGTCTTGGGATGCCCCAGTTGAGGCCATAGTGAGGCGCTGGAGCGAGGTGCCTCAGTAGAAGGAGAGCACTCTAAATACTGACAGGCAGCACTTGAGACAGGCCTGGGAGTGCAGGGGTCCTACTGAGCTATTGTCCTCCTCCACACAGGTTAACAAGACACTGCACCAGCCTCTAACCTCTGTCTTTCATTTCTAGCGCACTTTGTCCTCTTTTGTCGGCCTTGCTCTCACACGCTCTCATACATGCTCTCCTACAACCTTTAATCTGTTTATTTTTCTTTCTGGCTGCCTCCTCTACTTTCTCTTTTTCCAGATAAAGGAGTGAAGATGGAACTGTGAATAAGAAAACAAGTCACTAGCAAGAAAATAAAGGAACAATTTTTTATCTCCAAAATTAACCTAATTCCCACTACACAGCTCTTTTTCATTGAATTAACCTGTTTTAGTTTATTCTGCTCATCACTGATTTACAGTATGTGTTTCCTGTCTCGCTCTCATCTCTCACTCTCCCTCTCTCTTAATTTTTTTTTTTTTTGTATGTTTCTCATGCTCTGTCACACACTCTCTCTAGCATATACAACCATTCATAACTCTAGGTTATCATTTCAAAAGACTTTCAATTTGAGCTCTCACAGAAGAGACAGAATAAAGAGGCTGCCCCAGGGCGAGCATGCACTGACATAGATGTCAAACACACACACACACACACACACACACACACACACACACACACACAAATGGACAAAAAAATCATGTAGAAGGGCCAAGATAACTATACATGGAAACAACTTGACAGAACACACACATTATAAAGAAGGAGATTTTTTTATGTATAAAAACACACACACCCTGCTCTTCTCAGGTAAATACACAGATGCAAAGTAGTATCTAAGAGACACCAGTAATTACACACACATAGTGAGGGAGAGGGAAATCCCTGATTGCTGAGTTTATTATTCTGTGTTGGCTCCATAGAAATAAGACTTTTTTTTATAACCATAATGTTCTCTTTCTTCTTCTCCCATTTTCAGTCTGTCTTTTTCTGCTGGGTCTTCTGTTCTCTTCATTTTCTTGTCTGTCAGTCACGCCTGGATGCCATTCTGTCATCAGTCCCTGTTGCTCTTTCTCTAAAAGCTCTTAGCTGCCCTCAGGGCTCAACTTATAATATTACAGTACACATCAAATCTCTCTCTCACTGCCTTTTTTTCACAGACCATGCACACACACACACACTAATACACTAATGGAAGAAAGAAGTACAATAGCAGCGCTAAGTGAGCAAAGAGCCATAGGACATGGCAAGAAGGGGCATCTTAAAGGGCCTTTCGGGGCTGTCTGTCTGTCACACACAAATAGGACTTGTGGTCGGATTAACGTCTTGGTCCTCTGGCCAGATCGATACACTCTGTGATGCATGTGTATTTGTGTGTGTGTGTGATCATGTGTTAAAATGACCTTGAATTAAAATGCACTTTTGGGCTCAATTAGGAAACAATGGTTGCTGGGGAAAAAAATTCAAGTTTTACATGAAGCTTCTGTCTGTCACACTTGGCTGTCTCTATTCTTTATTTTGTATTTATGTTTAATATTAATGGATCCCAGGGAGATTAGTGTTCACCAGGCCAGTTAATAAGAATCCTAATAAAGCAGAAAGTGACACACTCACTGAATATTAACATAAACATATGCTGAAAAATGACTGCACAAGGCAGAGAAATGTGTACATCTCCATTCAAGACCAGCCTCAATCAAACCAGAAAAACTCCTTTCACTGCACTGCAGCATGCCGCATAGTGAGTATGCATGAGAGGCTGTTCATCTGTGTGTGTGTGTGTGTGTGTGTGTGTGTGTGTCTCAACCGCATAATAGTTAACTGTATCACACCTTAACCATGGGAAATACCCACTGCAAATTTCAATTACTTACGTGTGCGTGTTTGTGTGTTTTTTCACGTGTGCGTGCATGCATGTGTATGTGCATACATAAGCGTGGCAGGGCGTTAGGAACTGCTCTATTGACGAGAGAATGAAGTCATTTTTCAATGTGAGGTTAAGCGCTGCATTATTGCCGCCTCATTTGGCTCCTGTGGGCCACCATAGCCCTCCTGTCTGGTTTCCATGGCACAGAGAGAGAACAGAGATGGGAATGTCCCTGCTTACCAGACTGCAAGTTCATCCATCAGCTCACACGCACGCACGCAAACACACACATACACACACACGCGCGCACACACACACACGCACACACACACACACACACACACACACACACACACACACACACACTGAAACTCACAGCAGCAGGCAATAAGGGCTTATCCCACTCACAGTCAACTTTCCCACAAAGTTGCAACAAATCAAGAGCAGCAGTGCTAAGTCTTCTAAAGCCAGCCAATATCACGTTATACACTAGTTGTGGGTATAAAGTGCTGTACAGAGTGGTATGCTGCTGTAAACCCAGTTCACCTAAAAGGATACAATTTCTGCTACTGCTACGCTTCACACAGAGGCTTGATTGCAACATGAGGAAATCTTAAAGATGCTATTGAAGGGAAGCGGTTTAATTTCTCAGTAGTCTCATGGCCACAACTGAATTTTCAGCCTTGCACATAGGGGCGTCTTGAGATTTCTTCTGCATTGAGCAACATAAGCATGTACCAGTTCACAAACACTGTAGGGATTGTCTGCATTAATAGGATGGGATGAGCAGGCTCAGTGTGCACATGCGTTTGTGTGTGTTTTGACTGTTTGAACAAGCACTGAACATGAGCCAACCATGTCACTGAGCATTGTCAGTTCACATAATAACGACATTCCTCTGGTGATATCATACAGAGCTGACAGAGAACAGCTTCAGTGTAAAGACACAGTGAGATGGATGAACTGTCCTCAATCATTCATGTAAACTAAACTAAACTAAATTTTTTTTTTGTGCTTAGAAGAGTGCAGTAAAAACAACTTACAACTTGGATCCTTCTTTCACTTCCCCTCTATTTTTTCTTTCTTCTAATCCCCCTGATGTTGAGCCTCTCTCTCCTTCTCTTGATTTACTGTAAACATCTCCATGTATCACTGTCATATCAGCGCATTCATCTGCTATAGAGGGCCACCGTCCCTGCAGCGAACCATTCACCCTCATTCACACGCTCATGCATGAACACACAGGCATCTATGCATGCATGTAAATGCACATGCTAACACACGTCTACAACCTATTGTACTTCAATGTGTGTGACAGGTTTAGTTTTTGAAATTCATTTATCACGCAGGGACAAAAGAATATGAGGGTGTGCGAGCACACAAGCTGCAACACAGTTAATCACTGAATGTTGTGCTTCATCACTAATGTCATTGCCACAATTGCATTGCAAATTTGAATGGCCTAAAAACCTCCAAACTGCTTCAGATACATGGCACTCAGCCCAAAGGTTTGGATGTCACCTTGGATGTTCCTTATGTAAATGTAAAATTCTAAAATCAAATCACACAAAGTGAAAATGTATCACAGGCTTTTCCTTTCTGAACAATATTTGACTCTCTCTTATACTTTAAATCAGAAAATTATTAAGTCCATAAAAATAAACATACTAACAGAGAAAGAGTCAATTTATTATGTATTCAATATTTTAGCATTACGTGAATAAGTTTCAGCAGAGTAAAAGAGCTTCAGGCCAATTTTAAAAAGTGTTTGGAGTGAGTTGTCCTTGTGGCCTAGGGATTACGGCTCTGACTGTGAACTACAATGTTCCTGGTTAATGTCCAGCTAGTGGTCTTTGATGCGTGCTCTTGTCTATGTCTATTTTCCTATTATTTCTGTAATATTGTCTATCTAATACAGTGCCTGGCGATTTATTTTTCAGAGGTGCCCAGAGTGAATACACAGAGCCACTCCCATTAAGACCTTGACCAAAAAAAACCAAAACATTTTGCTTGATCAATTTTTCTGTTTGTAATTATTGTTTTATCACTTGTTTCCTGTTGTAAAACTTATATTTTGCCTGAAGGGCTTTATTTTATTTGTTCTCAAGCCTCTCTTGAAAAAAGGTCTTGATCTAAATAAGACTAACTGAGTAAAAGAAGATATATAGTGTACATGCCCATAGATATTGCAAACTGGTGGAGAGGCCCTGTGAGGCAGCGGCAGAGATGGATCCATTTGGACCCGTGTGTCTATAAAAAGCCTGGTGTCACATAGTGCTATCTCCTGTCTCCTCTCCTAGACTCTCTGACGAGGTGTCAACCCTTCTCAGCTCTACCTGACACAGAAACCACATACCAAACATCCTCATTCCTGTTTGTGCGTATCTGTGGGAGTGCATGTTGCTTGTGTTAACACCTTCCAATTTGCGGTTTCACTGTTTGTCCATCATGTTAAGACCTGAGAGACAAATAAAATCTCTACACATACTTCACGCTTTGAGAAACAGAACTGGAGGAAATAGGAGACTGACCGTCCTTGTCACACTGAGAGGCATTTGGTTCAAGCCTATTGCACTGACAATCAAAATGCCTGCTTTAATGCTATCATCACACAGCAGCACCACTGGCAACTGTATTACACCCATTCAAAGCACACATAACTTTATTAACTCACACACAGCATGACACGTCTCTAAAAGCAGCAGGCCGTTGCAGGCTGCCTGCCATCCCGATAGCATAACTTTATTAGCCAGTCTATTGACACAGTCGCAGACAGCCGCCTTACAAGCTCAACAAGTTCATTACGTTTTTCATGGCTGGCCTTCAAAATAGCACAACTTTATTACTAGCAGTACTGGCAGATATGAACACAACAGAGGTCATTCTGTCACAGCTGCCAAAGAAAAGGCTTGTAATACAATATGGAAAAAAAAAAAAACACTAAACTGAGTGGTGGATTAGAAATGTGCAATCCATGCATATTAGTCTTCATAAGGAAAAAAAAAAACAGTACAGTTGAGAAAATCTTCCAGTAAAAGAAAATAAACACTGGAAAGGAGAAGACAATATTATGTACCATAGTCTCCTGAAGTACATTAAAAAATAGTTAGTTAACTGACGCAAAGCTATAAATGGGTTCGTATGAATTGTTGTTGAACTTATCACTGATTGTTTTAATCAGATTTTTGTAAGATTTATATTCAAACTCAGAAACGATAATTAATTTGTGGATTTTTTATCTTTTAAATTTAAATTCATTTTTGCTGTATATCATTTGCTATTAGATGTCAGTCTAAGCAACAAATCACATCGGTGGACGGAGCGTGTCTGCATAGGCACAGCGGGCATGCACGCACACACACATACATACACAGTTGGATTCCTACACTCACTACCATGTGGCATTTGCTTATTGAATGCTTTCCTCCGGAACATATTCATAATTTATGGAGAGACTGAAACTGTTTCCACAACACACCCACTCTGACCCCCCGCTTCCTTGCATAGTTTCCACCACTGCCCTCTGGCTCCCATCTCTGTCAACGTCCCTACGGTCTTCCAATAAACACATCATTTACTGTGACACAAACACAAAGCAACAAAATGTTTCTTTTAAGAAGTTATTTTAATTCATTTGATTGAATTCAATCAACTTATTCCTCTCCCTTCTCTCGCCCTCCCCCGTGTGTGTGCTCCCTCTCTCTTCTGGGATTTCAGAGTAAGTGATGTTACTAATTGACCAATCAGGTTGCACTAACAAGCCTGTCAGACCATGTTAGGATCATCCGCCAATCACGGCCCACTGACTTGTCTCCCTGGGCAACTGTTAGCCAATGACCTGCAAGAATCTGACTCTGAGCAGTTGCAATCAACCACCAGAAGCTGATATACAAAGTCAAAATACACAAACACACACACACACACACACACCAAGACAGGCACTAACATGAACTAGCAAAGTAACAGACAACAGTAATACAGGCAAGACAGTTATTTACAAAGGCTGAATAATCATACGTGCATGTCTGTGTGTGCATGAATGTGTATGTGTGTGCATTGCTTAAAAAACCATGTTGCCAAGGAGCAAAGTCTCTGCTGCCCATTAATGGCCAACAGCTTGAGGGCAAGTATACAAATACATACACATTAACATGCACATTCGCACAAACGCACACTGAGCAGTGTTCATTTGAGTGTCTTTTAAGACCATATCTGCCCCAAGCATGTAAAAGTCACAGCAGCTTTTTTATGCTACCAGAGTGCAATACTATAGTTCTTTCTCTCTTTCTTCTTTCTGCTACCTCATTCTCTCTTTCTCCTTCAATGTACGGTCCTTAACCTCCTTTCCTCTTTTAAATGCCCTCTCTGCCTCTCGTCTCCTTTTACCATCATGTTGCTGCGTCTTTTTTAAACCACCCCTCTCTATCTATCTCTCCTTTCTACGCCTAATTGTCCTCTCCTCTCTGTCTGTCACCATCCAACTTTTCCTCCACTTAGGAACATTTCCTGAACTTCTCCATCTTTTTACCTCATCTCTCTATCTTTCTGTCCATCCCTGTTTTCATCAAATGGCCCGAGGGAGAAGGAGCTGTAAAGATGCCACTGCTTTTAAGTGACAGCGGGTTGCCTCTTCATGCCCCAGTCATGGTCAGTGGAGCCTATGTTATTAACCGCACACACACAAACACACACACTGGCACATGGGCGCAGATTCAGCTTCTGTCCCATGACCGCAGTGGTAATCAAGGATTGACACACTCACACATATGCACAGGCAGCTTGTTAGTATGTTAATTTTTCACTGTGCATATGAATGATCATCTGAGCACAAACAAACACACACACACAGTGGCCATCTGCTCCACTGAGGTGTGTGTGTGTGTGTGTGTTGTTTGGGCATGTGTGTTCACATTATTGTTCTCCTTTAAATGCCACTTTTGTCTCAGGAGGAGAAATGTTCATTCATTCCATTTGCTCTGAATCACATACACAAACACACACAGTTAAATATATACATACTCACAATCACAACTCATACCAGCAGTAGGAAAACCAGAGCTCTGGGATCAGCGGAAAAAAACAACAAAAAAAACAAAACAAACTGAGGGCATGATGATAGCTGCCATTCCCGGGAATGCTGCAATAACTACCCCATAGCACACACATACACACACAATGAAAGATAGAAGATGCTTGTGTAATGGATACAGATAGAAGGGTAATCCCAATTTCATCTTTCCAGAAGGGTAGTGGATTAGAGGATTAGAACAGTATCATGACAAGATTATGACACACGTCAAGTTCTGCTGCACTAAGCCCATTACTCGCTTTTCAGCCTTTAGTCTGTGCGTGACTCTGAGCACGCATGTGTGTGTGTGTGCAATTGAGTGAATGAATGCATGTCTGCCCCAATACAGGAGGAGAATGTGTAGAGCCTGCTGTCAAGCTTTTTCTTGCACTCCACATGCTATGTATTGGGGGTGTATTTTGGGTTAGAGGGGTTCAGATGTATTTCTGACGCTTCATACCACATATGGGTCATTGCTGCTGTCCCCCTGGGGTGTAGGAGGGGTCAGAAATTGGGGTTTAGGAGGAGGAGGGGAGACAGGCAACATCAGTAGTCTTAAATCAATATTTTGAACCGGTTCACTGAGCTTTTCAGTCGCGAGACGTTCACTTGCACAGGCAAAGCAAGGATGAGCCCAGTTTAGTCACCAGTGAATAAATCACAATTATGAAGAGTGAATTGAAGACTGTAACAAGGAGATGGGCAAATAAGAAGCAGGCTTCCCCCAGAAAGCGCTTGTCTTGGCTTACACCAACTATCTGTGTACATTCACAGTGCAGGTGGTGTAGAGAGCTGTTAGGTTCATGGGCTATGTGAGAAGGTAGCACCGAGAAGTCTGTTGTTATTTTTGGTCTGGGGTTAGTTAACTAACAGACAGACAGTAGACTAGGCTGGCAGACATGGGGGCCAGCAAATAGAGAGACAACCCCTGAGGAGTGTAAAGTTAAAGTATCATATGAAGCTTTTAAATTTGAGCTTGTATATCATGTGCACTTTTCATTTTTATTTGCATTTCAAATGCATATATTCATCTTAATTTGCCAGCCATCCATTCATTTTTGTAAAGTTATATGATCATTGTAACTATAATATAGATATATTGTATCTTTTATTGGCTTTTGTATGCAATTATTTAAATCTACATCTTATGTCATATGTTAGCTCATAAAAAGAACAATATGATGGGAGCTTTTTTTACAGTCACACACTTGCATACATTTGGACTTATTCAATAGAGAAATGGAGACCACAAAGAAGCGGCCCAGAAAAGAACATTTTATTTCCTTCAGTCAATACCCGTTTTAAGTAAAGACGAGCTGAGGGAGGCGAGGAACGGGTGTGTTTAAAGAACAGATGGATCGAACTGTTTGAGAACTGGAGAACGGAGAAAGCAACATGAAGGAAGGGATGAAAGATGATGTCGGCACCGTGAGAGTGGGGCATGTTATGACATTGTGTCGTTAACCAATTAGAAGGAGTGTTGCAGGAGAGCGGTTCCAGCAGCACTAAAAGCTTCTGTGTCACTGACCTCAGGAAGGGTGAATTTAATAACAAACAATCTCTCCTTTCCCTTTTTTTTCCTCATCCTTTGATTTGCCACCACCACTTCAGTGATGACCGTCTTTCTCCTTCCTGTGCTGTTGGACCCTTATTTCTGATGAGATGAGCAAACCTGCCCGTCTGGAGCACCGAGTTGGAAACCCGGGGTGCTGGCTACTTAAACTTTGTGTCCTGACTGCAGATTGTTTGCTGATTGCTGCTGAGTTTCCACATGACCAGATTAGCAATTAGCTTTAATGAGCTTCGGTCAGAAGGTGAGGCTGCAGAACGATCTCATTCAGGTTTTGAATTGGAAAATGGTTAAGCAATACTTGAGCTTAACTAATGCAAAGACGTGGGAAAGTATTCGACTACCTGCTGAAAGAAGAACATTGGTTCAGTTAATTTATTGAGGAAACTGGGCAGATGATACAGGCTGCCATTAAATGAAATTTACAGTATGTATGTGTTTCATTACAAAGGAATAAATCTCTTTCTTTGAAAGCCTCTTGTTCATGTAAAAAGACAATCTGTCCCAGAGCATATAAGCATTTTCACAAACACACACACACACACACACACACACACACACACACACACACACACACACACACACACACACACACACACAAGTGTAGTTACAGCACAAGAACAGCTGAGCTTTAGATTTGCTCCAAAATCCCCTGTGACCGTGAATTTGGACCAGAGGGGTGAAATAAACTTACCACCTGCTACTGGTAGTCCACACACACTTGCACACACACATACACACACACTTCTCTCTAACATCTGCCACTGCAGTCCCTTGTGTTTTGCCAACACCGGAAACTTTCAGACTAATAGTCACAGCTCAAGGCGGTGCTTACAGTTTCCCAGCTTTTAATGGCTGTTCACTTTACATCATTAATGCATATCAATCACCATAAACACACATACACACACAGAAGAGCGCACATGCAGCAGGATTTGTATCACTGAGCTGTGAATAACAGAGCTGAAAGCCTCTGCAGTGAGTATTGAGCTGTTTAAAGTTCAGAGAGGGAGCGAGCAGAGTGATGGGGGCAGACGGAGTGAGAAAAAGGAAAGGAAAGAAGAAAGTGATTGAGAAGAAGAGAAGAAGTTTGCAGGGGTGGACAAAATAACAGAAACACCTTCTTTTACGACAATACTCCAAAATACTGTAGTCAATAACATTTCAGTGAGCCACATAAATTATGGTTTTTGTAGTGCTGTTAAGTGCTGTCTGGAGTGCCAACTATACAATTCTTTAATATAAGTCTGTGTTTCTAAGTCTGCTTTTACATACCAACCACATCGCAAAGGAAGACATGGAGTCTTATTTCCTGTGTTATGCTCATTCAGATGACCAGTCCAAAATTAATAGATGAAACATTTGTCAGACAAGACCTATAACCTAACTTACATATTCAGTCTGCAAGCGACAATCATTTTCATTTGTATCATTGAGTAACCTCCACCCTATTTTCTCAGTCCAACCAACAGCCTAATTTGAAACGGTCTTAAGTCTCAACTAATAAATGAATTATGAAATTATTTTTAACTCTAATACATATAAAAGTAACAATGTAAACAAAGAAAACCTAACTCTTGTCCCCAGGCTCACCAAATAAGATCATCTGCCAAAACTTGAACAATATCCAGCCAGAAAAACTCAACAGAAATGACATCAAGAAGTCCTCACATACTGAGCAACAAAGCACAACCCTCAGGAATTCAACATACCTGCCTGTTTCTGTAGCAAATGTACCTGAACATGCACAAAGATCTTTGACTACTAGTTAAATTCAGCTTCACATCATGCTCCACAGGGAAATTGCTCTTCATAAGACAAAAATACTTATATTTAGGTTTTCCATCTTTCCTCATACATCAGAAACAATGTATACCGTGCCTCATGAATATTACACCACAGCCGGCTTTACAGATGTTAGGCATAGTAGAAAATAATAAGATGAAGAGAGTGCAATGGGCAGACTATACACAGACACATTGATGCAAGTGAGGACAAACTGTGATCAAACGTCCAACCCCTCTTGTCTGACTCTCTTTCATCTTTGCATGCTGATTAACCTCAACCCAAAACCTCCCAGCACTTAATTGCTACCATGGAAACCCCCCACCCCCCACCCCCAACACCAACACCAACACCAACACCAACACTAACACCAACACCACACACACATAAACACGAATAAGCAGACACGCCAAACACACTGTTCAATTACAGCCATCCATTCTGCTTGACTAGCAGCAGTCATCACTATCAGTCCATCAGATATCACCTGTCTCTGTCTGTTTCTGCCCCACTGACTCACCTCACTGTTCAGGAGCTGGAGGCGGACCGGAGGAGGAAGGCTTTAAGACAGGGAAAAAGGAGTGCACAAGGCATAAATGTGAAAAACATTTAAAAAAAAAAAACAAAAAAAAACAGAAGTAGGATTAGCAGTGGTGGAAAAAGTCTTCAGATCATTTATTTAATGAAAAGTTCCAATACCATAATGGAAAGCTTACTGCATTACAAGTAAATGCCCTAAAACTGTTTTCCTTAAAAAGGAAATAAGAGTTTGAAGGAGGAGCCACATAAGTGAAGACAGAAGGAGAGAAGCAGCTCAGTCAAAATACAGACAGGCGACAAATGAATGGAAAAAACCAACATGGTGTCTTAGTGACCACCATGTGCCTCAATGTGCGTTGGAGTTGACTCTACAAATCTCTGGACTCTACCGGAGGGGTGAACACCTTTCGTCCAATAGAAACACCCTCATCTGGTGTTTTGATGCTGATGGTGTGCTAACATCAATCCAAAGTCTCCCATAGGTGTTCAGCTAGTTTGAGATCTAGCGATTATATGCTATAGCATATGATCCACATCATTTTTCATTATCATCGAACCATTCAGTGACCCTTCGTGCGCTATGGAGGAGGGCAATGTCATTCCTAAAGACACTGCTCCCATCAAGACAGAAATTTTTCTTCCCGGGATAAAGAAGATCATACAGAATGATTTTGTACTTTTTTGCAGTAACCCTTCACTCTAAATGGACAAGTGGAACCAAAACCATGGCTGTTAAATGCCCCTCACGTCACAACAAAGATCCTAATTCTTTAGGGGCCAAACATTCAGGTTTTTTCTTTACTTTGTCACCTCTGTACTACACTAGTCAGCCAAGCTAATCCAATGGCTGCTATCTCCTGAGAGAGCTGACTGGGGGAAATGAAGCAGGAGATGAGAGCACTGCCATAATTTTAGAAATGCAGATTCTAAGTATTTCCCTCCCTCTGACTTGATACGAGTCACAGTACGACACACCAGGATAGTAACATACACACATAGAAACAACTCAGATGAGGCTTGTCATGCCTACGGCACTGAACTTATAAACTCCAACAAACCTGCATGGAACCAGCATGCTAGTCATACACATTGGTATTATTACTTCTGGGTTTGTCTGAACATGCAGGTTGTCAGGTGATGATGTTGTGGTTAATAACCCTTTCCTCTCCTCCCTCCTTCACTCCCCCTCCATCCCATCACTCCTTCGCTCCCTCCCTCCTCATTTTTCCTCTTGCTTTTCCATATTCCAGGTGCTGAAAACTGAAGGAATTTTAGCTACTTCTGTATGACACCACACATAAAGTTTAAAAAGATGTCTTCTTAACAGGTTTTGTGAGTAAACATCAGATATTTTAAAAAAAAAAAAGATTTAAGTAGTAATTTTCTCACCATTTTTTTAATTTGATAGAATTTTTTTTTTTTTTTTTTTTGTCCAGCTTTGTTCACTCTTTTGTCCCCAAATCCACCTCTCACACTGTCCAGGACTATATAACACAAATTCAGCCCGATATCCTCAGCTGCTAAGATGTCTGGGAAACACCAAGTGTTACCTAGCGGGTCTCTAAGGCAACTCTGACAGGAATCTTATGTGCACTGTTGAACACACAGACACCGACAGTAACCCACCCACCCAGAGCGCTGCTTGTAATTATGAGAGCTGTAAAACGGGCTGACATCATAGCCTTAGGTTGCTCATTCCCTGGTTTCCTCTCTTTCAAATTATATTTTACTCAGAGGTAAACTGTCCAGGTGTTTTTACTACTACCTTCTGTCCAATAGCATCGTTACCTCTCAAAATAAACAAATAACCTTAAACCTGATTCATTTCAGAAACATCAAAATTCAGACAAAACAGCTTAAATAATAAAGATAATCCTGTTCAATGCAGAGAAAATAAATTAAAATTCCTCCCTCTGACAAATTTACTTGGCTGTCAGGACACAGGTGACCCTGACTTCTTATTTTTGACCTCTGACTCCCAAACAGGAAGGAAACTGCACACACACACACACCACAAATACACACACACGCACTTTCTCCTCTTCCTTCTTTCTCACAATCTCCTTCAACTCTCCCCCCTTCTCTGTTTCTACATGTCTGCCAATAGTCCCATAATTTAATTTCTCTCAGTGATGAGGATCTGTCGTTGTGTTACCATTGCACTGAACCTCGTAAAGTTTTGCAACGAGGACACGAAGGTTTTTGAGCATGTGAAATATTTAAGGGGCCAGTGGGGTGAGGAAAAACAGTGAAAAAGTGTTTCTGTGAAAAAGTGAAGCGAGAAAGAGAGAAGAGAGAGAGAGAGAGTGCTTTAGGAGAATGATAAACCACAAAAGCTCTCCTTCGACTCGGCCCATTTAGACACAACACACTAGCAAGAGGGCGAGACTGACGCGATGAAAAAAGTGAGGGCGCGAAGAGAGGAAGCACATGAGTTCCAGTTACTCTTTCATTACAGACAGATAGACAAAGAAAAATAAGGCTAAGTGTGAGGAGGAAAGAGTGATATGATATGATCAGAGTCCTAACTTGTCTTTGCATACTTTCTCTGATCACTCTTTCAGATAGCATCTGTTTTATCCTGCATTACCCAACTTTACTGCCATCCTCTATATATATATGTGTGTGTGTGTCTGTGCTCGAGAGTGTGTGACACTTGCTGAGAGGTCAGAGTCCTTTAGAGCAGCCGTCCAATTACGGTGGGCATGGTGTTACCGTAGAGATGAGAGAAAACTGTAATTGGATAATGACACGTCAGGGTTGGAACCTGTCATTAGACACTAGCAGGGATTCACACACATACTATATACACTTGGGCGTGCACGCGCGCGCACACACACACACACACAGGTTGCATACCAACCTGTGATTACAAACCTGCTGATCTATCACCAGCCTGCAGCTATAGAGCTACAGTTTCACACTTTCTCTCGTTTTCTCTTTTTGTCGCTCACATTTTTCTTCACAAATCCTTCATATTTCATCTGGTCTGATGCTGACAGTAACATGTGTTATCTATAATCACTGCTTTTTAATTTAATTTTAGATGTATGACATTCAACAGGTCGGGTTTAAATCGATTTTAAAGCTGGAAATTCTCTTAAAGTGACAGTGACTGATGTGTTGGGAGTCTGTTTTTGGCCCGAGTCCCCACATTATGTAAACATAGTGCGTTTTAATGAGCCTGGGTCGCCGTGGTCACTTCAAACACACTCAGCTTTTGGTGAAATAATGTGAGAGGCTCTAAACTTGTGAGCAACTTCGCTGGGAGGAATCACTGGTCAGCTCCCAGTTTCCTCTCTTGGTTTCTTCTGCATCATTACCATGGATGAGGGTCTTGCATAAGCCTCTCCAAACCAATGTGTTTGCCCCAGAGAAGAGAGATGGGTAGGGGAGTGAAGGGGGAGTGTGAGGGGGTTGTAGGCAAGAAAGTGTGTGAGAGGGAAAAGACTTAAGAGAAAGGTGCTGGGAGGGAAAAGGAAGATAATAGTCGAGCGCGAAGAGAGAGAGAGCGAGAGAGAGAGACAAGGAGGGGAAGAAAATGGAGGCACAAAATAGACAAAGTGAGCAGGAGAGGCCGAGAGGGAGGGCAGTGAGGATTTCTTTTGTGGTGGTTGGAGAGTGACAGGGGTGCCAATAGAGTGGCCAGCAATGACGGTCCCACTGGAGAATGCCGGCTATGCCAGTGGAGTGGCACTAATGGAGCCAGAGAGGGGATGCAGTTGCCTGCCCCGGAGGGGGGGATATTGTGCAACTGGACAAGGCGACTTGACATGGAGCCAAGATGGAGGATTAGAGGGGAGGGAGACAGGCACCCAGGGCAGAGAAAGACAGCCATGTTAGGTCTGCTGACTGATTGACATAAACTGAACCCTTTCTGTTTTCCATTTGACTGGCAAGACTCAAAGTTTCTAGGTTTTGTTCTAGTTTTTGAAAGAGCAGACACTGGGTGGCTAGAGTGAATGTTCCCTGTGGATCAGCATAACCCCTTAAAAAAATTTAAGGTCATTAAAATAATCTTATTCTAGGGTATTATATAGATCATATATTCAATTTTATTATGTTTCTGCTCTTTTACATGGAGAAAAACCTTCAAAGTCAAAGACAGAAGAACAAAAAAAGATTTGGATGTCTTGTGCATCATTTAAAAAAAAAAATCTCAAAATCCAGTATGATGTGTACTTAGTGTCTTTGGAAACAGTTCAACTTTTTGGGAAATATACAAATTAACTGTCTTGCTGAGGAGCTTTATGTTCTGAACTGTTTTTTGGCCAGGCACAGAAGCTTCCTGGAGTCTCCAGGGGTTACCTAAAGCTGAGCGTTACTGCACATCATGTACCATGTAAAGCTTTAGAGGTCCTGGTGCTTTTTCACATTTGAAAAGAGCAGGGTGGTTACCAGTTGTTTGCCCTTTTTCTACTTTTTAGCCTACGCTAGGCACCTGTTGGCTGCATACACTAGATAAATATTTACCAGCTACAGGAGTTGTATCGAGCTTTGAATCTAACTCTTAGCAAGAAAAACAAATAACTGTATTTCCCAAAATGTTCACCGACCAGTCTGACTCATCCATCAATACGGGGGCCTGGATCCAAACCTGGAGAGACCAGCCTCAGTGGAGGGAGAGGGAGGGTGACACAAAGTGAGAGGAAGTACAAGGGGGGTATTTTACATCCTGCTATTTCTCAACTGCTTAACACCAGTGCTAACTTCATATTATTAAGTTAAGCACTGAGGCTAAAGTGAGAGGAAGCAGGCATAAACAGAATGAGGGAAGACAGCAGGGGGTGAGGGATGATTTAGCTGCTTTGTTGGGAGGTATTATTGCATGCGGTCACCATTAATCACACACAGCCAAGGTGAGGAAATGCTTTGATGATCTGGAAGACCTCACAGACACACACACACAGATTCAAACACTCTGCTATCGTAACTACCTGCTTCCAGGTAAGCTCTTCCTGGCGTTGGATAGGTATGTAACCCTCACCCCACCCCCACCAATAATCCACACTCAGGTTACACACGTACACACACACACACACACACACCTGGGTACTTCTTTCTGACAGACATGCTGGCTCCAGGCTTCAGGCTACCTGCCATCTACAGTAAGCACTAACATACCTCCTGCCTTTTCTTTTCACATGACTCTCCCCTCTAGCTCGCCTCCTTTCTTTACTTTCTCTGTCCCTCACTTTCTACCACTATGCATTGTGTGCTTTTTTTCTTTTCACAGCGCGTTCACAATGGAGAAAAAACTTCTGTCTGCACCTCAGTAAATTCCACCCTGTTCGTTTTTTCCACACCATTTAAGAGCGCAAAGACATCTCTAATCTTTCCTTTAAATACCATCATTCAATCTGTCTGTATTCACCCCTCCTCTCTCTCTTTTATTAAAGGCGTAACTCTCACTCCTTCCATTATCCTGGATATGTCATCTGTTGACGTTGATGCTCCCTGACCTTTCACCTGTAAGCTCTGAACCCTGACACTTAACCCACCCTGGGCAACAGGTGATTAATTGGGCTGCATTCAGCAAACCGAACCCAAAAACCAACAGAAATCTGAATAGTGATTAAACAAGAGATTTATTGAAAGTGTAAGGAGTTTAAATATGCAGATGTTCATGTTTTATTTAAGTAAGAAGTAATACTAAAATAAAAGGACCTGTTTATGAGATGTATTCTAATACATACATGAAAATGCTGCACCTGCATTGTCAAATTCATGAAGACACCGATTTTCTCAGGGCCACCATGTGAGTGAATATTTGCTTTATCTATCATGTTTACAATGATGTTGTCAAAGCACAGCTGCTGTGTGCACAGTACAGACAAGTGTGCACTTGACACATGCTCTAGACTCTTTGTATTCGAGTCTATACTCTGATAAAAACTAAAGAAAGTATTAGGAAAACAACACATTACACCTCAACGGCACCACAAAGTATAACCTCCACAATTTCCTGTAAGATAAATCACAGTTTCAACAAACTAAAAATTTGAATCTATAAATATTATTATTCTGAATTAATGCATTAATTTTAGATATGTGTACCTGATAAACTGGCTGAATATTCACTCATAAACATGGAATAATGATATTCTGCATACTGTAGACCTAAAGATGAATCAAACGGAATTTAGAAACAGCTCAGTAAAATCCACAACCACACACAAACAGACACACTCTGGGCTCAGTTCAGGAACAAGTTAGCTCTAGCTGTGGTAAAAGTCAAGCGTGGCATTTTCTTTACATTCATCTTTACATTCTGGCTCTTTAACACAATGCTTTGTACCGATGCCCTCCTAATAATTCCAGTTCGGCTTTGGCAAGCCCTCTCAGAATTGCTCAGAAATGAATTACAGCATTGTGTTGGGATCTGAATGGCCAAATCACTTCTTAGGAATGAGTGGCCTTGAGCAATTCAGATAGGCAGTCATGTGACTCACATGATGGCAAACGAGTGAGTCACTGACACTCAACACCTCAACACTGTTGTAGCGGTTGGTTCATACTCAAGCTGGTTCATTATGTGTACACAGATGGCATGGAAATATCTGAAAACACACAAACTCAGCCACTAGGAAGAAAAATAAAAACACAAATTTTCTGTTTGGCTGGATACAATCTGTGAGATCCAAGTGTCCTAATGAAAACATTTCTCGCACAATATGTCTTTGTATATCCTGAAAAGATCTGTTTTATGTGTGCATGTGAGAGTTTTTATATCTGTTAAAAGTGCATTCAGACAAACAGGAGGGGGCAGGAAATATTACTGAATGGTAAAGCTGTGTGTTTGTGCCAGTGTGCATCTATGTTTGTCATACAGAAAGAAAGAGAGAGAGGAAAAGACAGAGAGGCCCATCCACAGACACTTTGGGCTGCAGAGATTTAACTTCATCTCCATGGAAAGACATAATGGCAGATATTTGTATATCCAGCGTGCATAAAGTCACTCAGTCAAATATCTTCTTGTTCAAAACACTTCAAATAACCTTGCAACCAGTACACACAAATCCTTTGAGACGACAGCCCCCAAATCTAAATACTCTCTTTCAATGCGTGGGAAAAAAACACAACAAAGCAGAACTTTAGTTATTTTTAGATTTTTATCACCCAAAAAACTTTAAAAAAAAAAAGATCAGTATGGCCTTGGTGTGAGCGCTTCAGATTAATCCTAGTGATACTGTGTATAAAATGTTTGTTGAAGAAAAGTGGATTAAAACACAATGTTGGGCAACTTTACATTAGCTACGCAGAGGTATATGGTGAAAGGATGCAGTCTTAAGGATCTTAATATTCTGTATTTTAGTTTAGGTCCCATGATGACAATGATGCTAACTCTGTATACTGATAAAGACTAAGACAGAAATGAAAACCCTAAATAAAGCCAGTGAGTGAACCTTGAAGACAGTTTTGTAATACTTTTATTTCCAAGGACAAGAATGAATTTTGATGCTCTAGTGTGATTTAGTTTACAACCACATGAACCATGACCATAACCCCCAGTGGCAGCTCTTTTCATCAATGGCAGTCTTAATTTATTAATTTGTTTTTTTTCCCCATGTTTCCTGATGAAGGTCAGAGGTCAAAGCATATCCCACAATGAAGTTGTTTAATCTTACAATTAAAAAATCCCAGCAAATCTCTTTAAGGACACACAGCTGTTACATGTGGCGCTTTCCATAGATAAAAAGTTTAATTTGTCATGATTGTTGTTAATGACAGGGAGGAGATTCCCACCTCTTTCTTCTATAAATCAGCTCCTGCTTAGATCTCCTGACTGCTACATTCTTCACCTTTCACCTCTGCGAGGGCCTGGAGGTCACCGTCACCGTGGCAACTAAAACACCAAACGCTCTCGGTCTTAATTAAAAAACATTATTTACTCAAAGAAAATTTCATTTTCTTTACCTTTGACCTCTCTCTTCCTTTTCCTTTCTCCTCCTCAGTAAAAATCTGTGTTAACTGTCAACACTGGGAAAGACGCCTGAGCCTGTCATCTCGGCTGTGTGTGTGTGTGTGTGTGTGTGTGTGTGTGTGTGTGTGTGTGTGTGTGTGTGTGTGCAGCAGGGATAAGCTCTCACTGAAGACAAAGCCACAACCTTTGAGGGTGCTAAGCAACAATGCTGCCTGGTAAAGCCTCATCAGGGCACCGTTTAGCAGAGGATTAGGGACTATTACACACACATAAACACACATACACACACCGCCAAAACGCACCCTCATCAACTCATTAATTCAAACCCTATACCATTTTAGCTCAGGTCTTACATGTGTTTTTGAGATCTGAAGTTCACTCGTTTTCTCCCTCTCAATCAGCTTATCCATGTTGGCTCTCCTTCTCAGGGGAATCACGACAAGTAAATTTCTTCAAAATGCTCTCCCTTTCCTTTCTCTCGTCTCTATCGACCTGTGCACATTATTAATATGCGACGTAAACATCCAGTACAGACTAAAAATGACAGCAAATTGAAACATCAGATCTGTGTCAAATCAGAGATTGTATTTCTCAATTAATACTGTACATGAAATAAACACTAACGTCAGATTTCCGTAATGTTTTCTCTTGTTTGAGGTGATTGCTTTTTAAAAAAATACATCTTGTTAAGCTCTCTTCTTCTGCAATGATTTAAAAGCACCCAATTACAAAATTAGTGCCACCAACTAAGAGGTTAATATTTAACATTTCTTACTACATTTGAAAGGTCTCACCTCCCTTTCTATTCTGAAGCAATTTAACACGGTGAGGCCATATTATGAGCCGCACACATCTGAACTTGACACACATCATCAAAAGACAACAGAGTGAAAAATAACCTGGCAAGCGGTTGCTGAGGCACATTAGCCAGAAGAGGCCAAGCAGCTAAATAACACATGCAAAAAACACTGTGCCTCATACTCAAACATAACCAGACTTTTTTCAGCTGTGGAAGCAGTGACCCATTCTGTTATCCTCCCATCACCCCATCCCTTCATCAACCCTGCTTTCATCTCCCCTTCTTTCATCTCCCTACTGATTTCTGTCCAGCAAAGGGGAAAGAGAGAAAGAGCTGGCAGAGGAGAGGAGAGCCAACAAATGCATTTGTGTTGTACCTTCAGCAAAGCACACCATATACTTTGTTACCACATAAAAATACATCTATGAGAGAAAATAAAATGTATCACCTAGAATAAAACTAAATGAATAAAGGAAAACAATAAAAGACAAAGGAATACAAGTATAGATGCAATATAGTCTAGTGACAAAATAAATGTACCAAGCTTTGATTATGGAAATAAACCTTCAGTAAAAATATTAATATTGATTTAAAAATGAATAAAGTAAGCAGGAAGTACATATAATATAAAGATGTTGGTAATATTGCTTGAGTGTTGTCAGCTCTAACTCAATGGGCACTATATAAATGCCTCCAAAAGATCAAAATCCAACTAAAATCAGATTAATGTGCTCGTTAAAACACTAAAATGGTTGTCTCTGTCTTTCTACTTATAGATAGAAGTAAAAAAAAAAAAGTAATACCTACCAGGTTTTAATATTTGTTGCCAAACAGAATAATCTTCCTGTTGAAAGTGGCATTTAGGTGTTCTCTTGCTCTGTGCTCTGACAGAGTGAGTCTCAAAGATCACCATCAGATCATAAACAAGCTAAATAAAGTGTTGTCCACATAACTACAATAAACTAGACTAGAGTAATAGCTAGAGTCAAACATTAATAGTAAAAGTAAAAAATAAATTGTTGCACGTTTCTGTAACTTCAGCTGTTCATATTTGTTTTTTTGTGTATTGATTTATTAATTGCATACAGGGCTCATCTATTGTTTTTATTAGACTTATTGTTACATTTAAGTCATTTTGTTTTACATATTTTTTAATTCTACTAATTTTGCTTTTTTATGGTGCTCTAAAGTACACGCCAGTAGAGAGAAGTCACCTCTTCACTATCATTTATCGTCAGAAATCAGAATGGCAGTGGTGATCCCAGGGTCAAAACTTCAGATTTGCTTGGCTGGGAGAACTCTTGGTTCTTGTCCAATGCAGTGTGGTTTTACTAGCCCATCTTGTTTTACAGAGTCTTTCTAATGAACTGTCTCTGTTTGATCCACTGTTCTAAGTGTCTAGCTGCTCTTCTCTTCTCTTTCGGTGTCTCGTTTCTTTCTCAGTGCAAACAGTCACAGCTGTGGTCCTCAGTATTACTGCGGTGTGGATACAATGATCAACAATAGGACGGAGGGAAACAGAAGGTCTGTCTCTGTGTGTGTTAGAGACAGACACAGACATGGAGATAGTTTTTGGGGATATGCCCACCACATGGTGTCTCCAGATGTGTGTGTCGACATAACCTAATTGAGTCTGGGCCCTGGGGTGCTGGGGGAAGCTGAGTGACTGTGTGTAATGTGGAAGGTTAGGGGTGGAGGGGTGTGGACGCAGGTGTTAAAATGGGAACGTGAAGAGAACTCACATTTACTGCTTTCTCTGTTGTGTTTTTTTTTATAAAAAGCAAATATGATTTCCATTTAGGCTTAAATGTAACAGTACATGCATTATGTAGTTAATTAGAGCAACAGGAAAGATTAACATTGAATTTATCTAAAACACTTCTGTATGTGAAAAATATTGACATAGTCTTTTCTACTATTGACTGATTAACATTTTTAGGAATATGTTTAGGGAGCTCAGAGTGTTTTTTTAATGTCGGAGATGAAGATTTACTTTATTGGTAGTATGATGCAATCTGTTCATCTGCACTGAGATCTTTGCTGTTTTTCGATAGTTTCAATATTTTTACCAGATTGGAAGTAAGTCTTCAACTGTGTCAGAAACCATTCTTGTGTTCACTCCAAATATATAGTGACAGCCACTAAATAAGAAGTCTGGATTACAAACACTCATGACTCATTGTGTTGTGTTATCACTGACAGCTGTAGACTCACAGAACAGTTATTTTCATATCTACAAAATGCCACGCAAGGCATCGCAGGATGTCAGCAAAAAGTACCACTAAAGTAGCACTTTCACTGCTTTTATCATTTGGCCATAGTCTTGACACTTTCATTAACCAAAATCAAGTGTTTTGGTTTTCTAGACATATAACAACACCTGTCAAACAGGCTGAGAACCGCATTCTCCAATATCACAGCTCTGCAGTAAAAGTGTGTCATGTTCCTGGTTTGAAAAACTGTTTCAAGTATAACAGGCAGCAATAATGGGTCCATGAAAATGTATGACATGTCTCACACCTGACTTCAGAATAGTTTAATTTAGCCCCACGAAGCCCTAAACCACCATGTTGGGCAACACATACAGTAAATATTCACACAGACATATCTACAGACTTTCCAATGCCCAAAGAGTGAAAACATCATTTTCATAATAGCAGGTTGAGCAAGTGTTCATTTATAGCAGTGCTGTCGCAAGAACCAAAGTCGGTCCAGTTCGCACATACCTTCTGACCTCAATGTAAAACTTTGCTTCCACTTCAGAGGTTCTCAAGGCTTTCTTGTTGTGTTTTCTAAAAATAAAAACACACTGTAGGGGGTGTAGAAGTAGACACAAGATTTAATATTGACCATACAGCCCTAAATACTTTTATTGGCTTAGCCTTCGTGGTTGTCATTTCATTCTGAATGACTTCCATACATCAGACAAATCTGGTTGTAGCTTTGTGGCTGCAATGGCGCCAGCTTGGTCATCAGTGTTTTTATTGTCATTTTGCAATTTATTTGTGGATTTTCAGAACTTTATATTTTTTCTCTTTCATTGTGAATTTCATTTTGTATTATATTTAACTGAAAAACCTACTAAATGTTTCAAAACCACAACATCTTGAAAGCTGTTATGCTGAATCAAGTGTCCACTTAAGATGTCCAACCAACATGGGCTCCTCTGGTAAACATATATACCTGAAGAGCTGAGACACACACACACACAATCAACATACACACAGACACACGCACCTAAATGTGCGCACACACAGTGAGGCCACTTGTCTGCGACAGCTGAGCAGAGAGCGAGGAGTTGTATTTTTACCTTGGCCCATATGCTGAGCAAAATGCCAACTCTTGGCCTTGAGAAACTCACGGACACACACCCGCAGAAACACAGATGCTCATGGAGACACACACCCTCAGACACGACAGGTCAAGCCCAGCAAACCACAGTAGCAGCCGCAGAACATAAACAACTTTCACACACTCTGTGAAGCATCTGAGCATTTCAATATTGTTTTAGATAAATATATTCAGCCACTCATATAAATATATGCAACCATAATTATTCCCCAAGACCACAAATGACCATGACGGGAAGTTAGTTCCCACAGTTTCAGCAGCATTGCAGCCCAGCCCTTCAGTACTGGAAATCCACAGTTTACAGTACAGACGGCTGGGCTGTGAGTGAAGAGTGGAGGGTGCTTAGTGATAACAAACAGCGGTTCATTGGTTTGAAGGCAACCTGGAACATTTACATTCTGTAACTAAAAGTATTTTCTGTCTGTGAAACATCAGATAAGAAACCTGTTTCTACGTTCCGCTAGTTATACCTCCCTTGGTCTGTCATGCTCACTTTCTCCTGTCTATGCACTCATGTATTCACACACACATATAAACACAAACATACACACTCCCAGTGGGCAGCAGCTGTTGGAGTGCTAATCTCCAGTAGCTGCTGAACTGGCTTTTATAGAGTTCTGCCATTTCTTTGCCCAAGTAAAACACCAGGACTCCGTCACTGAGAAAACCTGATATTTCTTCCTGTAGAATACAGTGTGTATATGACATTTCAGCCTGCCAATTTAGTTGTAATCAATAAGCTGTAGAAGCCTGTAGTAAAGCACACAAACACAACATTGCGTAGTCACTTCATCTAAATAATCTCAAACTCCCTTCACAGTGCTCTTGCACGAGAAAAATAAAAATGGTTCAGTTAACGATGCAGAGGAACTGAGTGATAATAGGAAAAGAGACATAAAAACAGGACTTACAGTCTGTAAAGCTTTGTCGTTCCCAGGAACAGCAGCTCAGGAAAGACGGCCAGATTATTCCGATTCAGGCGCCTGGAAAAACATAGCATAAATTAGGGAATAATCTCCTACTCCCTTCCACACAGCAGTTAGATGTATAAGAGAAATTTCCTGATCATCATATCATTTTAACTGCAATTATGTTGTCTAGAGGAAGTAAGGAGATTGACGAAAGACCTTTTTTTTTTAAAACATACTTATGTTCAATGGATAGATATGCACAAAACAGACACTGGGTTACCCTTGATTTAAGGGGTACAACATGGCTGCCAGACAAATAGTGAACTGGAGAAGGACGAAAGGAAGGCAGGGGGAGGAAGACGAGAGAAGGGGTATGGATGAAGGGGGAGGACTGTTTTTTTACCACAAAGGCGGAGGAGAGGAGATGATGTGGGAAAAACAAACAGGCAGTCTGGCCGGGCTACCGAATGTGTGAAAAGGACCCCACTGAGTAAACAAGGCCCTCACAGGGGAAGAACTCACAACAACCCATCATCACACACACACACACACACACACGCGCACACACACACACACACACACACACATACAGATACACACACACAAACAGAGGAGTTGAGGGAGCTCGGGTGAGTTTAATAATCTGGGTGCGATCATTTAACCCTAGTTGAGTGGAGTGAAGAGGTTTGTGTGTGTGTGTGTTTGGTTGTGCCTTGATGTGAGTCAGAAGAGTGAGGCCATTGAGTGACACAATGAGAGACAGGCTGCTGAAACAGTTTAACCCTGAGACACACACACACACACACACACACACACACATTGACAGACCCACAGAGTGATGCTGTGCTGGCTGCTACTGGACAGGAATGAAGAGAGGGAAGCAGAACATGAGGGATGGAGGCAGAATGAAGGAAGAATGACATAAACTCATTAGAAAACTGCAAAAGCCCTGGCTAATAATGTGCGGTTTGTATGACTTGCACAAACAAACACATATTGATTGCCATATTGCCACAAACTTTGCTCAACAAAGCAATAACCTGTCACCATCTGCATCCAAAACTCCAAGCATCTCTCTGTAAATCTCTCAATGACTTTTTCCTCTCAACCCTCATCTTTCACCTCTTTTTGCTTCACCATAGGCCACAGTGGACTCGCCTTAAATAACATCAACCCTCCATGTCCATCTTCCACCCGAAAGTGCACAAATATATGAATGTGCTCAAACACATGCACACACATTTACACTCCACAGTTACATCAGAGGGCTCTTAAATATTTAACGCCCCGGAGAAATGATGTTTCTGAATTATTCACTCCTCTTCCGTTAGCACCAGCTCAGGCGGCTAAGAGCCCCACGTGGTCCCGCGGAGAGGCCCACTCCCCCCAACAGGTCCTGCCCAGCCATGAGCACCCGTTAGTGGGCTAGACCTCCCCTGGGAGAGTGTGGAGGTGGGGAGGAGGAATGATAGAGAGAGGGTATGAGCTCATCCTCCTAAAATAGATGCAATGCTGTCAGACTAGGAGACTAGGAGAATGAAGTAAAGACACAAAGATCAAAACCAGTTTGATTTCTCTAAGGTGTTGGTGCAATTAAATGCACTTTCTTTGGGAAATCAATTATATCTTGCTCATTTTAGGTCCATAATCAAAGTAACATGAGAGATGGTTAAGAAATTTTGCAAATGTAAACTATTCCGTTTTGTTTTGATTATGCATGTGCATTACAGTAGTCATAAACTGTTGTGATTTGAGGTTACATTTCATGAATGTTACTTTTGCAGATTATCTGATGCTCAAACAATGGCACTGATATTACAACTAATGTGCAAATAAATTATAGCTTATGATAAGAATCTCCATAACCAATAAGGAACCTCCCTCACCCTGTTGGCCATCACTGGGGCTGCAACTAAAAATTATTTTTATTATTAAGTGATCTACTGATAATTTTACTGTTTGACCAATTGATTGTTTAGCCTTTAAAATGTCCAAAAATAATGAAAATCTCCAGCATAATTTAGTGACATCATCAGATTGTGTGTTTTGGTGACTAGCAGTGTGCAGTCAAAAAATATTGACTTCATTCATTCATTCATTCATTGTCTATACCCACTTATTCCTATTTAGGGTGAATCTGCTGGAGCCTATCCCAGCTCTCTTTGGGTGGAAGGCAGGGGTACACCCTGGACAGGTCACCAGTCCATCACAGGGCCACATAGAGACAAACAACCTCACACACTCACACTCACTCCTATGGGCAATTTAGAGTCACCAATCAACCTGACATACATGTTTTTGGACTGTGGGAGGAAACTAGAGTACCCAGAGAGAACCCATGCAAGCACGGGGAGAACATGCAAACTCCACGCAGAAAGGCCCCTGCTGGGTTTCGAACCAGGAACCCTTTTGATGTGAGGCAACAGTGCTAACCACTCACCACTGTGCTGCCCTCTAATATAGACTTTATTAATAATTTAATTTTATTAATTTATTATTAAAAACAGCCAATCCTCTGATTTGAAGAATGTTTTTCTTTTTCGCTTGATACATGACATAAACCTTTAGTCGACTATCAAAATTGCTGCTGATTAATTGTCTGCCATTGAACTAATTATTTCAGTTCTACTTGCCATGCATGCTGAAGAAGGTGAAAGGTGCTGATGATTTATTGAACTTAAAATAAAAAGCTGGATTACAACTTATTTACTTACCAGAAATCCTTTTAGACATATACTCTGTCAACTGAATCGGCTGGGATTGGCTCCAGATTCCCCATAGCCCTCGATAGGATAAGCAGTATAGATAATGGATGGATGGACTATGCCTTTTACATCAGAAAGTTTTGACCACTCTCAGGGTTTTTTGCAAATGCACAAGGATGCACACACATGCAATACACTTTCCAGTCAATGATACTTTCAAGTGATGGTAACAGAAAGACATAAAAAGGCGAGTCATTCTGCATAGACACATGCACAGTGTATATATATATATATATATATATATATGTTAGTTTTCTAACACATTTATTTTACCTCAGCGATACATAAAATACATTTTGGTGTAAATGTAAATAGAACTTTTTCTGGTTTAGAAAAACTTCACAGGACAGTTGGAAGATTTTCTTAATGTAATAAACTTCATCCTTTGATACGAATTTCAGTGCACAAGTAAATTCAGTATGCACCTGTTAGAATTAGTTCATTAAAAAAACCAGGCTTGTACAACAAGTGTTGGCATAGTTAATAGCTCATTAGCCAAATATTTGTAGGAGAGCAATCAAACCACGATATGTTCTGTGGCTTTTGTGGTTTGAAAGAATTTAAGACAGTAACATACTGTATATCAAAGACTGAAGTAACATCAGTCACCAGTGAGGGGAGCTGCACTGCTAGGAGCTACCGATCATTCACTGACAAAGGGCAGCAGTTCAGTCAGTTTGGTTTAAAGATTTCTTTGTGATTGTACTGAACACCTCTAGTGTGCAAGGTGTGGCTGCTTCTGACTGAAATAATGTAGTTGTCTGTAGTGGTTTAGTAGTTTGTTTCATTCAAAACTGTGTGTGTGTGTGTGTGCAGTCCACAGTCATGTCTCATTAGTCAAAGTCTGGCTGAAAGTGAATGAAGACTGAGTAGCCAGTAGTCTGAGGTGTGAGCGTCACTCCAACAAGCTAATGTCACAGTGCAGCGTGGTGATAATCCCTGCAGTCATAAACAGACGCTAGAGAGCCACAAACCACACAGTAAAAACACACACACACACACACACACACACACATTCTCGCAAACATGTACAGTGTGCCAAATCTTTGTGCATACACACATGCACAGCTACACAAATGGAGAAGACAGAAAAACACACAGAGTCCTAACACCCAAGAGCTTCATAGATGTGTACTCCGGCCTCACTCGAGGTGCAAAAGAAATAACAAACCATCTCAAAAACCAAATATTACTCCACCGATGTCATTAATGCCACAATACAAATTCTGTGCTAACAACCTGTCACACAAACTGACACACACAGTGCTGTTGCTGTTACCACAGTTATAACCTAAACATTGTAGACATTTCCACAACTGTTAGGAACACTGCAAACTGACCAGTGTGTGTGTATGTGTATGTGTATGTGTGTGTGTGTGTGCGCGCGCGCATACTGTCTCTAGTCCAGCAGTTCATGTATTTGGCTCACAGCTACTGTATCTGAAGTGAACCAGGACCCATCATCCACCAAAGGTTTACACACTCTAATCTGATCTGTTATTTAAACACTAATGACAGATACCATCTCTGCCCCAAAACACAGCAATGCAGAAATCCAGTCTTCTCGCCAGGAGTGTAAATTCCTTTGCTATCACCAAAAATCACTCCAACTCAGCAGTATTGGAGAGCTTTTTCCTCAAACTTTGAGCTAACTAATATAACAAATGCTGTCTGCTGCAGAGCGCAACTCACACCAGGCAGGCACCCTGGAAAATCTATCACGAATGACTTTTTAAACAGAACTGCTGTAGTAAAAATGTTTTTTTGTGTCTTCACAGTAAAGGTAATTTCAAGCTCCACTGCTCAATAAAAATGAAAAAAAAAAACATTTTAAACTTTGGCCTAAGATGATCAGTAAGAACAATGTCATCACTCACAAACTTTGGAGTTAATAATTTAGCACATATCCAGAGCTTTAAAAATAAAATTCCATATCCACCTATTTGGGTAAAATGATCTTTTGCTATTCTGATTGTCCACATATTACAACATAATCACTTGGTTTGAGGTTTCATTATCCAGCTTGTAGTCACTGTTGATAGATGCACTCAGTACCTGTAATCAGCTCTACAGTTACTCATCGCTGGTAAAATTATCTTTGACAATGTGATCACTCAATTACTGGCTAATTATCTGAGGCTTTATCTCACTGCTGCTCTCTGAAATCACTGTCTCAATACCTGTAATTACTGTTTCACTTCTCTCTGCATGTCTGTGGCTGTTATCTCTTTCAATCTCACAGGCTTTGAATTAGATAGGGGCTATAAACCAGTCAAATGTGAGAAGAGGATAAGAGGATCGGGAACTCCTCTCTTCCCTATTCTGCACCCACGGGGAGAATGGATGGCATTCCTACATGCACAGAACAATAGAGAGAGAGAGGGAACGAGCTGGTTGGGTATGGAAGGAAAAGATGAGGAGAGGTTGAAGAACAAATGAAAGAAAGATAGAGTGGGTTTGAGGAGGGGGCAAGAACCAAGATAAAACCAGAAGTGACAAAGCAGCCTTGCATAAATAAATGCGCATACATGAGTGTCTCCATACCCATGCATGTGTTTCTGTACATGCAAGTGTGTTGTGACATGCCTATCTCCTCCACACCTCCTTCAACCATCTACCCCACCCCCAACCCCTTACCCCCAAGCTACTGCCCCACACCTGACCCCACCCTGCCCCGTCCTGCAGGGCTTGTCGCAAAAAAAAAAAAAAAAAAAAAAAAAAAGGATGAGAAGGGGAACCGTTTGCCACCTCTGTGGGGGGCAGTCACTGTGGATCTGTCAGCCCAGCTTAGGGCCCTCTCCTCTGGGCAGTGGTGCCCAGCAGGCCCCCACTGGCCCACAAGTGGATAGAGGTCTTTGAAACGAGCCCCCACACTCCAGACTCCGGAGACATGCCTTTGTCCGGGGTCTTTGCGGGGGGGATAACTGACTCCATCTTTGTGTTTGTGAACATGCCACGCCACATACACTGAATTACGGTTGAAAACCTTCACGAAGGCAACATAAAGCAGCCATGTTGTGTTAGAGAGACAGCCACAGTCAGAAGAGTTTGTTGGCTTCACAGACAAAACAGAGGGAGAGAGATGACAAAACAACCATACAGACTTTATCTCCGAATATCTCCAGTTTCGCTTGTACTGTACATGTGAGTGAGAGACCATATTTACCAGCATGTACTATCTCTCTGTACATTGGGTAACCACAATCAAACTTTAAAGCTGGACCATAACCAGTTAAATATTGGCCTCTTTGTCTACAGCTCCACACAGGAATTCCCAGAACTGCTTATCTGGACAGAACCCAGCATTGGTTGCATGAGAAACACTTGCAGATTCCCCATAGTGGTCCACAGAGCGTCTCTCTCTGTCAACAAAGAGGAGCTATAGTGCAGCATAGAGCTGAGAGAAACCAACCATAACACGACCGAGACAAAAGCATCCACGGAATCATGATATTTCATCTTTTTCATCCGAATGACTCCTGAAGAATTTACCCAAAACAGCAATCAAAAAGATTAGCTGCTCTCGTCTGATTTACTACTTTACTATGTACGTCTGTGTATGTGTGCTGCTGGCTATATCTGTGTACGTACAGGTATGTCTGTGTTTTTGTAAACGTCTGTGTAAGCAATGAGGATTTTTATGCATCTTTAATTAAAAGCTTGTCTCTAAGCCTCCTCAGACACAGTCACAGTCTGCTGCATTCCTGTGTGTCACTGGCTGGCAATCAGGCTACATAACACACAAACACACACATGTATATGGACAGCTCACACATCAAGCAAACTTGTCAGTCGACACAATGGACATATCACCAGGCAGGGGTTCACATCCCCCTTCTGTCCTGCTCTCTCTCAGTCTACCAAGACTTAATTATGCCATAATTGCCTTAGGGTTGGATGCTGAATACCAGTGATTCCAGGCCAGCACCGTAACAACCTTTGGAAGCTCCTCACTTGCTGCCCTGTGACTTGGGCTCAAAAATGTCCTATTGGACTGAGATGTTGGCTGTCTCATATCAGGACAGTCATGTTAAATAACAAAGAAGGCATACAGCTGAGATGAATAAAAGGAAAAGTCTGAATAAATTAGTGTATAAACATAAGAAATGCTTCCACACAAGGCAGAAGGGATGACTGACAAGGATGACTGATTGATATGATTGAATATCTATAGCAGACTTTGAACAGGCACATTTAGGTCTATCACTTGATGAACGTTAGACAGTCATGAGCAAAACCTTCACTCCAAAACAGTAAGTCTGAGATTGCACTTTAGACGTGTCTACTAATGTTTGATTTCATACTTCAGCAACTAAAGAAAGCATCAAAATTCTGGCTGCGTTATACACTGGCTCCATTCTTTTATAATCTTCCAAAAAACAGCAAAGCTTGTTTTTTAGTTGAGAGCAGCACTGATGGACGACAAGTTGATCACGTCTAATTTTTTTATCTTT
Source organism: Mastacembelus armatus (assembly GCF_900324485.2). NCBI lineage: Eukaryota > Metazoa > Chordata > Actinopteri > Synbranchiformes > Mastacembelidae > Mastacembelus > Mastacembelus armatus. Next base: position 10,490,289 of record NC_046633.1, on the reverse strand, counting down.
ACATAGAGTGCTACAAAACACCAGGAATTCATATCGCATCTGACATTGTACTGACATTAACCCTATCTCCTACGATAGGACCTGCATTGTGAAGCTCCATGATTGCTCTTATCATACAGTATATCTGCAGCTCAAAGATCCACCCCACCATCAACAAAACACCAAATGAGGGAACATCTTTTGGAGGAAGGATGTTCATTTCTCCATTGGAGCTTTACAGACTCGAGAATTGATGAACTACTGAAGCAGCTTATGGTTGGCACATTTCCTTTCTAACAACACTTTGAGTTAATTTGTTATATAGCTTTATATTTTGAAGTCCATGCACCTATGTGAAAATGAGCATGTGTTTGCCTGGCACGTGTTTGTGCATGAATGCTGCTAATGTATTAAGGTATAAAATGGCTACACAACAATATTACTCACAGCCTCTCCAGCTCCTTCAAGTCCTGGAAGGCTCCTCTCTCAATCGTGGTGATTTTGTTCTCCATTAACTGCCTGCAGAAAAAAAAAAAAAAAAAACACCAGGAGAGAGTGAGACAATGAGAAACATAGAACAAAAGAAGAGTGGGAGAAAAAGGGGGAGTGATAGAGAGACACATAAAGCATGAGAGCTGACAGAGTGATTGGTGCGTAGAAACAGTAAGAAGCCAAAGTACAAGGGGAAGATGGCTGGACGAGGCCTCAGATGAGAGAGAGAATGGGAAAAGAAGGCAAATGAGGGGGTAAGCCATGGTGCAAGGTGGCCAAAGAGGTTGACATTGAAGGGGAGTCCGAGGGAGCGATGGGGAAGATAGGTGACAGTGGGTGTAAAAAAAATAGAAGAAGAACACATTAGTGAGATGGAAAGTGATAGAATGTTGAAACAGCAAGATAGAGAGAAAGAGAGGGAGAAGCCAATCAGCAGCGGGTCGATAGAGCCCAGAATCGACTTTAAAACTGGCCCATCACTTGGACAGGGACTCATCTATCATCCAATTTACTTTCTATCTAACCACATAGCTGTGACTACTCATTCACTTACAATAGCACAACTCCACCAGGAGCAGTGTGCTGACAAAGCCAAGTAGCCAGCCGTACACACACACAAGCACACACAAAAACTCATACACATACCCAAGCCTAGCCTTAAACCAAATAGTCACCCTAAAATGTAATGAGCTACATGGTAGGGACCAGCATCTGACCCTCACAAAGAAGGATGAGTCCCAGTAATACAGCTGTGTAGCTGTGCATAGTTTTAGGCTGTGAACATGTGCACATTAACAACCATATATGTTGAAATTATGACTTCAATGAATGTTTTTTCATTATAAATTAATTTGCTAATTATCTTTTGCTGCATTTCTTTCTTCTTTCTTCATTTTCTGGCATTTTTGCGTAAAAAAATACACACAAAATGGTGACTCCATACTTGCCAGTGAATGTCTTGATTTTTTAAAAGACTAATTGTTGCAGCGCTAAGTGAAATGCAAATGGTTGATAGTGTGTGTGTGTGTGTGTGTGTGAGCGCACTCAGATAGAATGCGCAGGAAACAGCGAGCATGGAGACTGGAGAACACACATAAACACACGCACCCAATTAAGGACATAATCTCTGGAGGAATTCCAACAATGTGTATTCCCTGCCATTCACTTTCAGTGACTGAATACCACACGTGCGCGTGGGCGCGCGCGCGCACACACACACACACACACACTTTCTCACACAATAACTGCAGGATATCCCTCTCCTAGTGTTGGCACAGGTGAACTCTAAACCTGGATTCATCCCAGGTAAGAAACCTGTTCTTACTTGACTGTCTCCTTTTCCTTTCCTTCCACCCTTCCCTCCTTTCCAGCCGCATTCCTCCACTCCGCAGTTACACCTAATGACCACTATCTCCTTCCCCCTTTGCCCTCCATCACTTACTCGCCATCGTCTTAATCGCTCCAGCACATGGGCCCCGGGGCCCGGTGGTTAAAATAAGCCCCTCCTGACACTTCCACTGGCAGATTAACACGACGGCATTAACAGGTGCCACTGCTGTTGTGCCCAGGCTCAGTTTTACGAAAGCCTCGCTTCTCACGACTAGACGGTGCAGTGCTGCATGCCGCAGCTCCAGAGCTAGACGTGTCTGGTGCCGGATAGGAAAAGCGCTAAATCCATGTGTTGTGGTGATCATAGTGGAGGGAAAGTTGTTGTATATGCAAGGTGGTGCTTGTCTTATAGTTTCCTTTACATCTGCAAAGGGGAAAAGCAAGGATAATGTGAGATAAAAGCCACTTACAACACTCGCAGATGTCTCAGTCCTGCAAAATCCGCCTTGGTGATTTTAGTGAGGTTGTTTGCATTCAGATCCCTACACAGAGAAATGGGTAAAGAAGAGACTGTAAGTGCATGGGATATGATATGTTAATTTAAAAAAAACAAGGGCAAAGCAGGTGAGGGGTCTGCTGAAGGGTTTTTTTGTTTGGACTTGGTGAGCCGTGGTCTGTGCAGAAATTGGCATTTGAGCGTCAGAGAAATTGAGAGGATCGGCGGCTGCTGCAGTACTTGGGGCAATTTTTAATTTCATCAAGGGGTCTTTGTCTAAGAAAATACGGCCTGTTTAACTCAAAGCCCACTTGTCCAAATCCGTTTTTGATTAACTTGCTGGTCTCTAGACAAACCGATGTGGTCTAAGGAGGCTGCGCTAATGCAACAGTGCAAAACCACTAACACAACCACAGCCGGTGGCCCTAACTTCAGCTGTATAGGCCTAAACGCGTCCTCACATATAATACAACCGAATGCGACGTGTAATCTTTTACAGGAAAAACTACATTTCCCATCGGCTGGTTTTAGGTGACAGTTAAAAGAGTAGTGCTAAGTGCTCGTTTTTTGCTGTTAAGATGTGGCCCCAGAGAAATATTCTTACCAGCATGAAGTTTAAAGGAAATATTCAAATGTAACAACAACACGAATCCCAATTTAAGGGACATATATGATCATAAAAACACTGGGGGAGACATCAGTGAGGCTGTCCAATACCAGAAAGTGTGGTAGGATTGCCGTAAACTCTTTAAACCCCTACAGGAGAATCAAAGTTTTTTGTTTTTTTCATACATAATATAAAGAGTTAAAATTCCATAAAATAAGGTCATTGCACACTTGTTATTTGACCTCACAAAGAATCTGATTGTGATTCTCCCTGGGATAATCGTCCAAATTGTTAGGAAATGTTATGCGCAGCTAAAATCCGTACTGCGCTGCCCTCCCACCCCTCCCGGTACTTACAGTCTCTCCGTGTTGCGGGGTATGTTCCTGGGCACGCTGCGGAGCCCTTGGCCGTGACAGTCCACTGTAGTCCCGGTGCAGGAGCACGGGGCCGGGCAGGGTTGGCCGTCCGCTCCGCTGGACAGGACCACAACAGTCACCAGGAGCCCCAGCGCAGTTGCCAGGGAGCGGCCAGGGCCAACGGGGCTCAGAGCTCCCACCATCACTGCGGCAAGTGGGGGCCAATATGAGACCCACAAAATACTGAGAAAATACAAGGGCGTTAAAAAAAATAAAAGCCGTGAAATCCCTAAAAGAGCTCACCAAACTCTGTACGCAATGGGATATCGTCCTCCTTTTCGCTGTCCTCCCTTTGCAGATGAGCGTTTCTGAAATTTTCTTGTTCTGAAATTACATTTGGGTCTTCTTAGAGAGGTTTGGATGTGCGAAGGCTGTGAACCGGGAGTTTGGTTCCCCCTTGGCAGGGAGAGGGGAGGTCGTCGAGGCGGCGGACCGGCTCTCTGGCTGCGCTACAGCGGCGCAAACTTCCACATGTCCCCGGCATGCGGTGTCCAAATCCCCCCGGTGTGCGATGTGTATGCAAATATATGTGTGGAACCAAACCTGTGAAACACCTCGATCCTTGACCTGATCCAGAGAAACACACTTTCTCACACACACTTTAGTGCATACACACACTCCAGGTGAGGCTGTCTTGGTTATTAATTCACAACACGCGTCTGGCGAAGAAGCAGCTGCAAAGCTCGGTTTTCCCCAAAAGCTCAGTAGAGGTCACCGTGGTGGAGAGATATTGATTCCGATCATATATCAATTGCTGGTAAATGGCAAGGGTGTAGGCAACATGAGGGAGGAAAAAAGACCCGTGGAAGACCAGAGCGCAATACTATAATCCAACTCTGCGTGGTGCGTCAAAGCGCTGCTCCCGAGAGTGTGTGAGAGAGAAAGAGACGGGAGCGGGCACGTCTGCTACTGCGTCTGTCCTGGCAACTCTCTCTCTCTCTCTCTCTCTCTCTCTCTCTCTCTCCGTCTCTCCCTCTTCACACACACACAAACACAAACACAAACACACTGCGTTTTCCCTCAAGGTAGCAGCAGGTTTCCAACTGGCCGTCAGTCAAGCAGCAACAGTTTGACCTCGGAAGGGGACTCTCATTTTCACTGCAGTGTCCCGGTCACCTGATCTTTATTTATCGTGCGTCGGGACCACGGCAGAGCTTCTTGGTGACATCTAATAGCCTGTGGAGAAAATGAGGAAAACCCCATCTGATTCTTTAAATTTCCGCGGCTGAATACACATTTAAGGCATATTCTTTCTCTTTTGCAACCAAAAATGCTTAGAGTCTTTAGCTGAAGGACACGTTACCGGGACACCCATGATGGACACACTTGCTGTTATTGTGATAGCAGGATGACCTCTCTTCAGTTTCTGGAGCAACTGCAATGTATATGAACTAAGTTATATTAAATAAGGTTAAGCTATGTTACAGTAGATGAAAGAAATGAGTAAACTGAAGGGACTTTATAGTGTAGACATAAGTACTACATGTCTGACACCTCTCCACAATTAACAGAATACTTTGAGAAACGTGTTTTTATGATAATCAACAAATATTCAAATCAACAAGTAGCAACCTGCTGCAGACAGACTTACATTTGCAAATATTTACTAGTAGACTTAGTAATGACAGTATATACAGTATGTGATCAGCTCTAATTAGTACTGAAACATATAATGGAGACAAAAAAAAAAAAAACCCCAGAGCCTGTAAATCAAGTTGATCAATGAAATAATAAACATTTATGGAGCCAGTTGGATGGACTTGTGATTTGGTATCTTTAGGAACTGATGTTGCTGTCTGGCTGCTCATGCTCTTAATGTCGTGGATCCAAGATTCTACTCCCTGCTAAGGTGTTTCTTTTCAAAATGTGTTTTCTTTTATTGCTATTTGTGTTTTGTCCTGGTGTGTGTTCTCCATCTGTGTTGTTGTCCTGCATATTATTTTTTAGTTCTGCATTAAAAACAGCTGTTTTAGAATGTGCTTTATGAATAAAGTGATTTGGGGGAATCATCTTGTGGGATTTTTCTCTTGTTAAAGTGTCCAGGAATGTAATGTTTAGCCTTCATTAAAAATCAGCGACATCTCAAGGAGATGACTAATCCATGGTCTTCTTTCTCTCTTTTCTGTCACTCTGTTTCTCCTGATCCCTCTCTGGCTCCCGAGACAGAATACAAACAGCTGTGTGTGATTGGTATGCTTATGTGCACTCTGTGTGTGTTTTATACTGTTTCCTCTCTCCCCTGTGTCCCCAACCCTACCCCAAACACAAACACACAATTTTTGCTGAGGAGCGGTAGATAAAGCAAAGAATTACAATATGAAAATAAAGGAGGGGAGGCAGAGCAAGAAAACAGACACGTTCAAGGGACGGCCATGGCGTAGAAGGAGGAGAAATGCAGAAGCAGGACGTTGATGACGTATCATAGCTGAAGTGCCGGGAAGAAAAATAAAACAAGAGAGCCAGCAGAGGGGAGGAGATGGAGGGTGACCCCTATCTCCTGCAATACAACACGGCTTCAGGGCACATGGCCTGTTTAGACAGAGCCTAACCTGACCTGCCTTTCCACACGCTCACGGACACACACACACACACACACACACACACACACACACACACACACAGTTGTTTTCATCCTTCATGAGGACTTCACACTGAATTACACTCATTCCTTAACCATAATCACTACTACCCAAAGCCCAACCCTAACCCAAGTCCTCACCCTAAATTTCAACGTTTTCACAATGTGAGTATTACCAGATACAGAAACACACACACACAGATGCACACACACACACACACACACACACACACCTACACGACTGCCTCAGATTACACCTAAAGCCTACACAAATCTTATCCGGTGAGAGGGGGTGGTTTTCTGTAAGTGACTGGACAATTATTAAAAACATTACATTTTGCCAATCATATGTTGTTTGGTCTGAATTAGTGTTTTACTGTGAATTATAGAAGAAAAAAATGTTCAGTTTGTTCAATTTAAATAAAATCTTTTACAATTTGGCCAAAAAAGCAAAACAGAAAAGTAACAAAGGAAGGCTCCCTCAGGGTGGCTGAACATACCATAGATAATGATAGCGAAATTACAAGATGGAGAGCATCTAGAGTCGTACTTGTGAGGTTGTTGCATCTTACAGCTGTTCTCATAAAACGCTATTGTCATTAATCCTCTATAAACAAAAAAGCTATTATTTTTTCCAAACTCAGGATGTTACAGCAGATAACACTGGCATTGTCAAGGAAGACAGGTAAAACTTGACAAACTTGATTACGTTTCTCATAAACCGAGTATGGAGAACATCTTCAAAGCCAGTGCTCCGTTTTTACAGTCACACCACAGTAAAATAGATGCAATTATGTGATTTTAGTTTAAATCACGTTTAGGTGTCAAAGTCAAAAATAACAAACTGTGGATCTTTTTGAAAGTATCATCCTTTAATCAACGCTCTGACTAATTTCAGTAGTTACGTCCCATCAGGCTGTTTGTGTTACATCAATTTATCTCTTGTGACAAGAGCATGAAACTAAAAACACTGATCATAAATAAAGAGACAACAAACTAAGAACAATTAATCATTGTTGCCTATCTCAAACTACGCAGGTCCCTAAACTAAAGAAATGGAAGCATGCTGTAAATGTGAGGTCAAAATTAAATCATTTATTCTTAAATTTACAGCTGAAGGAAAAACAAAAAATCTCCAGTGATGCTGGATATTACAGAGCTGCTAATGAGAAATAAATCTGTCTGTCGGCTGTGAGGTTCATACAGTTCTAACCTGCTGATTTATTTAGGAGCTGTTTGTGTTATCTTTGCTTTATGGCAGTGCAGTAAAGCTGAAGGTGATGGGGAGGGGGGAAATGTGTGCGTGTGCAGAGGTCAGTTCAGACACCTGGCCTCTGGACAACTGCTACTGAGACACATGCTGCTCAGTGTTTGTCCTACTGTACACACACACACACACACACACACACACACACACACACTGGTCTCCATCTTACAAATATTCATTTATGCACAGGCACGAGTTCACACTGTGCAGCAGGCAGACACACAAACAGATAGAATTTCAAAGAGTTCATTACATCTATGTATTAATTAACCGCATTTATCAAATCTGTTGTGGGTTTGTCTTCATCAGATCCATGTTGTTTGTATTTGTGTGTGTGTGTGTGTGTGTGTGTTGCCTGATAATCACATCATTAAAAGCCAATGGTGTTTGTGTTTGGACTGGCACTGTCAACAGAGGGGCTAGTTACACAGCTGCACTGAGACACAGACACAGACACACACACACACGCACACAGACAGACAGTGTGGGATGAACACACAGTGCCACACCAAAACACACAGACAGCAATATTAAAAACAAAAACTCCTCCTCCCTCATTCACTCCCAGCTGCCAGTTTCATGCTGATATGATCCATCCATTAAGTGTATTGAAACTGGATTGAGGCCCTGAGGTGTGTAAGTGGCTGGTTACCTTTGTTTTGATGGGACTGAGACACTGCTGTCTGTCTCACACACCCAAACGCTGAGGCCCTGGGAGATGCTGAGGAGGTGAAAAGGATTTCAAGAAGTGGCTGGTATGTTGGAAACTCTCCATTTCTCTGCCTCTGGAGAAAGGTGTGTCTGGTTTCATGTCAGGTTTGTGTATATGAAGGAAAATATTTTTTTCATTACATGTCATCTGAAAGACAAAGAGATGAAAGCACTCTATAAATACAGCACAGCTCAAGGAAAACTCATTTGACTTCCCAAATGATTTGACAGTTACTGAAAAAATATAATCTGTAGCGCAGTATTCCAGTCGCTTCGGAGTTTATTTGTTGTTCATTTTAAGATAATCCGGAACATAATCAATGGATAACAGTAATTTATCAGACTCTAAAATGTGGTGTGTGTTTGAAACAAAGTTTGGCTGAAAGTCCACAGTCAAAGTTGGGCAAAAAGCAGTTGTTCAAATTACAAAATGATGGTCTCTCATCAAAGACGTTTATGTCGTCGCTTTGCTCAGCTCCTCACCTCAACACACCTGAGCAATCATTCTGAGAAGTGAGTGTGATTGCCGGATGCATTCCCCTGAAGTGTGTTTGGGCAGGGACCGGGACTGGCTATTTGACAAGCACTTAACTTGATGCATACCGATGCCCTACCATGCCACATCATAGTATATATTTCCTCCTTTCACACACACACACACACATAAGAAAAATTAGAGCTTCTCAATGAAACTTCAACCTGTGGAAAGTTGCAGCTCCAATTTCCAGCCTCTCCAAACAATGAAGAGCCAACCTGCTTTACCAGCTACAGCCATACCGCAAACTCAAAGAACCTTTTTTCTTCACTTTCTATAACATGCTTGTCACAACAAGACCTAATTTATTGCTCTCCACAATATCTAACTGCAGCTAAAACACACACACACACACACACACACACACACACACACACACACACACGCAATAATATCTGGAGAGAAATTTGAATTCATTTACTCTGATTACAATTTTAGTTGAGTGATTATATTATAGCATCAAAATGTTTCTCTCCCTGTATTTCCTGCCTATATCTCTACTATACAATCAAAATGAAAAAAAAAAGAGGTTAAACTGTCTGGGTGGACGTGTTTGTATCTGTGTGATTCATTTGAATGTGTGTTTAACAATGACAAGAAGAAGGTATCCAACCAGACATGACAGTCTTGCATATTTCCACACATGGCGCAACAATAGAGTCTCAGCCATTCTAATCCTTTTACACAATTACCCCTCAGTGTTTGTGTGTTTAAGCACAGCTACGAAGCTACTGACTGTGGCTTTTCCATGGACCTGGACCAAAACAACTCAAGCGCCATTATCCTAAAATAGCCCATAAGTACAAGATAAACATGTGTGTGAAACTAATTGTGAGTTGTGTGGAGCTGGCTTGTTGAGGAGCATTGTTGTGACAACAGATTAAACATCTGTCTGAACCCACTGCTGAACCCGAGATGAGATTAGGAGGGAAATAGAATATATCCCATATATCCCTTGTCTCGCCAAATTGGGGAAGATGTAGTCTAGGTGACAGTGAGCAAGTGGAAACAGGCAGAACAGATTATAAATAAATACCAGCGGAGATTCTTCTCTTGTTTTTTCTGTCTTGTTTTCTTTTCTCTTTTTTTTTTCTCTGCTGTTTTTCCAGTGATCTGAGAAGAATAAAAAACGTGTTCTCTTCACATCTTTCTGTCATAGATTTTCTAGCGTGCAGAATCAGTGAAAAGTTACATGGTGTTAATAACTTGCACCACAAAATGCTGCTTTCTGAAAGACTCATATTCACACACATACGCAATACTTAAGCATCTGTGTCCAGGTTGTAGATAGGTCATCTGTTCGGTTCTGATCACACTCATATTGCAGGAATGTGATGGAGGATTTGTTCCTGCTAAAGTGCCGAAGAACAAAAACAGGACTAACCTGAGTGAAGCCAAAAAGAGCACCACAAAATAGGGCCCCAGTTTGATAAGAAAGTACCCAGCAGTTCTAGAGCAGTGGGAAGTGAGTGAATGAGTTATAGTAGGTTGTAAGCTGTGCTGAAGAAATGGGTCTTAAATACTGACACAGTATATGATCCTCTGACAAGGGCAGGAGTCTTGTTGCAGATGGAGTTTTATAGGACAGGGCTGTTTTCTGTCAGATGCGAGGAATAATGTGTGTAGTCCTGCGTCCTGCGAGAGTGGAGTAGGGGGAGCATAGGTAAATCACGCAGCATCGAAATGGTTCGTGGTGTCTGTATCCATAGCACCTTTGGAGGTATATTTCATTGTTGCACTGTGCAGAAATTCAAGTTATCCGAAGTATAAAGTTCAGTCCTATTTAATATTGAGGCAAGTCCAGGACAAAAGCCTGGAAAAAAAAAAAAAAAACAGAAAAAAGAGGGAGAGTGGGATGGATGGATGGAAGGAGAGACAGGAAAGAGGGGAGTTCAAGAACAGGAGAGAGACAGGAGAGAAAGAAAAATATGAAGGGTCCTTTGGAGAGAAAGAAAGAGAAATAGAGGAGGCGAGAGAGTGAGAGGGAGGTGTGTAGAAAGAGGAGTGTGGGAAAAATCAATATGCTCTCTGGAGCGACTGGAAGAGACAATCAGTCCTGTCTGACCCTCGTCTCCCCTTGGTGTCAATGTGTGTGTGGCCGTGCATGCTTGTGTGTTTTTGTGCATATACTTACTTTACAAACGCCTGTATACCTTTGCAAGTAACAGTGCTGTACTCTGATTTTAAGTTAGAGTAGATTCATGTCCCAATATGTGCAGCTTGTGTGGGTGTAATCGCATATGCGTGTGTTTGTCCGTGTTTGTCTCCTCCTGTGTTTGCTGTCCTCAGCTCAAATATGTTTTATTGGCACAACTGCTGAGAGGAGGAAAATGATGCCAGTGAAGCTAATGGCATAAAAGTTCATTACTTTTCCTCTATCAACTTTATGAGCAAGGACAGATCGAACAAAGACTCTGAGCAAAGTTGAAATAGAATGAGGCTGTCACATCCACAAATGGACACTCGAGCAGCTTTAACTGGCACAGAATGTGTTGATTTTTGCTTACGGTCACTCGAAGTCACTTTCCTCACTAACTCCATCTATGTCACTGCCATCTACAGGGTCACATTCACACACAAGCCAAAGGCTTTGAGCCAGATTTAGAAAGATTGTCTCAAGCCACTTTTTGTGAAACGGTCTTGATTTGCAAGTATTACCATTAATATAAAGTAAAAAGCTTCTTCCCTATATGTATGTGTGCGAATTGCTCGTATTTAAGTAAGCCTCCGGGCTTGTGGCTTTCACAGGCCATCCACTCAACGTTCAGGGATTGTAAAGCGGGCTCAACCCGCCATTGTACAAGACCTGCTCCTGAATTCAGTTTCTCCATCTGCCCCCAGGCGCCTCTTGGACTAACAGGGGGGCAAGGGTGTAGATGGATAGATGAAAAAGCACATGGGAAGAATAAAACTCTTCAGGGTGAGAGAAATTTACCAAACACGAAATACACTTTTCTCAATCTCTCTATCACTGATGTGCCACCATCTCGAGTCACCTCTTTTATCCTCCCCTCCCTCTGCCCTCCTTCCTGCTCTGTCTCTGCTGTGCAGTTGCAGGGGGTTAATTGAGGTCTGAACAGCAGGGAGCTATTATGACACCTCTGCTAAAAGAACACACACTCACACACATATTTCACCGCACACATGAAGCAATAATCAATAAATAATCAAAACTTAAAAATGCAGGAAATGTACCGTTATGCTATGCAGTACTTGCTCTCTTATATTGTGTGTGTTAGAGATTAAGTGTGTGTATATTTGTGTGTGTGTCTGGGGGGGTGATGTCATATTTAATGATGGCTTTTTTTGGAATATCCTGTCTCTCCCCTAATCAGGAACCATCTCAAATCATAAAATGAATCCAACAAGTCAGCATGGCGTACCATAAACACTGTACACACAAAACAAAACAGATTGACAGGTGTGTGTGTGTGTGTGTGTGTGCATACTCATGCACTAACTCTGCGTGCACTGTTTGTAGCAGATGGTAGACTGGTGGTCTGTTGCCAAATTCACTGTGTGATCATGTAAATGATCACATGCACGCTCACACTCAAGTAAAGCCCCTACGACTACACCAAGATATAAACATTTGAGCACACACAAAGCACAACTCCAGACACTTGTAGTGAGATAAACAGGTGAGTTGGATGATGGTCGCTGCACCACCATCGATCTAAATTAGTCTCTTTTTTTTCTCCCTCTGACTCTTCTTTGTCTTCTCTGTCTGTTTAAATTCTCACTGTGAATTCTTCAATGTGGACCAGTGGCTGCACTGCTGTGTGTGTGTGTGAGAGTGTTGCAGTTAAGATGTTGATTGAAGCTGAAGTCTAACAGTGGGAAGCTTTACATCAAAGAATGACATTCACCTTTCATATCCTCTTCTTTTGATGCAAGGAAACACACACGCTCACACACTTCATGGCAATAGAGGAACCGACAGTTTCACTAAATCAAAAAGTGACATTTGCTTCGAACCTCTGCAATGCAGAAAGTCTCCTGCGCGCGCACACACAAACACACACACGCACACACACGCACACGCACACACACACACACACACACACACACACACACACACACAGATAAGGGTCTCCTACAGGGTTTTGGGCCCCTTTTGGCACACATCTACTTAGACAGAACACTCCCCATGCTTTCACACAATGAACACAATATATAGAAGAACACACAAACTCCCTCCCCACACACACACATGCGCATGCACACACACATTTGGCAGCAATGGCATCAGGCAACAGATGCTTCTGAATGAGCTCCTTTGCTGGGCATGATTCATAATGTGGCCATTGAAATTCACTTTCAACACATTCATAACCACTTATAGCCTATGAATATTCACAGCTCGAAGGCTCCGCCACACACATGCTCTTAATGGGATTCATGCATGGATGTATACAAACACAAACAGTGGCACATCAAATAAAGCTTTTCTGCTTGAGATATTTTATCTCTGAAATTTCAAACAGGTATTGTTTAACATGATGGATTACAAGCAATTTAAGGTATGCAGATCAAAGTTTTACAAATTTTCTCCTCCTAATGGCCCTGGCTGCTAGAGGAAATTGCTTTCCAGGGAGAGACTACGTTCTGATATGATATAAAAAAAAACTTTGATTACAGGTTAAAATAAAAACACAATGTTCCCAAAGGACCCCTGAGAAATCCCCGGCTCTTGTCATCTCTGTTCTTCCACAAGCTTAAAACGCTTTCCAAGTTTTCATCTCCACTCCTCTTTAGAGGCATGCTCTTACAGTGAGTCATCCTCAGGCTTAAGCTTGATGCGATTTCCAAAATATCACCTGCAGAATTACAGGAGGTTCTCTAAGCTTTACCTTTATTCACATGCTCCAGATTTTAGACTGTCTTAAATTAATGAAATGTAGAAATTGAACATATGATAGATAGATAGATAGATAGATAGATAGATAGATAGATAGATAGATAGATAGATAGATAGATAGATAGATAGATAGATAGATAGATAGATAGATAGATAGAGGAAAACTGCATTGTGTGCTGCTCCTTTTCTAATTATGTCTAAATTTAAACCATAATGTATACTTAAGAAAAAAGCTTCAAGTTAAGCAGAAGTGGATGACAAACCAAGAAAATTGCTACTATGGTTACCAGTAGCCAACTGAGCTTTATTTACATCTATAATAAAATGAAATAATAATGTTTGATATTAAAGGCAAGAAAGAAAATGTTTAATTTTGTTGAAAGGGAGGTTGTTAGTATTTCAAAAATACAAAAATAAAAGAATGGTGTGAGTTACTACAGGCAACTAAGAAGGCTATACAATGAGTTTGCTGGTTGATCCAAAATCTATCCATTATATTTATATTGTATGCAATAAAAATATTGAGAACACTTCCAACATAATAAACAGATGTATAATAGTGTACAATAGAACGTTTTACTGGCAGTATGGAAGGTTTTGTACATTTTAATGAAACCTCAGTGGAAACCCTATTTTCTCGTCATGAATGACATTTTCGGTTTTCCCCTTGTCTTTGTGCAGAAAAACATGATGATGACGAACATAGAGATAAAAGGTAGCTGAGCAAAACAAAGAAAGGGAGAGAGAGAGAGAGAAACAAAGAAAAGGAGGCGAGAAGTTGTGGCACTAGTTCATTTCTCAATTGAAACCAGATGAGGAACAGAGGGCAAGGTAGGAGCGTGTGTGTGTGTGTGTATGCGTGAGGAGACGGGGTGGGGGTGAAGGGATGAAACATCTGGGGAAAAACGCCATTAACCAATTAGCATTCCCAAACAGTCATGTCTGCACCTATCAGAGGCCTTTACCACTCAGCATCATTAAAGGAAACAGCTGATTGGCTGATTAATTGGGAACAGTTAAGCTGCATTTTTGTGTCGCCAAACTTTAAAGAAAACTTGTAGAGCTGACAAGCTGCGTTGGGGCTTGTTATGTGTATGTTACTGAAGTTATTTTTATAAAAACACACACACACAACTGCACAGGGACAGCCATGTCCATGCACACACAGATGCAAAGACAATAAAAATTTGCCATTTGCATTCACATCACTGGTTTGGATTTTCTGCTGCACATTATCTGTTCCCACTCGAAGCGGGACATTACTTCATATGCTATAAGTGGACTCTGAATGTTTGTGAATGTGTGTGTGTGTGTGTGTGTGTGTGCGTGTGTGCAAAGTACTACTGTGTGATCCTGTCCTTCTTTTGCCTCAAAACAGATTCAGACCACATGTTTTTCAAACAATGAATTCAAGACTAGAAATGGGAAAGCACCTTACAGTCCCTCCCTTCCCGATGTCCAACCTCTCTCTCCCTCCTTCCCTCTCCCTCCACCACCTTTCCCTAAACGGCACTTCATAAGTGTCACCACATCTATAGGCCTCGCCCAGTATCTTCTTCTGTCTCTTTTCTCATCTGTCAGATCTCATCTCTCGCTCCAGACCTTTTATCAAAGCTCGGCGTGAGGAAGGTTTCAGCACAGTGTGAAGTGGATGATGGGAAATTGAATTCCTACTGAGAGCATAAGACGTGACCTATCGAACTATCGCCTCAGTGAAGTGCAAGAAGAGGGGGGAAGGAAATGCACAGTTGGTAACTAATGTAAATTAAAGGAAATGTAATATTTTTCTCCTTTGTGGTTACAGGAGTCGCAGCAGGAGAAACATCTCCTGAGATGAATGAGCCTTAAAAGCAAAGAAATGGAGAGAAAAAGGTAAGAAAGTCAGGTCGGGAGGACACAAAGAAGATAGGCGATAAGAAAGAATGATAGATGGCAAAGCCGAGCAGTGTGAGAGGACGAAAGGGAAGGGTGGCCTCGCACCTTTCTCACTGCTGTTGCTGAGACACAAAGAGCAAGTGGCATCACCATGACAACACAAATACAAACACTGGGATCCAGTGGGAGTGTGATTAATATTACTCACATTATTGGGACAAAACTGTGTTTACACGCTCACATTATGGGGACTTGGAAGCTGTCATTGGAAGGACTGAAAACGTGTGTGTACACGTCTTTCTATAGGATTAGGGTTAGAAGTAGGGTTAGGGTTAGTCATTTAGTTGTGATGGTTAGGGTTAGGGTTGACAGTTTGTCATCATCATGTCAATGAGTGTCCTCACAAGTGAGACATGACTTGTGTGTGTGTGTGTGTGTAATAAAAAAAAAACTGGCTAATTTAATAGATATCTATTCTAAGTTCAGACTCTCATTATCCTCTCTTCAGAAACGTGCCTAACACAAACAGACTGGTGTGCCTCACACACACACACACACACACTGATATACACACTGACCATACAGTGACATGGTAAAGAAATCACAAGGGTGGAATTGAAGGCTCTAATGAGCCTGTGTGTAAGCGTGTGTTTGTCTATGGAGGGGAATGCCTTGGCTGAAACCCTGGTTGCGTGTGATGGAGAACTCAACAAATCTCCAAACAAACATTCTGGAAACAATTTGGAGAGAAAAACACTGAGACGCAGAGAGATATAGGACAGAAAGAGAGAAATAAAGAGAGACAGAGACAGACAGGGAGAGAAAAATGGAAGAGAAACCCCACAAAACAGTTTGTTTGCAGGTTATTCAGAAAACAATTACACTTAGCACGTATCAAGAGCAAATTACTTCCATGTCTTTTAGAGTGGAACGACAGAAGGAAAACATAACCACACAATGCACAATACACTACATAGTCCACAAGTAATTAACAAAGACAGAGTGTGATGTCTATGACACAATATTCCCAAATCACAGGAAATGATTACTCCCAGATCAGGGAGAGTGAGTGGAGCCATCAGTATGAGGCTCTGGTGATTTGTCAGCTCCAAAATGCTGCAGATGCACAGACCTCCACCTGCTGCTGCTGATTCCACACATAAAGAAAGACACACAGACAGAGAGAGAGAGAGCGTGCAAAAGTCTCCTAAAGTAATAATCTGTAACATCCATCCATCAGCTATACCGCTTGGTCTGTAGAGAGTCGTTGGGATGCTGGAGTCAATCCCAGCTAGTCTTGGGCAAAAGGTGAGGTACACTCTGGGCAGGTCACTGATCTATCTCAGAGATGACACATCTGCAACAACTTCACTTAAAACAAACATTACATCTGACATCTGAAATCTTGCATGAATTATTTTACAGCACCTGCAGCCTGGTTGTTCTTTCTCTGGCAAAAAAAAAACATGATATATTCCCCAAATACCTAGAACAGATTGAAAAAGAAGGAAACATACATTTTTCTTTTTTATTTGATGACAATGGAAGCCATCCATAGGGATATATATACCATGCAATTTTATAATTTTATAAAAATATTTCTAAACCTAATTCTGATTTTCTATTGTGCTCTTATAGATGAACACACATACAAACAGTGATATTGAAAAAAAAAAAAAAAAGCCCATGACTTGAATTTATTCCCAAATCACATCAAGGATGTTAATTATATTTTAATAAGTAAATTGCAGGTGGGTGTGATCAGCGTGAGAAAAATGTGAAAAACATGAGAAAAAACGCTGCATGCTATGACCTGACAGCCCCCTGACAGATGAGAAAAAGTAAACAGCAAAACCATCACAAACTTTATCACACAGTCGGAAAAAACGTCACAGCATGGGTAATGCAATGCCTGTCACCTACTGTATCCTGTTGCCAAAGAATCTTTTTCTGATTACTGCTTTGTGTAGTATTCATGCAATTGTGATGTATAGTATTAATCAGGTATCAGGTATCTGTGTCTGCAGGCTATGTGTGTTGCACATGTTTCCATCCCCTCAGCACCTGAACAGGCAAGTGACCTCACGTCCATCAGCGGAGCTGCTCGGCCCGTCTAAACACCCAGTGATAGATGCAGCAGCTAATCAGGACAGTGATCACACAGCGATGTTGTTACAGCCCACATCAGCACAGATGTCGAGTCATATCCAGACAGATGGTTTACGGCTAAAACTGTTTCTGATGAATCATTTTCAGCTGGTGCTCTGTATGTCACTATGGATGTACTTCAAGTTTCTTTCCAGCAGATGTAAGTGAATCCTTTTTATTCTGTTAAAGATCAGTGGTGGAAATGAATTTTTCTTTATGATGGAGCTTATGAAGACAGAACTGTGTCATCGTGAAAGCAAAGATGCTTTTTAATAAATATGATAATGAACTGAGGTGCGGCACCATGATGGCTGAGTGGTTAGCACTGTTGCCTCACAGCAAGAAGGTCGTGGCCTTTCTGTGTGGAATTTGCATGTTCTGGCAGTGCTTGTGTGGGTTTACTCTAGATACTCTGGTTTCCTCCCACAGTCCAAAAACATGTATGTCAGGTTGATTGGTGACTCTAAATTGCCCATAGGAGTGAGTGTGAGTGTGTGAGGTTGTTTGTCTCTATGTGGCCCTGTGATGGACTGGTGACCTGTCCAGGGTGTACCCCTGCCTTTCACCCAAAGAGAGCTGGGATAGGCTCCAGCAGATCCCTGTGACCCTGGTTAAGGAATAAGCGGGTATAGATGATGGAAGGATGGATGGAACTGAGGTGCTTTCACACTATCAATCCTGACAAGCACCGAGTCATCTCCGCCTCACAGCACCCTGCAGCACCTTATTTTGCCTGCATGCAACCCTGTGTCATAGAGTTTACATTCATATACAACTCATTTACAACAGGCAATTTGTTTAAAAAACATACATTGAACAAAACATATTAGGGTATATTTATAACTAACTACACGTCTGGTTGTCCCTACCCCTGAATATGGCTTCTTGGCTAAGTTTAGGAAAAGATCATGCTTTGGGTTCAAATTATTACATCTTTAGCATTACAGGGGCTTTGTCATTATAGTTCTAATAATCAAGTTATTGGTTAAACACCAGAAATGAATAATGAAAAGTCTGTTATTTTGAAAAGTGTTTTGTCCCCCGACCTTCTCCTGACACACATTTTGTCGCTCTGTATGTTACCTCACTGTCATATTAAGTACGGCTGCTAGGAGCCATCTAACAATAAAACATAACTATGGGTTGCAATAGCCTGCTTGTTCAGATGACTTATAGAGTTGTTTATAACAGCATGAAAGGTTTGAAATATTCTAATCAGGAATACAATTAGTTTTTCCCTTATTTGTTTGAAAACGTTGAAACAAAAATGTTGAAATACAATTTTATAGCTAACCAAAGCTCCAAATTAACAGTATTGCTTTGATGTGACGCTTACATATTTATGAAAATTTAATTAAATCATGTTTGGGGTTGTCACTTGTGGTGGCCTATCTTGAGATCCAATGAATGCTTGGTGTTAAGTATGTTCTCCACAGTACTGGAATGATCAGGAGGCTTCTAATCTGCTGCCATTTAATCATTAAGTTACTTAGCAACAACCATCACAAGACTGCAAGTCTGAAAAATCCACAGCTGAAAACTACAAACACTAAGCTTTAAATATAATCAAGTCTTACCTCCTAATTAAAAAAAGTCTCTCACCTCACTGTTATCACTATCCAAAAGAAAAGCGAGAAACAGTGACATTCATTCCTGCACTCATAGAGACAATAAGCTGTTGTTTATGTGTTTATGGCTTCTGTTTGTGGGACTCTCTCCCAAACTCACTGTGCTGAGGTCTCAGGAAGTCTGTTCACTCTAATAAAGTTTAACAGGCCCGTTTCAGTCCCTCTGGACTCTGAGCACACGGGACGACAGCAGCGTAATGCTGACTTTCATTATCTGAAACTCCTATGACCTAATTATATCCAATCTAATCAGCACTCGGGCCTCCACTGGGTGGCTTTCATTACAGAAATGTGGTAAGATGATTGACAGTGATGATTTAAACATCTAAATGTATAAAGTCTGACTCAGTAGAATTACTTAATTACGCACTGGATTTCTTAATTTGTACCACATACAGTAGATACTGTCACAGATGGAAAGAATTTCACTTTAAAGGCTAAATGAATATCCATCACAGGAGTCCAACCGTTTGAACAGTGGGAAAAGTGGGTTGAATTAAAACACGTAGGCTCACACATGCACATCACTGTGACAACACAGTCATAACCAAACCCCAACCTGAGATCATGGCAGAGGCCGTAGACCTCGTAGACTGCTCAGTGTCTTTCTATTACAGTATTTTCTCAAACAAATACTCCCGTGGGTTTATGTCTGTAGGTGGTCTTCATTCTCTCAGCCTCTGTATATAGGGCTTTGTGGGGGATCTGCTTATGTTAAAATGTATGCTAATAAATGTACTATATATTACATAAAAATCAATATATTATATTGCAGCAAAACATAAAAACCTTAACTCAGCTCTGTCATTTTCTAGGGTAACTAAATACTTAGACCTGCCAGGTGACCATGCGATATTTTCAATTCCAACTAAAAAACTGTGTAAAGGTCTGAGGTCTGACAAACAACTTCAATTATATTTTCTTTTTCATAAATATTCAAAGCAAATCAGGAATATTCTAAATTGTGAATTGTGTACACCCACCTTTGCTGCCAAACTTTTCCTTGATAGTAGTGTGAAACGAGAGGAATGTGTACCACGTCGCCCACGTGCTAACACACGTACATGTGTGTTTTTGACCTTGAGCTCATACAAACAAAATGGAGACACGTAAAAACATTGCTCGGGTAGTGCTACTAGTGGAGAAAATCTCTGCAGGATACAGGGGACCACAGATTTGTCTTGGGAGTCAGAAGTGCTGTGTACGTTGTCAGTCGGGGGCTGTGAGTGCGTGATGCAATGCAGGTTAATAAAACATGCAAACAGACATATCATGAAGACAATATGAGAAATACTGTCATATATGTATAAATGCATTTGAACTCAAAGCTGGCAGATATGAGCATAGATCTTGGACATTATCCATCCTCTATGGACTGATCACAAGCAGTGGGAGTGAGACTCATGTGGACGCATACAGGCCCTCCTAACATTTGATTAAGCAGAGGATTAAACCATATATCCACACTTGGCCTCAAACGCAAGTACATGTTTGCCTTCAAATCAAAATCATAATCTCTAATCAGGACCTCACAAAAATGTCCGGAGCAGAAGTGAGTTTTTGCTCAAATTTAATAAGAAGGAAATTCCCGAAAAGGGAATAAAACCCAGAACATAGAACAGCTGTACAGATGTAAAACATCTTTGACTTTTCTGCATTTTGTTCTGACACACATCTGCTCAGAGAACAAAAGACATTCAAACCTGCACACACGCACACACAGGCAGAACAAGCAGAGCAGGAGTGACAGTGAGAGTGGGTGAGCGAGGGTTAGAGAAACAAGGAGAAATGAAAAGTGTCTTTGAAAGTAAACAAAGGCAGAGTGATCAGGACCATATTGGTTCAGATCAAACAGTAGTGTTGAAGTAGGAGGAGAGAGGCCTCTGATGGAGACATCAAACAGAACTAATGTAAAGCACATATCAGTCTGACATTGCGCGCACACACACACGCGCATACACACAATAATGCACTACAGACACACACATACAGATCATGAAAGTGTGCACATAAGTAAAATAAGCATTGGATCACACACTTGTGCACACACAGCTCCTGTCAGATGCATTTTAAGACAAATTTAATACATGCATCTGCGCATAAGAACACACTCCCTCATACAAGTACTCCCTCACACACACACACACACACACACACACACACACACACACACACACAGAGGAATCAAGAGCCAAATATTCAGCAAAAACAGTTGCTATTAGGGATTTTTCTTTCCAGTAAATTAGAGTGATTGAGCAAGAACCAAAATTTATCAGCATGGGATGAAGCCAAAATACAAAGTAAAACCAAATGAAAATTGAGAAGCTATTTGATGGTTTGTACTCATCAGGGATGAATTACACATGGATTAGGTGATGCAGCAGCTGGAAAGGGATGTAACATCCCCGAGCATTAATGGAGTCATAATCTTTGAATGCGTTTTCTCTGCATTCGAGACACAGCCATGTCTGTGATGGATGATGGAGAGACGATGAAGATTGCACAGTGGCGACTAGACTGTATCGATCATAGCGTTTATCTATGTGTGTGATATTAAGGCTACAGTACCTAGAGCTCTGTGGTGTAGGGTGTCCAGGGTGAATGAGTAGCACAATAATCAATCCCATCCAAAAATGAAAGAGAGGAGGAGACCGAGAGGTTACCAACAGGTCAGTGAGAGGACAGGCCAGTTGCGGAAACAAAAGTAATATTTAACTAGAAAGATGTAGTCAACAAGCACACATCAGACACATGAAGAAAATACACATTTCTGAGAAGCTTCCAGCAGCTTTTTCCATTATCTCTGATGTGCTGCACCTAAGGAAAACAAAAAATCGCAACCCTTTTCCGCAGTCATAATTATGCCAAACGAAAATGTACAGATATCATACTGCCTGTATTGAATTTATTAACAGTGCTGAAAAACAAAAAACATATTCATCCCAAGTGAAATAAGTTCTATATAAGTTAAACTATCAATACTTATCTTAATGGTGCTACGGTATAATTTGATAACAATGTAAGATTGGGAATATGTTTAAAATAAACCAGCATGTGGTAAATGTTACCACGTAAGGGAATCATGGACTATTGAAGAAGTGGATACAACAGTCCTAAAAAGCCACCATGAGCTTCCTTACACTTCCACAATTTTGGGCCCTTCTCCAGACTGACTTCTTCTTGACTTTCCACACACATAAGTTGGATAAGATGATTTAAACACCTCTTCAATACTGTACTGGACCAATCGTGGGTGTTTCGTGCTCAGAAAAATGTATTTACTGTTTTATAGCCACTCTGTTTCCAGTGATTTTCTATGGGAAAATTGTGTCACGTGACGATACCGAAGTTGCAATATCCCAAACGGCCATTACGCCAAAATCACTTCACTGTCTGGCACAAATTCTTGAGGCTTGATCACTCCCAGAAAGCAATCATTGTGTTGCACTTGGCTATACCCAGACAAAGTGACACAAGTAGAAAAAAAGAGAGCTTAAGAGAGCAGGTGGCAAGTGAGTTTGCGTGTCCAATTGTCAGTTGTTTGTACAGTCAAATAAATTGTTGGTTAGTCTGCCAAATTCTGACATCTAAAAGGTTTCAGATGCTGTTCCACGATTACATGCACTTTTGTCTGAAGCATACTAACACCTTTAGGGTCACTGTTGGGGAAAAAGCAAATCTAACATTTTACATATGAAGACATAATATTAACCACATGTTATAATGTTACAGCTGCATTATCATGATATCAATACTTTTTTCCTCTTATATTATGAGTTTCAAATTACTATTACGCTATAAACATAATTTAGAAAACTCAAATGCAACAGAGTTTGTTTTCTAATGGCTCTAGTGCCCTGTCACAGAATATTCTATTTCTAATATTTGTGAAAGAGATTCTCCTATATCTATTTCTGTTCAAAACACATACAACAAAAAATGCAATATTTTATACACATTACCTGACCACAACAAATGCAGGGCCACTCACACACCAGCAGCCTTACCTGCTCTTAAAATGGTATAAAGAAAGCAAGCCATATGACTGTAATTAGACTGAAAATCAAACAGAACAAAAAAAAAAAAAAACAATTTCAATTATAACAGCAAATTTGACATTTTGCTCTGAAATGGGGGGTTACAAACAGATTTATCATGCTTCCCTCACAGTGTTTATTCAAATGAGATTTTCCCAAGTAAAAGAGTGATATTTGCTGAATTATCAGAGAGGGATTCTAGCCACAGTGTGTGCTAGCCTGCCAAGAAAGGTCAGAGCCAGAGCGAACGATAACCACTCTGCTTATTTTTCTCAGGACGCTATTCCTTCTCTGGTCTCTCATGCTGCCCCTCCTTCTTTTCTATAGCTCTATTCATTAAAGCTAAGAGCCTATTGAACATTGGCCTAATTAATTTGCTAAACAACTAAAGGGTGTGGTGAACGCAAGCATTCATGCATGATTAATATCCCAATCAGGAAATTTATTTGTGTTCACAACTGAGAGTGGGAGATCTGTGTTAGTGTGTTCTGCATGATATATGAGTGTCCATGTGCATTTAAGACTTTATGAGTTTATTGTGATGCTACCGTCGCCACCGGCCCTGCTTTGCACAAAGGTCACTGATACAGAGACCAAGCAGGAGGAACAATGGTCAGGGTTAGAAATTGTTATGTTTATGCAACACTGTAAATCTCATGTAAGGCTTGTTCCTTGAGCAAGACTTGAGTGCTAATCCACTAAAGTTTATGGAGATTAACCTCATCCTTTTAATGTTGCTCTGTGATTTTACCCTTGACTGTCCTCCTGCTGCAGCACGGAGGTTTAGTTTAAATGATCAGGTTTGGTATGCCTTGTACGAGAATAAAGGCATGGCCGGAATTAAACCAAACATTTGAAGAATGAGACATTGGGGAGAGATATGGGCCAACCAAACACACAGAATAGAGTCCTAATGAACTCCAAACTCTAAAAAACAAATTTAACATCAAATGAAATATTAACAATCAAACTTGCACAATAAATAAATAAGTAGAAGTAGATGCAGAGTCTTTCATTCTGTTAACTTTAATTAGGCACATGCACAGAAAAAATACGTGGACATGCACACACCACCTTAGTTATTTTACAAGGATTACGTTGGCGATTACATGGGGCGCTTTTACTGCCTGTTCCCACATTCCAGCCTCTGTGTCTCATTTTTTTTTTTTTTTTACCTTTTGTCTCATTCTTTCTTTTACAATCCCTGTTTCTCTCTACTTTCTCTCTCTCTCTAGAAGAAATTATCCTAGAGGAGAATATGGGACCACTGCTCTGCTATATTAACATTTCAATCACGCCTTAGTTCAGTGAAAGAAAATAAACTCAAGTGGGTTTGTGCCTTTTGCTCCCCTAAACTGTATGCAACTGCATCGCTCTCTCTTGCTTTCTCTAACTTTTCAAAACCTATAAGAGCCGGTTCAATAAATGAATGATAATCCCTGTAGAAGCAGGGAGCAGTCTGCTGGAGTGCCTTTGTAGTTTGGAGGGCAGATTAGCATGGTGGCTGTAGACAGAATAGAGTCCTTTGTCTCACTAAGGGCCTGGGATTAGATATGGGGACTGGCCTATGAACTTGTGGGAATTTGATGTGTGTTTACATGAGAGTGTACGTATAGTGAGGGGCTACGGGGCAAGATTTGGTGTGCATATATCAACTTACAAGAACACAAACACAGGCGCTCATGACAGACTATTACATTTTCAGTTAAAATAATTTCATTATTGTTTTATAGTGCGGGTCAGTGTAAAGCATCTACAGCCTGTGATGAAGATTGGTATGATGGACTCTTGTTTATGTGGATTTTCAAAAGTGTTTTGACAGGAACACATGTCAGACGTCTCAACCGAAACTTTTCCACATATTAATGTTGCCACGTTTAGTTTTTACATGTATTGTCGTAATGTATGTGTGAAAGTCCTCCAAAATACAATGTGCACGCACAAAAAAACGTATTGCCTTCCAGACTGACATATATTTGTGTTTTTTGAAGTAACATATCCATAATACTTATATAACAATTAAAATGACAAGAATAATTTAAAAATCAGATGCCACAGTGGTTAAAGATTGACACATAAAGAGGTAGAGAGTGACATTGGGTTGGGTTAAATGAATAAATAAATATAAGAAGTTGTGCTTTAAATATGAAGCTGAAGGTGTGGCTATTAGCTAAGATTATCATACAGACTCTGAAGTTAATACTATCCACCCATTCATCCATCCATCCATTTTCTATACCCGCTTATTCCTTAACCAGGGTCACAGGGATCTGCTGGAGCTTATCTCAGCTCTCTTTGGGTGAGAGGCAGGGGTACACCCTGGACAGGTCCATCACAGGGCAAGTTAATGTATATGTTTTATTGTAATGAGGTTTGTGTAATCCATAGGTAAACACTGGCACATTTTGGCACGTAACTCTCCAGAGAACTACAATTTGTTGACTTTACATATTGGTTTGTGTCCTAATTAAACATATAAAATATGTTGATTTAACAAATAGTGAAATTTAGAGGTACTAGGCTTTATTTAAACAGAGCCAGGCTAGCTGTTTCCAGCTGCCTCCAGTCAATATACTAACTTAAACTGACTAGCTCTTTGCTCTAGTTTCCTATTTTATGTATATTGTAGTGGTATTGGTCTTTTGATGTAACTTTTTGCAAGACAGCAAATCATTTCCCTACCTCTTTCCCTAGTTTGAAGATATTTCATCTTCATGCTGAAGTACACCTATTAATTAAAAAGATCATTTAGTTGTAAAAGCTATAACACTGGGATTTAAGGTACTCAATAACCATCCATCCATCCATCTTCTTCCACTTATCTGGGTCACGGGGGCAGTAGCCTAAGCAGCGATACCCAGACTTCCTTTTCCCTGGACACTTCCTCCAGCTTTTCTGGGGGGACATCGAGATGTTCCCAGTCCAGCTGAGAGACATAGTCCCTCCAGCGTGTTCTGGGTCTTCCCCAGGGTCTCCTCCCGGTGGGACATGCCCGGAACACCTCCCCAGGGCGGCGCCCAGGTGGCATCCGGAACAGATACCCAAGCCACCTCAGCTGGCTCCTCTCAATGTGAAGGAGCAGCGGCTCTACTCCGAGCTCTCCCCGGGTAGGAGAGAAGCAGACCCTGCGAAGGAAGCTCATTTCAGCCGCTTGTATCCGAGACCTTGTCCTTTCGGTCATGACCCAAAGCTCATGACCATAGGTGAGAGCGGGAGTGGGATTGAATGGTAAATCGAGAGCTTCGCCACCGACCGCATTACTGCTGTCGATGCCCTGATCCGTCTGTCAATCTCTCATTTCATCTGTCCCTCACTCGTGAACAAGATCCCAAGATACGTAAACTCCTCAACCTGAGGGCAGGATCTCTCCCCTGGCCTGGAGATGGCAAGCCACCTTTTTCTGGTTGAGAACCATGGCCTCGGACTGATTCTCATCCCAGCCGCTTCACACTCGGTTGCAAACCACCCCAACGTGACAAAGGGAAGCCCTGCCGGGGTCCAGCATGCACCGGGAACAGGTCTGACTTACTGCCGGCAATGCGAACCAAGCTCCTGCTCCTTTTGTACAGAGATTGGATAGCCCTTAGAGAAGGGCCCCGGATCCCATACTCCTGGAGCACCTCTCACAGGATGTGGCGAGGGACCCAGTCGAATGCCTTCTCCAAGTCCTCAAAGCACATGTGAACTGGTTGGGCAAACTCCCATGAACCCTCGAGCACTCTCGAGAGGCTATAGAGCTGGTCCAGTGTTCCACGACCAGGGCGAAAACCGCATTGTTCCTCCTGGATCCGAGGTTCGACCACCGGCTGGATCCTCCTCTCCAGTGCCCTGGCATAGACCTTCCCAGGGAGGCTGAGGAGTGTGATCCCTCTGTAGTTAGAACACACCCTCTGGTCCCCCTTCTTAAAAAGAGGGACCACCACCCCGGTCTGCCAATCCAGGGGTACTGTCCCCGATCGCCACGCAATGTTGCACAGGCATGTTAACCATGACAGCCTCCGAATCCCCAGCCCCTGCTTCCTTTATGGAAGGCGTGTTGGCGGGGTTAAGGAGATCCTCGAAGTACTCCTTCCACCGTCCGACAATATCCCCAGTCAAGGTCAGCAGCTCCCCACCTCCACTGTAAACAGTGTTAGCAGAGCACTGCTTCCCTCTCCTGAGGCACTGGATGGTTTGCCAGAATCTCTTTGGGGCCGACCAGTAGTCCTCCATGGCCTCACTGAACTCATCCCATACTCGAGTTTTTGCCTCCGTCACCACCTGGGCTGCAGTACGCTTGGCCCAATAACCATGAAAGTGTTTCCTTTTGATTGCAGTATTTTTTCACTTAGTGCAGCACTAGTGAATGCAAAAACTGCGTGTCATTTTCTTACCATTCTTCCTTTCCTGCTCCTCCTATTTAGCATCTGAAAACACACATACCTGACTGAAGCAGTGAGCAGAATAAGGCAGAAAAGTGTTGAAAGCCAGTGAGCAAGAAGAGAAAGACATACAAAGAGAAAAATATCCATGAAAGTTCCCATAAATCAAAGCAATAACACATTCAAATAAATACAGACGGTACGAGTAGAGGCAGCATATGATCAGTCCCATTCATCACCCACACACACATATTATTCCATTCCACCCTCTGCATCAACAAACATGGACCCAGATTTAGAACCACAGAAAAATGCCAGCAGTGAAACTATGTTATGAGAACGACCACTAAGGCCAAGTAACTCACTGCTTGTCTCACATGTTGTGTGTTTGTGGATGTGTGTGTCAGTGCAGGGGAATGTGCACTCATACACATTCTCAGACAAGAACAGGGGACAGACACTGCAAACGCAAAGTCACTGTTCAGCCTCAGAACTGAGAGCATTAAGAGGGCCTGCTCTGTGTACATTTCCTCACCACTCACATTTAGTGACCACTGAGTAATTTGAAGACGCTCTTGGGAGTAACCCATTAAAAATGAAATGAGCAAGTAAGGTTCAAGCGCAACTTTATTTTAACTGCCTATTTGTCTGGTAAGTTGAGATGCAATTTGAGGTGCAGTTAGACTGTGGAAAAAGTCATTATCTTTACATTTAGTTTGGTTTTTGCCGTTGTTGGGAAAACAGCCCACTCGCTGCCTCCAATCTGCTGTTATTCATATTACTGTTGAATTTATGAATCTGAAATGCAATTTTCCTGTGGTTTTAAGGCTATTGGCACCTTCTACCACTTGGACGGTCACATAGGGTGGAAAAAATATGCATGGGACCATGTGAGATAGAGGGTGTGTATGTGTGTGCACATGTAGGCCTATTGAGGTACACAGGGGTGTCGTTATACAAAGCTATCATCTGCTGCCACTGTAGGACACACACACACACACACACACACACACACACACACACACTTACACACACACACAAGAACAGCTGCCTTTACAATACAGTCAGGAAATGACTGGCCATTATTCTTAAAAGCAAAAAGTATTATTTTCAGGGAGCCAAAGCAGCAAACTGTGATATGGTTAGCTTTTAGGAGAAAACAGCTTAATCATTACTTTAGATTAACAACATGGGCAAAGTCTTGAAAGCTTCTCAGCATGAAAATTGTTTATTTTAGCAGCATTGCCTGCATGGGAATAAATTTGTAAAATTACTCATTTGGATTATTTCTGCCCAAACCACAAATTCAAAAATGGCATTCTTGTGGCACTGGATAGTCTAGTTTTTTTAAAATTTGCTATGACTTAATGTTGTTGCTAAATGATGTTACCCTGTTACATAAGATGTGACATCAAACTGATGTACAACACTCATAAGTAATTGAAAATAAAGGCAACTTTCTGAATTGATTTGTAATATAGTTCAAACCTGAACAAATGCAGCATGATCCAAGAGCACCAAAAGCTTATTTTCAGAGCAGGTGCACATTAAAATATAAATAATGTGCATTCTACATTGATACATTCACTATGTCCTGGAAGTATTTGCATCCTTTACATCCTTTGCAAAAGTTCATCAACTGGTGATTTTAATGAGGAAATCGATGACACTCTTGGGTATATATGGAAAATCTAAAAATATATAGAAAATCACCAGAAAACTAATATGTACATTTCCCAAAATGTCAAACAATTTCTAAAAATAGCAACAGCAAACTAGTGTTTATCACTGTTCCCAGTGGCCAGTGTGAAAAGCTAGCCATCGTAGAAGCTTAGAAATAGTTTTGTTAAAATATGGCGACCACGTTCAAAGTTTTAGGCATACGGCGGGTTGTTCACATGAGAGGTGGCAGAAATAATTTTATTAAAGAGAGAAATTCCTACCCGGACTCCGCACAGCTGACCAATCACAGCGTCAAGTGGGTGTCGATGTCAGGTCATTGGTTTCAGAAAAGTAGAGAGGTCTGCAAAGTATTAAAAGTATTCATTACTGTATGTAAAATAAATAACCCCTTTAAAAATGTTATATTAACTATTATTACATATTTATTTTATTCAAAACAATTGAACAGTATAACAGTGACAAAAGCAGTATTTATTAATTCTGCTGTATTAGACTATTGTATTACATTCTAATAAACCAAATTTAATCTGACAGTACATATTTACATACACTGACATTATGGATTAGTCCCAGTTTACACCGAAAGCTTATTATTAAATATTGAGAAATGCTTTATGATTATCTTGTGACATTAAGAATAAATCACATATTAAGGTGAATTTCTCCTTTGTGAGGTGTTTTCCTCGAAGTAAATGATTGCTAAAGCAGGCCATTATAATCTCTTAACGTCATTATTATTTACATGGTCAGGAGCTTTTTGGATCAGGGCGTACATGGAAAAGTCATACAGTTGAAAACAACAGAACACACAGACTTTGACATGACCCATACATTTCTACCGTCTTCGGGTACGAAAGACCAACATCTGTTGCCTCAGAGGTTTCTTTGTCTCAGAAACTATGTCTTTATTGTTTTAAGTTCTACTTTTACACATCTGCAGCAGTTTATTAAAGATTGAAGACTTGTCCTTAAAAGGGCAAAAAAGGATGTGACACTTTGTTTTTGGGCAAGGTTGTCGGAACAGTGTCACTTAGGAACGTTGGAGCTTCAAAGCAAAGTACCTCACACGGGGGTCCCGTTCGTAGATCACCCAAAATATCATGAGGCACATCTTTAAGAACTGAGCTCTGAAGACATAATTTTGCCAGGTGCAAGAAGATGAATATTTAATAGAAAAATGAAAACTAGACCGCAATAATTTTAAACATTATTATCAGCCCCATTGACTTTCTGTAACTCAATAGAGAAAACAGATTTTGATCCAGACTGTTGAAGCCATGTCTTACTGGAAAAGAATCACACAGAGCACTGTGGTGTCTGTCTACAGTTTAGAGACAAAAAAAAAATCACTGCTATTGTCACAGATGGTCCTCAGATGCAAAAAAGGTGATGGAGTGTGTATTTGATGGGATGTGTGGTTTATAGTTTTAAGTATCTGGTATTCATGCATTTTTCTGCAGGTACATGTGTTCTTATGTGTGTGTGTGTGTGTGTGTGTGTGTGTGTGTGTGCATTACTGCAGGCATGTATTGTGCAGAAACCCACTCCAAAGAACCTTTGCGCTCATCATTCATCTGTCTATTTCTGTGCAATGAATAAAACACTGCTGGGCCTTTGGTTTCTACCACACAGTACAAGCCAGAGATGTTAATTGGACTGGACCATGCTGCTTTGTTTACAGGTTTTTTTTCTTTTTTTACAGACCAGAGTAGGAGAAAGTCTTTATGACATTAATAATATCACTCTCAGATTCATACAAGACACAGGGTGATAAAAACACGCAGGTCCAGAGATAGGATGAGCCGATCAGGCTGCTTTGAAATAGGCTTAGTTTTTATCTTGTATTTGTTGGTGTAAAGGTCAAGCCGTACCAGAAACAAACAAGATGGGAAAAATATTGTCTGGCCATCTCCAATATCACATCCACTTGGTATCTTCTACAGTCCTTGCTATGTATTTTGCTCCCTTCCCTTCCTCCTTTTGTAATATACTCCTTGCGCTAGAGTGGGTGTGTTTTGGTTTGGTTTTTTTTTTGCCTATCTTCAGAATCCATTCTATTATTTCTACCTATTTCACAATGCCTCCCATCACCAGTCACTACATAGATTTTAAAGAAACCTGTCTCAGTTAGCCAACTCATATGGAACAGATTATTAGATGAATGTATACTGCACACTACCAGTCAAAAGTCTGGATACACTCCCTCACTCATTTAAACGCGAAAGTGTGTCTCAGCATATGGCTGGTAGTGTGTGTGCCTTGTCAGTCCTCATGAGGAAACTTCTAGCTCAGCACAGCAGATAGTTTTGCTCCTCGAGGAGCACAGACTCTCAGTGTACAGATGGAAGCTGAGGCGGGGATTTTAAAAGGCTATTTGGGATGAAAGCAACAATAGCACTTAGCAACAGCTGATGGGTAAGAAATGTTGACGTGGGGAGAATTTGCCATTTTATTGTAGCAATGCTGCCTAGCATAAAGCATGAATGCATCAATGACATTTTATTAAATTTTAAGTTGATAAAGTAAATGTGACAGAAAGAAATTGCACACATCCAGCAGTCATGGAGTAACATTAGCATTCATATAAGGTCATTATTTACTTTCTTCTATCTCTGTTTTTGGTCTCTACCATCTCCTGAGGAAATATCTGGCTCTGCTAAATGCCCCACTGTTTTACCAGCTCGTTGCTAAATGCCATTTGGTGCTGTGCAGGTATTGCACAATGGGTTTTTTGCACATCTTCAGCTAAATAATGAGCTAGGCAAGAATTTTGTCATTGACGTCTGATATATTGTTATAAAAATTTCAATTAGGGCTGGTATGAAATTACAGCAACACTTTTAATTTTGCCTTGGGAATTGTGGTTTTGATGATGGCACACAGACTACTGACAATTCCAGCTGAAAAAAAGTCTTCATATGGAGCAATTTCAGCCTTGCTGATTAATTCCATTAGAAATAGCACTGAGATAGCTGAGAGATTAGTAACTCAGCACAGTTTATTCTCAACTTGTTTGTATTTCTTGCTGGAGCCACAGGTGTTCCCACTGGGATCAAATATCCAAAAAAAACAATCCATCTTAAATAAACTTTCCGAATCTCAACTAAACCGTTGTTTCGCTCACCGCCTCTTTTGCTAAACGCCATCTCTGTTCATACCTGTGTCTGTGTTTTCCATCTTGTCTGATAATCCCCCCTTCTTCCTCTGCCTTCCTCGCCTCAAAGACAAAGACGTTAGAATACGTCAGGTCTTTGCAATGTTTCTTCAGGTCTTATCCTCCTGTTTCCTTACAGCCGAGAAAACAGGGAAACACTGCTGCTGACCTCAAGATGACTCGAGGAGGAGCTGTGTGAGTGTGTGGGGATGTGAATTCACAGGTCCTGTAATGTCTTCTCACAGTAAGGTGATGTTGCACCGCACACACGCACACACACACACACACACACACACGCACGCACACACACACACACACACACACACACACATTCCAGTGATTACACAATCCTGACTCAACCATGCACACGCATAAGCATGCCAGTGACCAATCGAAGAGGCCTGCCAACACCAGCCAACCAGTGCATGTCCTAAGGCAGTTCCAGATGTGAAAGACAAATGCATGTTGGTCTGAACATTACAGCTGCTAATACTAGAGCTGCTTTCACTGAGAGGCAGGACTGTGGTGGACCGTATGGGGGTGAATGATGGAGACTAAAATAATTCACCTCTGGAGGACCCTGACACACTTGACACAGTTGCTACTGCGCCTCTGTGGCCAACAATCATGTAGTTACTGCTGTTTGTCCAGCACCTTTGAACATTCAGCTGCTGAATTCCAGATGCGCAGCACTGACTAGTCATTTCTATCAGTTGCAGGTTTCGCAGTGTTGTGTTTAACTTGTTTAACCTTTAACTTACGACGTGAAGCAAAAAAATGTATTCAATTAGTTTTGATATGTGCTAAATCTTTCTGATGTGTGGTTCATACACATCCATAGGCCAACCATTGCTCAACCTTAACCTTGTGTATTAGTATAACCATCACACCTGTAAAATCACTGGAAATCATAGTTAGAACATGAGATTAAAAAGAAAATCCACTCGGATAAAATCAATCACAGTGACAGACGAGGGTCTGTTCATGTAAACGGCGAAACATGCTGTTAGTTCATACGATAAAGATGTGTTTAGAGAAAAAGTTGCTGCAACTCAATATCAGAACACTTTTTGAGTACATGCAGTACTGTAAAGTGAAACCTCTACTGCGGCTGAAATGACAGTGAACACTAAACTCTCCAGTGGCAGTCAGTCAGCTTGTTTAGCAGCACTCTATGAGATGCTTTATGGAGTTTGTGGTCTTTGCTTTGTAGAATATGGACAAGCATTAATCTCCTGTCTGCTGTTGCAGCGGACATTAGCACTCTGTCAGGAGCTTGGTGAAGGTTGGTTGAGAGACTGAGTTATGGCTGTGGAGAAACTGTTCTCCTGCAGGCAGGACTTTATAGGGTCACCAACTGTGCAGTGGTAGTCAGCATATTGTTGGACACGCACTCACAGACACACACAAGATGTATCTAACCTGAAGGCTTTTAGGGCTCCATCACCTGATTCCAACCAGATGATTAACAGGCTAATTATCATGGCCTTTCTCCCCATTTAGACACACACAAACATTCACACACACTCTCTGTCACACTCTGTTTGACCCCCCCGCTCCGGTTGGTTCACATCCTCTTACTTTCTTCTGCTTTTCATACACTCAGCTCTTCTACACATAGTAGCCTCTACACACACACACACACACACACACTCCTCCTGCCCTTTTTGTTTACTTACGTTCCACTACTTAGAATATAGAGCTACTTAGCTTATTTCAAATCTGAGCAAGTGCCATACAGCTCACTTTAAAATCTATGGCACCAGCAGATCATTAGAGTCACTTTGCTGCAGTAATGTGCAGAACCCCTGCTAACCGAAAGCATGTTAAAGGAATCACGGCTGATGACTATTGGCAAGAGCAGCCAGGGCTGGATGACAGTGCTCCACGGTGACATGGAAAAACAACACTGGAGGGTTTTCCTTCCACACAACTGCTGTCAACTAAGTTCAGAGACAGGCAGAGAAAATGATGTGAAAAAAAAAAAAAAAAAACAGGAGAAAGTTTGGGACTAGGTCAGTTCTGTTCACCCTTGTCACATGTCATTAGTGTACCAGGTTCCCCACTGTAGCGTCTTCCCCACTAAGAGCTTGTCTGACACAAAAACAATGAAGACACATACACAGCAGACACACTGCTTTTTCGACCTTGGGCGCCAGAGGACACGTCAAAGAGAAAGTCGACGTGCTACAAATAAATATGTGTTGCAGGTTGTCAGTTCAGTGTGACACACTGTCTCTCTGCATTTCATTTTTCTTTGCTATATTGTATGAACTCCTGAGGTTCCTCCATGCATGGACTTTTAGTTTTGTGCTGTATAACCATCCATCTGTTATCTATACCGATTAGCATGTAGGAGGTCACAGGGAGGTTGGAGTTCATCCGAGCTGACAATGAGAAAGACGTAGGGTGCGCAGATCGGCAGATCACAGGAGCTTACACATAGAGACAGACACTTACACTCACATGAACACATACAGAATTCATCTGCACGTCGAGAACATCCAATCTCCACATGAAAAGGCCCCGGTTGACACAGGTTCGATCCCTGAATCTTCTTGTTTTTAGGGAATAGTGCTAAACACTGGACAATGGACACAAGAATAAAATATACAGTAAGGATTTTTAGCTATTTGAAGATATAGTTGTAACATTCCTGAACCTAATATTCCACAATAAATAATGGTATATGACTGGCTTTACCACAAAAAGCATTGAAATAAGACGAACTAATGATCAGGTGGCAGTAGATTCACCCCTGAGTCAGAGCGTGTCCCTTCTAGCTGTTGGTTAACAAAAACCGTCCTGACAGTTCCCACCCACACACACACACACACAGACAGGGGCTGAAATCCCTGTGCCTTTAAATATGGATGGTTTATGTGAATAGTGCCCCATGTCCATCTGCGTGTCATAGCCCTGTGGCTGGCTTGGTAATAGTAGTGCTAAATGGCATTTTGTAGGTGTTAATTGAAGCACTGTAATGACAACCTGAAGCCACATCCAAATAAACATGGAGTCATCTGAAAATTCCATTTGCATATATCATTTTCAGGTCATTTTTGTTTCTTATGCATATAGAAATGTCAGAACAATAAGAAAAACGAAACAAAAAAATCTTATTCTTTTTGTTGCATTAACCTATTTACCTCATATCTATTGTATCAATACTTTTATACATTTTAAACAGTCTGCTTAGTTGCTTTATTTTTATTACATGTGTGTATTAATCTCAAACTGTTTTACTGTTTGCATTTGTATTCTCCTATTATGAGCTTGTCAGTCATCTGAAAAGCACTTTGAATTGCAGTATGAAAGTGGATACAGAGATGAAGTTTGATTGATAGGTTGCTTTTTTTTCAACCCCTAACCCTGTGTTTTCTCGATTAATCCAACTCAATGCGGACATGACATGAGAACCAACTGCTGACATGAGGGAGATGTAAATTAAACCAGATGATAACTGTATCGCAAGACATGCTTCATAAAGGTGAGTTATTTCCACAATTACATACAGTACAGTTATTACAGCCCTGATAGATCATGTACATTAAAAGTAAAATACACAGACTCAGACTCCGGGAGGAAGCTTCCTAAAATGCATAATAACATGAAATTTAAAACATTGTTGAAAGTAGTGCATTTAAAAAGTAGAGTAGGATTTCCTTCTCTGTGGATTCCAGCCAATCCAAATGTTGGCTGGGGCCACATAACGTGCTGCACTTCTCTTAGTAAAATTGACATTGACATTTAGGGTTAATACCGGTTGTCACTGTGATTCCTGCAAATATGGCTTCACCGCTAAGTGTTCCAGCAGCTGTTTGTCGACATGTGTGTGCGTGTGTGAGTGTATGTGTGTGTGTGTTTGAGATTGTGTCTGCCCGCAGTGTGGACTAAAACTGTCATTACAGCTGAATCTAGTCATAATGTCCACACCTAGCAAAAGCCTTCCAGAGGTCGTTAAATGCACAGCATACACACTCCATGTGTAGCCATCCAGGATATAAGAGGAAACACCCACTACCCAGCTTCTGACCCCCACACCACACCCCATCACCCCCACCCACCACCCTACCCATCCAATTCCACCCTCCAGCCCAGGTCTGTGGGTATGTGCACTAACAGACCGCACTGAGTCACTCTAGGCAGCAGGGAGGAGGGGTGAGGGTGATTTGAGGGACACAAGAGCTGCAGACACTAGAAACAATCCAGGGAAAAGTGAGTATGATTCAACCCTCACAAACACACACATATACTGACCAGCAGCCATTGTATGTTGCATGACAACAAGCCACCTGGCACCCACACACACGCCATCGCCCAGGTCAGTAGTCAGCTTGGTGACGGAAGACATCAGGGACTAGGGGTGGCTGGATGACAACACCCAGTGAGATACTTCATACAATATCTGCCAGGGCAGAGAGTGTGTGTGTGTGCGTGTGAGAGATGACTGCATGGCTTCACTCATTATTAAACCAACCATGAAAGCTTCCAAAACACTGTGTCCCATAATGAACAATATAAAGAATAAAGGACGTGAATCTGCCCTTCCCTTTTGGTGAATTTTGTGGCCGCTCGCTGGCTGGGGGTGACGGGAGACTTTCCTTGCTCATGACTCACTGTTTTGTACAAACCATTTGCCAACAGCTTGGAAAATAAGAGCAGGGGTATTCCAGAGTTATGGTTGCACCATGTAGTGATAATTGCAACTTGGCATGCACTAGTGTTTAATAAATGGATTAAACATTATTTAGGTAAGACTGTGAAAGCAGAATATTTGCTTGATGGCTCACAGGATTTTCTTTTCAGGAGCACGTGCATGTGTATGTGCAAGGAGGTTACAGCCTTCCACATCCTTGTTTCCTTAATTCTTTCAATAAATGGAGTCAACGATAAATTTGTGCCTCCTATAAACTGGATATATATTACTACTGTTTGTATTGGTCTGGATTATATTCACTGAGCTACATTCTTATAATTCATAGAAATCATTAAAAAGGAGGTTGAGACAAATGGGGGGGCTTACAACAGATCCAGCTATGGTACCAGAGACCAAGGTTTGCATCATGATTCCCATTAGTGTTTCAGGTTGAGCAACAAAAGCACCTCGGTTAAGGTTAGGAAAGCTAAGTCTTCCAAATGAAATGATGAAGACACCATTTGTATACAGCCCTCTAGTAATGAGCAAATATGCTTTCTAAAACCACTTTACAAGGTTTACAAGGTTTAATTAGGTTTGGCTAAAAAAAAGTTAAAGTTACTATTTTTGGTTAGGAAAACATTATGGTCATAGTAAAAAAAAAAAAAAGTAAAAAATCAACATCGACTGTAAGTATGAAACGAAAAACATTTCTGTCAGCCCACTCAACCAACTCGATCATTTCTACAGAATTTCTGGCTCGTCACCTGACTTCCTCTTTTGTTCCCAGTGGATAAGAGCCATAAATACAATGGCCACTGCCACTTTCTGACTTGAACGTAAACAAACATTGTTTTGGGGTTTCTGGGCTGAAATGAATGATGCTGTCATTTTTCTAGGGAGTACAATCTAGAGAGGTTGTGGTTTCAGTTAAATGTAAATAAATACTTTTAGCCAAGACCACAAGCTTTTCATAGACTTAACCAATGCTATGAGTGCCTAAACATTAGCATTAGGAATGTAAGCATGCTTTGCAACAAGCAGATATTGTCTTACAAAACAATATATGTATAGGAAAAAAAAAAAACTATAAACATCATTTCTTCATTATATTAACTTTTGAAAAGGAATCTCGAGGGCATTATGTTTCTTTCAAAATGTGCTTGCAAAGTAGTGCTGTATTAAACATAATTTCCAGGAGACAAAACTCCATGTGCACCCCACCAGTGTCCTTCTTCACCCCACAAACACTCACACTGTCTCTTTTTTTTTTTTTTTATTAATGTCTGCCTTTGATCAACCTGACATTTTGAAAGAGGTTTGTGAAGTGCGTGTGACTGGAGACGGAGGGCTTGCAGCGGTGTGGTGGCTAATGTTGTTGTCATTTGGTTTAAGGTTGATGCTAAGTTCAGTGCTCTGAACTCAACTAACTGGATACAGACCTGCAGGCAGAGAAATAGCCCCTGAGTTCCAGTGTTGAGCAGCTGTGGGCACAGAGCCACATACTGAAATGTACATGTACTGCACATACACACATCAACAAGGGTGTAAGCAAGGGTGTGCACACACTGAAGCAGATGAAAATATGTGCACACACACACACTGAGAACACCCAACAAGTTTAGAGGCATCAGACTGGAATGAGCGCATTGGCCAAACGCATACACACACAGATCTAATATTATTTTAGCGCTCTGGATTTAAAAAGTGTGTAACAATATCAGAAAACAAACACAGCATGGAAGTTCATACAGCCGACAACCACTCATACATCACACTCAAATACACAGACACACACGTCATTCAGAAACATGACATGATGGGACTGAAATACAACAGAAAAGGTATTCTTTTAATGTCCTTTTAAAGCTGCATTCTTTATTTAATGGAGCTTTATTGCACATATTGTCTCGGTTATACCTTAACATTTGGCAGACTGTGTCCGTGCGTGCGAGAGTGTGTGCGTGTTTATATGAATCTGGTCATTGTAACAGTTTTACAGCTGGCTCATTATCTGACTTTCTCCACACACATATGAAATCCCCATTAGGCTCAACCACATCAATTCATCTCAAGTATTACCTCAATTTATTCAGTCCATTTCAAGGTTTGCTTGTGTATGTTTGAGAACATGTGCGTGTTTCTGGCTTATTCTGCTGAAAGTGCAATATAACATGTAATATGTGGCTGAGCACGGTGCTGTGGTGGTTAACACTGTTGCCTCATGGCATGAAGGTTCAAGATGTGAATTGTGTTTGAACCTGGGGCCTTTCTGTGTGGAGTTTGCATGTTCTCCCCGTGTCTGTGTGGGCTTTCTCTGAGTATTTTGGCTTTCCTCCACAGTCCAAACACATGCAGTTGGGGTTAGGTCAACTGGTAACTCTAAATTTCCCGTAGGTGTGAAAGTGAGTGATTGTCTGTCTCTATGTTAGCCCTGTGATAGACTAGCGATCTGTTCAGGGTGTAACCTGTCTCTCACCCTATGTCAGCTGGGATTAGCTCCAGGCCCTGCAACCCTGAAAGGATGGTTGATAATGGATGGATGGATGGCTATGGGTAATGTTAGGGTAGGTCTCCAGGGCATGTAAAGTCCCCACGAGGGATGAAAACATATATACATACATATGTGTGTGTGTGTCAGAGAGCAAGAAATGAGTGGTAACTGAGGCTTGTTCTTGTTAGCTGTGGTATTGCTCTTGGAAGGTGCCATTTAAATATATAGCAAACATAACTGCAATGAAGGGGTCCAAACCATCAGACACAGACAGTATCTGCTATATATTTTCAGTGTAAAGGAGATTTTTTTTTTTGTGTTCATGCATTTGTGAATGCACTGGGTATGCTGTCCAAAGCAAGGAAAGAGCTCTTGGTTATGGGGAGATTTAGAATTGACAACAGAAATAGGGAACTGTCCCCCACCCCCCTTGGGCAATAAAAGGCTGTCACTGTAATTTTCAATAAACAAGATCCTTCTGGGTAGAGAAAGTCAAAGTTTTCGGAACCAAGTTGAAGAAAGGAATTGTTTAAACTGCAGCGTGCTTGCACAAATACATTTAATTCTCAAAGATTTTAATTTTATTCCTTCTTCAGAACAGATAAAATCCAAGATTAATTTCTTTGAAAATAAGGCAAAGACAGTGAACTTTATCTAACTGGCATCTAACGCTGGCACTTGAATGTCATGAGGTTTACAGCTTTTCTCTGAGTAGTACAGCATCTGGAAGGTGAACACAAAGTGAAGTTCAAACGTGGCAATGAGTCAAGAGAAGAGGATGCTAAGAAGCACGCTTTCCATCACCTCCATCTCAGTTTGTCATCACTGACAGCTGCAGTGAAATGCATAATGCAAAACAAATCTTGTCATTGGAACATTTCCCCATTTCTGTCGTCAAATTATTTTCCTTGCTTTAAAAATAACTTGATTTATCACAAAATGTTCAGAGGCAAAGATCTATTTTGCATATCTGTAATGTGAAAAAGATATGATCAGTAGCCAACCGCCTGATGTTTCTCTCCTTTATGCAAATAGGTCATGCAGGCAGGGTGGCTTACAAATCACAAGTTTCTCTCAACTTACTTTTTATTATCTATGTTTGCAGTTTCACAGTTTTTGTTCTGGTAGTTTGAACCATGTTTTAAAATTAGGCTAAGTCTATTGCTATGACCATGAATTTTTGTTCTCAAAAATACGAATAAAA
This sequence comes from Mastacembelus armatus, assembly GCF_900324485.2. NCBI lineage: Eukaryota > Metazoa > Chordata > Actinopteri > Synbranchiformes > Mastacembelidae > Mastacembelus > Mastacembelus armatus. The sequence continues at coordinate 10,449,795 of NC_046633.1, read as the reverse complement.
AAACACAAGATGACGGAGGATGTGACCAAGAATCATATCAGGAACATCTAGACATTAACACTGGCTTCAATGGAGAGTCTCATTAAACCCTGCCCACACTGGCCTTTTCACTCATATTCATCGTCTCGGTGAAAGTAAACCTGTGGAAATGCCACAGGCGACAACTTATGACAAAGCTGAGACTGCAAGCCAACGAGCCATTAGCAAATAGCGAAGTGGACACTAAGTATGAACACACAAAAGCAATCTAATGTAGTGCAAATGTGTTACTTTTTCCTTTAGCCTGCTAAAACAATTCCTGGAAAGCAAAACAAAAAACAAAAAAAAAACTTGAAATGATTACTGTGGTGTCTGGTCAAATAAAAATAAACCTGAAGGAGAAAAAAATGTGTCCACAGGTAGTAGATGATGAGTGCATCTGACTCTGTGTGTGTTTGTGTGTGTGTGTGTGTGTGTGTGTGTGTGTGAGACTTATTGGGACCACATGTGTGAATAGCGGCTGGAGGTTTTGTCACCAAGCGTGTGAAGCGTCACATTTTGGTGCTACATCTCTGTGACAGCTCCTAACGTAAACACTGCAGCTGGACTTTGACAGTGATAAATAGTGACAAGGAGAGGGAGAGGAGAAAGGAAGGAAAGGGTAGGACACTTGTAGATAGTGGCTACAGGCCTGACTTTGTGGTTTCACAAAGGGCTTTGAGTGAGAACCTCTGACAATACATACAAAGAAAAGGGGAACTCCGTAAATCTGCTTTTTTTATGGTTCATCAATGCTGGTCTGTGACCAAACACTGTGATTTAAAGGTGGAAAATACTGACTAATCTAACTTTGACCTGACTTTATGTGCATGCAGTCAGTTTTAAGAGGTGTTTATGTGCATATGAACACCTGTGACCTTTTTCTCTGATATTGCAAACAGGCTAATCCATTCATCTCCTGCGCCTCCACAGTGAACTTCTGTAAAACACTATCAGTTTACTGTCCTAATAAAGAGCTCTGGGTTGTACTCACCTCAATGGGCAAACTCACATAAAACACAGACAATTTTGTATTAGTACGAATGACCGCAGTATCACAGGCTCCAGAAAGGGTCTCCTTATTCAGGTTGTGAAGCAAGATAGCCTCATTGTTCATCTTTATGGCTGTCAGTTAGCAGACGAAGCTCATTGCATGCGTCAGCCTTTTTATTTAATAGTGAACACAGCCTCTCTACACAGCCATTGATTTACCATCTCTACCCTTGCTATCTCTACTATCACCCAGAGGTTTGATCAGCACAAGTTAAATAAAATTTGCCCTGGCAGCGTGCGTATGTGTGTAATGAGAAAAAAAGGAGAGGATGAAAATCAAAAACACTGAGCGACAGTGTGCGTGTGTGTGTATACTTGCTCAATCACACCTTGATATGTTTCTGCTTCTACATCCGTTCAGAGTGCAGCAGTAAATTGAGCAGCTGTATTGTATCCTGTGAACAAAAGAGGCCCATTTGTATAAATTTGGCTTGTAGAGGGTTTGGCTCTTGAATGCGCCCCTAGCGTAACAGATTTGATTACATGGGTATCTGTTGCTCTGCCTGAGTGGGTAAAACAGGGCTCCATCAATAAAAGAAGTCAACATGCCCCCCGCCCCCCCAACACTTCAGACAAAACTTCATGTGTTAGCAGTAAAAGACCGTTCATCTGAACAAACATATTTTTGTGTCTTGGATGTATCTGAGTTTACATATTCTGTTGTGCAGCTTTGAGTAGAGGGCGAAGTCATTTCTTTCTGTTCTTTATTTCTTTTTTCCCCCCTTGGCTGTTTTGTTCTCTAGAGAATTTAAAGGTTAATCTATTCTGCTGTGCATTAGACGTCAAAATAAAGTCTTAACTCTAATGCCCATTTTCATTACCCAGTTTTAGCACTACTCGGCTCTATTCACATACTAAGTTTCAATAATAAGTCTTACCTGGTGATATGATTCTTAAAAGTAAAACCTCATTTAATCTTTGATGGAGAAAGAAAACCAATCCATCCATTCATTATCTATAGCTCTTATTTTGTAAAGGCTCACCTTATCACATGGCCAACCCAAGGAGACAAACATTCAGCAAGAATAGAAATTTCATATAAATATAGATTACATTTTTTAAAAAAGCATTTAAACCTCAATAAAAATTGTCTTGTCCATCAAGCTCCTGAAAATGAAATGGCCAAATAGTAATTTTAGATTACATAGTGAAAAGATTCATAAATCAATGCCAAGGGGATAAAATGTAAATAAAATGATACTGCTACTGTTGTCCTGCAGCTAGAGGATAGTGGCATCTCCAAAAACATTAGAGCAAATTTCCAAATTGGTATTACCTGGACAGACTGATCTAAACCTAATCTGCTAGTTGGCCACTTTGGATTCTAGGATACTTGGCTGCCACAGAAGTAAAGCATCCTCTATAAAAGGGACAGAGCAAGCTCACTTCCTGGTATTTGATCTGTACTTGGTGGGATGCAGACTTTTTACTTGGACTGTGACTGATGACGACTTGCAAGTCTGCAGGAACCCAAGAACGCCTCCTGAGAAAGGGCCAGAGTCAAACTTCAAGCTTTGCATTTGTTTTTCCCATGACAAAGTGGAGTGACATCTGAGGCCTGGTATAGGAGACATGCTGTCATTCATATTATTTCAGCACACAATGAGTGCCTGGTAACTTCCACACACTCAGTGTTGTGTTGGGCCTGAATTATAGAAAAGGGCCTTGCTGTTGTTTGCCGTTTTTCTTTTATTTATCCAGTTGTAGCAGCAGTAAATGAACAGTCTGTCAAAACTCACCACAAAGAGTACTCTTGTAATCTCAGCATGTCATGTGTTAGTCTGTGATTCAAACAACAACATGGAGTAATGTAGGAGTGCTTCAATCACAGATGGGACAAAGCAGTGAATGATGTCAGCTCCCAGCTGGTTGACTGTCTGTGTGACTGTTAGAACTGAAGTAATATAATGAACTGCTTTTGGTGCCTGCTGACAAATATTGCATCAATCTAACTACCAATACCAGAAACAAAAATTCACAACCCCCAGAGGACCATAATATAGGTGGTGCCATCACAACAGGAAAACTATATAAAACTAGGGGGAAAAAATTGCTCACTTTCCCTCTCTCCCAATTCATTAACCACTTTCCCTTGTGAACATAGATTTGATCTGCCAATGTTTCTCTTCAACTAGCACACACACAGGCTGCACACCCCACCTGGCACCTCTTTAGTCTACACCTCTAGCACTCTTCTCCCATTCCTCTCTCAAACCATGAGGGTGCTCAAAACCCCAAAAACCTCTTGTTCTTGAAGTTCCAACCACCATTGTCCACTTCATTTCATCATCTACCATGTTTTTGAACACAAAAGTAAAGCGTAGGTTTTTTGGATGCTACAAAAAAAAAAAAAAAATGAATGAACATTAATCCACCCGCCGCAGCCATATGGTGTTTGACATAGATGAAAGGCTTTGTAATGGTAAGCTATAAAGGACTGATGTCATTTGTTGATGCATGTGTTCAGAAGTAATATAAAGACTTCTGTGTGTGTGTACAGTGGGTACGGAAAGTTTTCAGACCCCTTTAAATTTTTCACTCTTTGTGTCATTGCAGCCATTTGCCAAAATCAAAAAAGTTCATTTTATTTCTCATTAATGTACACTCAGCACCCCATCTTGACAGAAAAAAAACAGAAATGTAGAAATTTTTGCAAATTTATTAAAAAAGAAAAACTGAAATATCACATGGTCATAAGTATTCAGACCCTTTGCAGTGACACTCATATTTAACTCACATGCTGTCCATTTCTTCTGATCCTCCTTGAGATGGTTCTGCTCCTTCATTGGAGTCCAGCTGCGTTTAATTAAACTGACTGGACTTGATTAGGAAAGGCACACACCTGTCTATATAAGACCTTACAGCTCACAGTGCATGTCAGAGCAAATGAGAATCATGAGGTCGAAGGAACTGCCCAAGGAGCTCAGAGACAGAACTGTGGCAAGGCACAGATCTGGCCAAGGTTACAAAAGAATTTCTGCAGCACTCAAGGTTCCTAAGAGCACAGTGGCCTCCATAATCCTCAAATGGAAAACGTTTGGGACGACCAGAACTCTTCCTAGACCTGGCCGTCCAGCCAAACTGAGCAATCGTGGGAGAAGAGCCTTGGTGAGAGAGGTAAAGAAGAACCCAAAGATCACTGTGGCTGAGCTCCAGAGATGCAGTAGGGAGATGGGAGAAAGTTCCACAAAGTCAACTATCACTGCAGCCCTCCACCAGTCGGGGCTTTATGGCAGAGTGGCCCGACGGAAGCCTCTCCTCAGTGCAAGACACATGAAAGCCTGCATAGAGTTTGCCAAAAGACACATGAAGGACTCCCAGACTATGAGAGATAAGATTCTCTGGTCTGATGAGACCAAGATTGAACTTTTTGGCGTTAATTCTAAGCGGTATGTGTGGCGAAAACCAGGCACTGCTCATCACCTGCCCAATACAATCCCTACAGTGAAACATGGTGGTAGGAGCATCATGTTGTGGGGGTGTTTTTCAGCTGCAAGGACAGGACGACTGGTTGCAATTGAAGGAAAGATGAATGTGGCCAAGTACAGAGATATCCTGGAAGAAAACCTCTTCCAGAGTGCTCAGGGCCTCAGACTGGGCCGAAGGTTCACCTTTCAACAGGACAATGACCCTAAGCACACAGCTAAAATAACAAAGGAGTGGCTTTGGACCGAGTGGCTCTGTGACCGTTCTTGACTGGCCCAGCCAGAGCCCTGACCTAAACCCAATTGAGCATCTCTGGAGAGACCTGAAAATGGCTGTCCACCAACGTTCACCATCCAACCTGACAGAACTGGAGAGGATCTGCAAGGAAGAATGGCAGAGGATCCCCAAATCCAGGTGTGAAAAACTTGTTGCATCATTCCCAAGAAGACTCATGGCTGTACTAGCTCAAAAGGGTGCTTCTACTCAATACTGAGCTCAGGGTCTGAATACTTATGACCATGTGATATTTCAGTTTTTCTTTTTTAATAAATTTGCAAAAATTTCTGCATTACTGTTTTTTCTGTCAAGATGGGGTGCTGAGTGTACATTAATGAGAAATAAAATGAACTTTTTTGATTTTGGCAAATGGCTGCAATGACACAAAGAGTGAAAAATTTAAAGGGGTCTGAATACTTTCCGTACCCACTGTATATGAGTGACTACTTTGGCTCAACAAGATCAAGCTCCATTATCTCCACCTGTTCATCATCACCCTTACTACATTATAACAACAAGAAATCCTCCCATTTATGCTGGCCCTGCATGCTGCATCACATGAGTTCACATCTAACACACAAAACTGGTGTGTGTGCCCTGCATCGTGGGGATGTGCCTTCCTTTTGGGAACAAAATGCTGCTCCCCACCATGTAAATCAATAAATCTTTGGGGGTTTACTTGGTTTATGGTTAGGGTGAGGTGAGGTGTGGATTAGGATCAGGCAAGTAGTGTGTTTGGTTTGGTTAACAACTTTCTGTGTGGAGTTTGTGTGCGTTTTCTCCATATACTCCAGCTTCCTCCCACAGTCCAAAGACATGCAATTAAGGTTTAGGTTAACTTGTAACTCCAAATTTCCCATAGGTGTGAATGTGGGATCCAAGATCACAGACGGTATCTGCTATATATCTCCAATGTAAAGGAGATGTTTGTGTGTGTGTGTGTGTGTGTGTGTGTGTGTGTGTGTGTGTGTGTGTGTGTGTGTGTGTGTGTGTGTGTGTGTGTGTGTGTGTGTGAGTGCACTGTCCAAAGCAAGTGAAGAGCTCTTGCAGCTGAGGAAATAAGATTTGGACATGGTTTTAAATTTGCGATTTAAAATGACATTTTATTTTGGGACACATAACTACGTTGATTGGAATGCATCAGAGTGAATTTGTGTGCTTACCCATGCACGTATTTTATCTGTGCATGTGTATATCTATGGTTATCCCTGATTGCTTTGGGTAGCATTATTAACCTCACTGGTTAGGAGCAGTAAATGAAATGTCAAACATCATATCAGTTAGAAGGAAGAGCTTTTTTTCTTCCTGTCACACACACGTACACACACCCGTACAGTCTCTACCTGACAGCAGAAATTAACATTCTTCATGTAGAGGACATATGACCAGCAATGCACTCACACAACACTGAAGAGCAATGAATTGGCAATTCCTACATAATCCCTAGTCTCTGGCTCAGTAGATTGATATGTAAATGAAGGTAAATGAATCTCATCCCAGAAACCTGACCCCAATAGCCTGGTCAATGCCAGGCTGTCAATCAGCAGCAGCAAATGAGCGACAGCAGCAAAGCAAACCTTGATGATTATATCAATCCTGCCCTGCATATGCATCCTTGTGGATTAGTCTTAAAACCTGCATCTATCATTATTGTTCTCTGATACTGCCATTACAGTATCTTTTCCTCTTTGTGGCTTCCCATTCTATCCTCTCACTGGAGGAAAGAATGTAAAATCACTTTCCAGTCAGAAAAGAAAGGAAAACAGGATTTGGGTGTGGAGCTGGAAGACAATGTCTTCCAAACCTAGCACTGAATGTTGTGTTCTGACTGCAGTCATGGCTATCATGCAATGTAATCTTGCTCAGGGTGTGAAGAATCAGTGGAAAATTAGCCTTCCCCTTTTCACTGAGGAAATCTTTGATTAGGACTATTCTTCTTACATGATTGCGCTTATATGTTTGACAGAAGATCTAAGAAAATAGTCTCTGTTGTCTGGAAAAATCTCAGTCTGCTCTCAGCATTACTGACAGGTACTCACAGTTGTACGACCACCCTGAGGTCATGCTCAGAATGACGTTAACAATGTGTCGAAAAGTGCAACTACGTAATTAATTTAAAAGAGCTGCATTGGCACGTTGTGAGTTTGCTCCTTATATTTCTTGTCTCTGTTTCAGTTCTGAGATCCTTTACATAGGTATAAGTATAAATACAACAGTGTAATTCTTACAATTAAAAGTCTGCATTCAATTCAACAAAAAAAGTACAAAAATATCAGCAGCCAAATACACTCAACGTAATCAATGACACATCTGTCTGACATTAATGTATCTTATATTAGGGGCTCATAATTACTGATGCATTATTGTGTTTATGAAATAAATGCTGCAGCTGGTAACAAACATGCTCATAATTTGAATTACTTTATATACTGATGGATAGCTTGAATTTCCTACTTAGGATCAATGAAATTATATTGTATTTTGTTTTGTATATCTGATTCCAAAAAGTAAATAGTAAATACAGTAAAGTTATAAAATAAATGCAGTGAAGTCAAAGTTCGACATAGCAGAAAATGTAAATACTCAAGTAGATGCCTCAACACCGTACTTATAGACAGTTATTTTCAGTGGTGAAAAGAAAACAAGTACATTTACTCAAGTACTACCACACTGACCACTTGTCGGAACTGAAACAGAGAAATATGAACCACTGTTCATTGTTTTGGAATCTGAAAAGCCTCAAAATCAATACAGTTTAACTTAAACCTTACAATCCTGAGTTTATTCAATCCCATCACGAGCAACACACCAACACAAATGTTTTTTTTTTTTATAAACAAGGCAGGCCACTAAACCCATAAAGGACTAAGTATCACAGTATACTAATGTTTTAAGAACAAATTTTAGTTATTCAGTAAAAACCCTAAGAGCTTTTCACAATGATCTTGGGGGAGTACTTGCTTTTTCTAGAGATGAAATGACAAGAAGGCCATGAAAAGCATTAAAAATGACATACATGTGAAAAAACAAAAAACAAAAATGAAAACAAACTGATCAGAGAACAACTCCCATGAAGCAACACACTGCTACCCACAAGCTGGCCTTTCAAACTATGATCCCTGAGATACTTTTGGTGAACTGGAGGCTTGGAAACAAGCCATGGCGAGCATGAAATAGGCTTGTATCATAGTCTTGGCCTCTGGTCTTTTGTGGTAGTCACCACAAAAATCCCCACCCTGCATCCTGTGTGGTACTGCCGCTGGATCCTCCACGCGAGTTCTCTTGAGACTCGGGTAACAACACAGAAGAAATGCAGCAATCATGTGGAACGATAAAGGCTTGTATTCATATGCAGAATCACATCCACGCTGCCTGGCTCATATCAGCGTGCTGCAGAGTCAAGTGTGGCCTCGCAGAGTTCACACTGAGATGTGAAGCAGACTGAAACCTGTAAGAACAGGTTCTGTTTCATCTGGATTCATCTCAACTAGTAGATTACTAGCAGGTGTTTACACAAGACTTCAACATAGAAACTCTATACACCCTCCACCTCCTGTGTGTGTGTGCTTGGAGTATATGTAAAATGCATGTGTGTGTTCCTGTATTTCTGAATGTGAAATCAGATTAAACTCTGAGAGAGGTGAGGAGGTTGAGCTGCAAGTGCCTGCCACGCTCGCTTAACTCTGAGGTATGCAAGAGTGTATGTGTGTATGTGTGTGTGTGTGTGTGTGAGAAAGTGTGTGGATGTAAGAAATAGTGAATGTGTGTGTTTCTCTGTTGAGGGTGGGAGCTAGAATGGTAGTTCTCAGGTATTTAACTAAGGGACTATTTGTGCACCCAGGTAAGTACGTATATATATGTGTATTTGCATGCACGTTTGGTGTATGTGCCTATAAGGTAAAGGCCCACCTGCTGATGGCCATGATAAGAAGCCTTTCACGGCTCTGTCTCCTGTTACATCCATAACATCCACAGGTTGGACAGAAAATTACCGGAACACAATCACAACATGATCAGAACAGAGAACAATTATAATTACATGTTCATGTCCAGTTGCCAGGTGATTTCTGTGTACAAATTCCTTTTTCTCTGATAATTGATAAGAACTGGACTGGATAATAACAAAATGATTTCATCAGACTGGAGTGTCTGTGAAACATTTCTATGTTCCCATATGGATTTAACAAAGTGAACACTGTCTTTGTGCAGCAGGTTGAGATACAGCAGTAGTGACAGCAAAGACAACAGTATCAAAGTAGAGTTTGGTCATTTGCCCAATTCTCCACTGAGAGGATCAGGTCAGTTGAGGCAGTGCATGCACGATCTGAGAACGAGTTTGTACTTAATTACCTATGGAAAAACAAAAAAAACATGCTCATGTTTATGTAACATGTAGACATTTTCATTCTTTTTATCAAGCATTCCAAAATGGATATAATCAAACTCTAGCAAGTGGGTAATTTCATTGTTTTAATGGTAGAGGCAGTGATAGCCTAGATATAACATTAAATCAGCTGTTAACAGGACAGTGAATCTAAACTAATATGACGCAATAACTAATATCCTCTAACATGATTTATCCTTCTGGATATTACTTTGAAACAGCAGTACATGTCTCAAAAGAGAGCTATCCAAAACCTCTGCACCGACCTTTGTGTCTCTGTGGGTCATCCAATCCCCCCAGGTGAATATGTGATAACTGACTCTTTTGTCATAACTTTAACGGGACGTGTCACTCAATAGAAAGGAAATTACCACTTGGAGAATGAGAGGACTCTGTGTTCCCTCACAGAAAGAGAAAGACAGAGAAAAGAGCAAGGCACACAGGCAGACAAAGATAGACGTGACCTCTCATTCATATTTTCGGCTCTGTCATTTTGATCAGTTGACATTTTTATTTTCAGATGTTGAATCTATGTCTGTAGAAAGCCGACATTGTGACATTCTGAAAACATTTCCCAGACATCAAGTGCGTAGTTCAGGATAATGTTACAGGAAATTTCCCCTCACATAGAAAGAGGTTATGACACACAAGAGATTGTGCCAGTCCAATACTGTAATTTTAACACACCCCTTCTCAGGCCATGCATAAATAAAGGATGTTAAATTTTTCCAACTGGTAAAAATAAAAATGGCAAATTAATTATGTGTGATAAATTTAGTGGACGTGTAATCATTAACATATTTTCGTAGTTATGTTGATGCAATGAAACTGGAAAAAAGATTATCTGGCTGACAAAATGCATACAACTCTCTCCAAATGATAATAATAATACTCATAATTTTTAATTTACATGGTTTTATATTTTCTGCATGAAGTCATTTGCCAGATCAGTTGATCTAATAGAATTAAAACTCAAAAACCTGGGGCCATGTTCACAAACATTTTTAGAAAAGAGCCTAAGAACTTTTAGTAAGGAGTCCTATTCCGATTTAGGAACATTTTCAGAGCAGCTCTGAGCAACAAAAGAACAAAACATTTTATCTCAGTGAGGAGGCAAGATTAACGCTGCTGCTGAATATGACTTTTTAAAAGCTGTGATTGGTTGATCAAAATCTAAAGGCTTTTGAAAAAGATGCATTCTTAGTGGTAATATGAACAGTGAAATCCATATGTCATATGTGTTTGGTCCATGTCTATGGAAAAAACAAACACAAATGCATATAATAAGCCATAGAAAAGGAGCGTGAGCAACTTGAGAAATATCAAGGGCAACAGTGGTCCCCATGGTAATTGGAACAATCAGGGCGGTGACCCCAAAAATGGGAGATTGGTTCCATCAGATCCCAGGTACAACATCTGAGATCTCTGTCCAGAATAGTGCAGTCCTAGTCCTAATCCACAGCTAAGATACTGTGCAGGACCCTCAAGCTCCTGAACCTCTGGAAGAAGACCAAAGCTTGAGATAAAAGACTGCCTGCAGGGGCAAGTGGGACATCTTTTTTGTATGTGTGCGGATCATATATATGATGTCCCCAAAACATAAATCATTACATTTTAGAGTGAGATTATTGTTAAAGTTTAGAGTAAAGTTAGATTTAGTTTAAGGTTAGGTCAATGTCCCCTTAAAGTGATGGAAACATGACTGTGTGTGTGTGTGTGTGTGTGTGTGTGTGTGTGTGTGTATGTGTATGTGTGTGTGATGGGTCAGTAATTGTTCTCCTTTGGGCTGATCTACCCACTTAGATCAAAGTGAACTTCCAGGGTAAACTCTGAGTGTCCACTGTTCCGGACGCCGCCTGGAAAATCCCACTCACTGGAACACATTCACCATGGGAACCATCAGAGAGAGAGAGAGAGAGAGAGAGAGAGAGAGAGAGAGAGAGAGAGAGAGAGCGAGAGAGAGAGCGAGAGAGAGAGAGAGAGAGAGAGTGTGTGTGTGTGTGTGTGTGTGTGTGTGTGTGTGTGTGTGTGTGCATGTAAATTGGGTGTCCTGAGGCTTATTGGGACCTTTTATGTGGGTCACGCTTAGAAAGCTCTTCTGTTACAATGTCATACATACAAAAAGCATGCAAACGCGCACACACACACACACACACACACACACACACACACACGTCCTTGCTTGTTGGGCAGTGGTTAACCAGACAGGCCCTTGGATGACAGGCCAGCTATGTTGCTGTAGTGACTCTTAAACTTGGCCGGAAGTCACCATTCAGAAAGAGGTCAGCATTCAAAAGGTCACCACACAATGGGTGGCGACACTACTGGTCCCTGAGCAGTTAGGGAGCTGTAGAGGATGAATAAACTGAAGCTCTCCATCGACCTACACCATTCAGAGACAACAGACAAGAGAGTGACACTGATGGAAAGAAAAATAAAGAGCTCCTTTCACACATCTACACAGTATTACTAGGTTAGTTACCTAAACAAAGCAGTGTTTTGGGAGAATTAAACATATGTGGATATATATGTTTTGTTTTACCATAAAGCTTTCTAAGGGTTTAGGGGACAAGGTTTTACTTACCCACCACCTAAGAAAATGATTGTACGATACTGACTGAATAAAACAGAAAAAGAAGTCATCTACTGAATTTTGGACTGACCACTTGGTTTCAAATCAGGGTGTGGTTAGAGTTAAGTTAAAGTTAGGATAACGGTCAGAAACACACATTTTGGTGCTTCAACTTGTGAGAAAATAATAATAAAATACCTTCTTTGCAGCACTAATAAACTTTACTGGTTGCTCTGTCTGCATTGTCTAAACCAGGCAAAGAGTTGGAATTAGGAGCAGACTAGCAGGAGTTGCTGTTGTAAAAACTAAAAAAAAAGAAAAGAAATGCAGTACACTGAATATAGACTACTAAACTCCATCATCACAGTATAACACCAAGTCTGTTAAACCTGAAGGATGTCAATCTGTCCATTCAGGAAGTAACTGTGAATCTGTTTCACCTGCTTCAGTACAATGGAAAAGCAGAAGCATGTGTTCACAGTGTGGAGGCAGTACCTGGTGGATGAAGGCATTGATGCAATTGACTGGCCCTCATGTTCCCCTGACCTAAATTCAATTAAACAACAGTAGGACATGATTTCAGGGGCATCTGATGGCACCACATACCACTACAGACTGTCCAGGAGCTCACTGATGCCCTGACCCAGTTCTGGGAGGAGATCCCCAAAGACACAATCCACCAACTAATCAAGAGCATGCCCACACATTGTTGAGAGTGTATACAGGCACAATGGGTCCAGACACACATCTGAATCGCGTTATAAGTGGCTGTGAAGTTGACGCAACTTAGATGAGCCTGTGATTTCAATTTTTCACTTTGATTTTCAGTATAATTTTAAACACAGCCCTTCATGGGTTGATGATTTTGGTTTCTATTGACCACCATTATGTTATTTTGTTCTCAGCAAAGTATACAGTGTACATTAGTAAAGATTTTCAACTTGAATAATTCATTCATCAAGAGCCGATGTTTGATTTCAGTGTTCCTGAGCAGTGTATTTTCCAAATAAGATAATGACAAACGGTGTTTAATACTGTTCACATAATAAGTATTATGTGAACAACAGAAATATTCCAGGCATGTCATTCCAGACAAAACATTATTGCACTATGTTTAAAAAAAAAACAAAAAACAAAACAGTAGGAATTCTACTCTTTTTTACATCTGTATGGTATTAAGTATGCTGCATTGTGCATTTCCTCTCCAAAGGTGAAATTGCAGTCTTGCTTTAGCAGCTACTTCCATGCCAGATGATAGTGTTTGATAGTTGTGTGAGAGTGAAACTAATGAATTAGAGAACAGAGGGTGTGTAGAGTGCATGCAGATCTACAGGGAGCTCCAACAGCCAAAGGGAACGGACAGGACAGAAAGCCCACCTTGAATTTCAACACACAATTCACCCTTGCAAATCAATAACAGCGCTGCCAGCGTGCACTTAAATACGCAAAGGCAAACACATATAAACACCGAAGGAGGCTTGCATACACAGTAACACACACACACACAAACAGCAGAGGTTTTCATCAGAGAATTGTCTTGGTAAACGCTCAAAGTTGTGGACATGATTCCAAACGACACACATACCGATGTAAAATGTCAACACTCATAAGTCTAAATAATTTTTTTTACCTTCAACCTTTTCAGCCTCTAGGTCTCTCCTTGTTTCTATTTTAAGTCCAAAGTACACACATAATATTCAAAAGGAGTTCCAGATGCACCTCAGTTAGACCAGAGGTTTGAATCTCTCCCCTATGCTCTATCAATTCCAGGATCAGAACATAATGAGGTTCTCCAGTTATCATTTCCTCTTTAGGACAAAGAAGCCCTCCATCACTGTGCATCTGGAGGGCATTTGATCTCTGTGGTGATATAAAATGAAATGGAGTGGTGAGAGTTGAAGAAGCACAGAAAAAACCCTCCTGGGTTCCTTGACAGGTTTACATCTTGTTGTTCAGTCAGAAATGTTTAAGGCTGTGAGAAATTGTGGTTGAAAGACAAGGGGAAGAAAAACGTAAGAAAAGAATTTTTCTGCATCTTACATGAGAGCAGTAAGAAAAGTTGATACAACTTATACAACATATTGTATCACTACCTTTGAAGAGGATATGATGAACTTGTTAGCAAACATTTGCCTTTTCATCCAGCCAGCAAACAAAGACCAACATTAATATTCAATTGGAGTTGTTTTTCTCTCTTGCGAAGGTAAGTAAATATTGACTCATTTGTTAGCTCTATTTTTGGTCTCCACCATCTCCGTAAATTAGATATGCAATTATTTAGCAGCTAAATGCTCCACTATGTTCAACAGCTAGTCCTTAACTATGTCTGTCTCATTTGATGCTGAAAAAGTAGCAGAGTTTTTAGGCCAAAACAGTAATGTTGATGGCCAGAAATTCAACAAAATGAGCTGAAACATGCCACAAGCACCGAGGGTTTGGTTTTTTTTTTCTTTTTTGTCACTGTAAACAACCCCTTTTACATCAAGTATCATGTGATTCATTATTAACATAAACATATAGAGAAAAAGTGTAAACTCAGAATAAAGTGATGAAGATGGAAATAATGAACGACTAAATTCTTCCTTTGTGTAATGTATTCAGCAGGTGACATTCAGGGGATCAATTGCAGCTTAGGCCAAAATGACCACAGAATACCACATTGCCACCCTTGGGGCTTCAGCCAATCACAGCCCTCGGAGCCTCTGAGTCACTGTCATTTTGTCCATCATCTGGCCGACAGGCCGCAGACACTCCTGTCTGTCTTTTTCTTACTCAGTCTCTCTCTCTCTCTCTCTCTCTCTCTCTCTCTCCATTGTCAGTCTGATGCTGTATTCACATCATGAGTGCATAAGCAGACAGAGAAGGAGGTGGGAAAGTCATTCTGATCAGCAAAGGCTGCATACACACAATTTTGGGCCTGCACATAGAGAAATACAATAACATATACAAACGCACACAACAAAATCTCTTCCCTCTACTATATACAACTATCACCAGTTTGTCAGTCAGTAGCACGACTCAGGACTCAGAGGAGATGCAGGTCCTACAATTGAATCTTTAATGTTGTCAGGCAACCAAAACAGGGTAAAGGCAAAATCATGGTCAAGAAATCCAGGCAGATTTACACTTAAGGATAAACTAATCCAGCAAACTTAGGACACCATCAGGAAAAAGGGGTAAAACGAGGAAAGGTTGGAACACTAAGGCAAGAAGACTCAATAGATATTCTGGCAATTCTACTGAGGACACATTAAAATATATACGAGGAGACAGACAAGCTGATAGAAGGGGACCAGTCAGAAGCATAAGTGTCTTCCTTAAAGGGTTTGATGCAGAAGACATGAAAAGTTGAATGCAGTCTTATTAATTTGTGGAGGTCGAGGCAAACAGCAACACGATAAGTAATTTTAGAGAATGAAAATGGACTAATAAACTGGTTCATGGGACTTTACTTTGAAACATATTCTCTGGCAAGGGAAATACTGCAGGACTGAGGATTGTCATCTGGTGGATGCCTGTGTGTAGCAAGCAGAGGACTCACTGTGGCCCACAACCAAATCCTCCGGCAATGAACTGGCAGAACAACTTCTACTTCTCATTCTACTGCAGAAAAGAGAGGAGGTTGTGCTATAGGCACACTGGAAAGCTCATTGGAAAGGAGACAAGCCTGAAGAGGGGCTGGGTAGGGAGTTATATGCATATTCTATCCAAACCAAATGATGAGACCAGGATGTGGGTTCCCGGGAGGTCATACAACAGAGTTCCTGATTGAGTCGTTCTGTCTGTTCGCTGGTCTGAAGATAATATCCAGACGTAAGGCTGGTTGTGGCTCATAGCAATGTACATAACTCTTTTAAAAAAAAAAAAAAAAAAAAGAGAGATGTAACTTGACGACCTCAGATATAATATGCACAGGGAGACGATGTAAATGAAAGGGATACAATACCATGAGCTCAGTGGTTTCGGTGGCTGAAGATAGTTTGGGCAGAGGAACAAAATCAGAATTTAGACTCTATTCTTTATCTCATCTCTCAATTTATTTTCTCTTAATGTTCCACTTATTAAACATAAAACACTCTGACTGAGTGCTAATAATTAACATGCAAAAGCATTTGATAGCCTCAGTTTAACTAAACTCTCAATTAATGTTAGGATTGTTTTATGTCAGGATTTTATTTTTGTCCATAGATGGTAGACAGTTGATAGATGGATTATTTTTGTCCCAACTAAATATGTTTAGCATTGTCTGACAAAAGCGCATATATTTGGACATTGAAATTAAATCAAATTGTTCATTTAAAAACAATAATAATGTTTACTAACCCTGTAAACATTACTATGAAACTTTCAAGCACCTTAAGCTTTAACCATCACTTCAAACATCAACACTCTCGACGAAGAATAGATTTCCCCGGACAGCAAACACAGAAAAGATGTTTTTAAACCAACATTCAAAACTGGCAAAGCGAACTGAGAAGTAATCTTACCGAGACAGGTGAGACGCAATTGACCGCGATCAATCTGCGGAGCTTCTGGCGGTCACGCATCTTCCTATGGGGCCTGATAATGTCTCAGTCGCTACGCTTATTTGGACTTAGCGTTAGCTCTTATCTTCATTCATTGTTATGCAGCATGACGCCACTACACAGAGCAAATGCCACGTGACAGAAACTGTTTTGGGGTTGTTGTTTTTTTTTTCGTAAACAATTACGCAACTTCCTGTCAACCCCCCCATTGGGTGAAAGGCAGGGGTACACCCTGGACAGGTCACCAGTCCATCACAGGGCCACGTATAGACACACAAACAACCACACACACTCACACTCACTCCTATGGGCAATTTAGAGTCACCAATCAACCTACCATGCATGTTTTTGGACTATGGGTGAACATGCAAACTCTAAACAGAAAGGCCCCTGTCAGGTTTTGAACCAGTAACCTTTTTGCTGTGAGGCAACAATGCTGACCACCAATCCACTGTGCTCCATAATCACTTGCACGTATTGTACATAATCCTTTTCTTTGTTCGTAGTCTGAATTTATTCTGTGTACAGGTAAATATTCTACACTGTTACCTGTGCACTTCAGGTTAGATGCCAACTCTATCTCGTTGCCTTGTACTGTAATATGTGCAAAGACAATAAAGTTGAAAGCATCATAATCTAATCTAATAAAAGCAGAAATTGTTGAACAAGGTTTTAACTAGACATTTTGAACAAGAACATAAAGACTGAACGCACATACAAAACGAATAATATGATTGTATGAAGAGCCTGGATTTACATACCGAGCATTCAGACACCACTACAAAATGGTGAGCACCCTATATAGTGAGTACTGAGTAATTTCAGAAACAGATAATTACTTCATTTGTGCAACAGTCAAATCAGAAACTTGGATGCTATGAGCTGTGTCTCAGTTCAGAGGCCACATCCTTTTGAAGGCTTCTTCAAATCCAACAGAGAAATGTGGCAACAAAAGCTTCAACTGTTGGATCCTTCACAGCCCAGCTTATCCTAACATTCTTTGCGCACCGGTGATGAAAAGCAAGTGCTGAATCTCTGGGCTTGGCTGAGCCCAAGTTCAATTTTTAGGTTTTAACTCAATCAAACAGATAATGATGCAAATGTTTAAAATCAAGTGGTCTTAAGATGTTGGCAGTGAGACATCTCATTTTCCTACATAAAACAAAAAAAGAAGGGATTCTGCTTTCTAACTTTTATAGCATAAAGCAAATTTGCACTTGTGATTCTTTAAAATAACATACAACTGTACTTTTTGTTGCTTATCTGTCTCTTTACAGGATGCCAGCCAGTCCAGGAGTTACAGGGTGATGACAGGATGGACTGACAAATAGTAAATCCTGTCATCACACATGTGCACACTTGCGTGTTCACACATTCACAGATGTATACTTAAACATACACACACAGTGGGGTCTAATGGGTATGCTGTTTCCTACTGTGTTGCCAAGTCCCGCAGGACATCTCACCAAATGATACAAACACATTCAGTGGTTGTACTGCATCCTAGTTTCCTGCAGTCCTTCCTGGATCTCATAGGTGCTGAGTTGGGGATCACCAGTGTGTGAAATGACATGGGCAATATTATTCATTCACACACACACTCCATAAGTCAGCACACTCGCTCTTTCACTGACAGGTATTTCCAGCATGTGCTCTGTGGTGCAGCCACACGCATTTCCAGCATCATATGGCAGGACGCATTCACACACTCACACTGACAAAGAAAAATCCGGTCTTATCTGTTAGTAACTACAAATGATTTTTCACACGACCATATAAAGCAGTTCACCACAGTTACATTAGATTCAGTTCTTGATTAAATTATGTCCGTGTGGGTGGGGAAGAAGGAAAGCACTGCTGTGTGGTCCATTAGTGTCAGCCAGAAACACACCACACACTTAGAGCCAATCACAAGTAATGAGTCCACACATCGCACACTTGCAATCAATTAGCTAAAATGTGTGTTTGTGTGTGTGTGTGTGGATGAGCTTATGTTCCCGTGTGTATGTGTGGGGGTGTGTAAATCATAACTGATTTAAATTGAGAAATTCTACTTCCTTACTTTCCCTCCCTGTGGTGTATCATTGTTGGCCCAGACTGAGTTGCTTTTGCCATTTCTGGTGTTCCCACATGTGTGCAAAAACACACACACTAGCATAGAGTCTGGGTTTGCTTCATTAGCGCAAAAGAGAGAGAGAATGGGCACATCGCTATTGGCATGTGTGTTAGATTAGCCAGGTCTGCCGAGCCTTATAAACCTCGTTCTATTACTGAGACAGAGAGCGACAAAGGGAGGGGGTGAGGTGGGGGTTCTGTCTAATATATTTAGCAGGCAGGAGTATAATTGAGAGACATGAATGTGGGTAAGTTTCCACCAAGACGAACTGAGACAGATGGGCATCAATGAAAATGAAGCTCAGGGATGGAATTTCACCTCATTGTTTTAAAAGTGTGACATCTCAGAGTCAGAGCATTAAAACACACACCTATTGTATAGGCCCAGATCATTTAAGACATAGTCTCACATACGCTCACACCCATACGTGCACATTAGCACACAAAATACATGCAAATTCAGGTATCCAGCATGTAGTGTATTTGCTTCTTGTCACAAGTGTGTGTTTGTGTTTATGAGACTTGTGAATCTTGTCTTTTCCTTTCACCCTCATCTTCCAGATATCTGTCTCAAAGCCTATTCTCTGCTGCGGTCCCGTTATTACGCTGATTAACATGCATTAAAAAAAAGGTCTGTGAGCGATTGTGCATTGTGTGCAGTACCATGTAGACTCACCTTTTTTGTGTATTTGTGAGAGGTCAGGGGGGAATGCTGATTCAGCACAGGAGGAGCTGGGCTTTAATGTTGCATTGTGGCCATCTTGACAGAACCATCTAGGTCTATAGTGTCACTCAACCTACCACACACTCACTCACCTTGTTAAAACACAACATTGTAACACGAACACAAGAACAAAAGCTGCACGCCCACATGGACGCGCGGCGTATTTTACGACTCATGTCCCCAGAAGGTGATGAATACTGTTGAACACTGTTGCTAGTAGCAACACCTACTGACACACTTCCACGGCAGCTGCGGTTTATCTGACATTGTTAGAGTGCATCCACCATTTTGTCACATCTGTGACCGAGCAAATACCAAGTGGTAAATCCATCCACTATAAAGTACGCTGAAAAAATGGCACAAAATGACAATGATTAGTGAGTGTGCAAAATCCCAATTTACTGCTCACTAATGAGTTCACATTATGTGGGGGGGTAGAGACTGAATGAATGAGGGAGTGATTTCAGACACAGCCTTTGACAGAGATATTTTATCTTCTCCTCAAAAGCTCAGATTGGTGCTTTATCCATAGATTCTCTGAGGAGAAACTTTACCGCATTGTCCATTTCAAAGTCTGTTTATCTGGTCTGGATCAACAAACAATGTTTATAACATTAAAATGAAAACAATCCAACTTTAAATCCATTTAATCCAACTTTAGCGCTGCTCTAACCTTTTGTCTGCAACTACAACTAATATCCTGCTACCACCAGTTCAAATGACAAAACTCCACTGTCTGCAATCTGAGTACACATTAAATTTTAATCTATAGTTTGGCTAAATGCTGACGTCATGGACTTTTATGTATGATTGCTAGATAACTCCTGTGAGGATTTAGGACAGTAGCTAGTGATATATCCTGACATAATAGTTTGGCTACACTTTTTCACTTTTTTTGCAACTGTGCCTCATTTATTTCTAGCCATGTGATGTGATGGTGGTGGTGGTGGTAACTACCACCTTGGTCCAGACTGAAATATTTCCACAGTGTTTGAATGGGTTGTCATTAAATTGACAAAGGTCAAAAGAAAGAAATGAAAATGGGCACTTATGGGCACTATTTTTAAACAGGGCATTTATTTCCCCCCACTTCAGTGATCCCTGACTTTTTCATATAGCACAATTATATATACTTTGATTTATTAAAAATACCATAAATACCTGCAAAGATAAGGCATTAACAGCCTGCCCTGGAGTTGTGTAACTGCTAACTAGCGGTTGTTAGCACAATAATGTACAATCAATAAATTTGTTGTTTTGTAATCCAATTATATAAATTAAATCTACTATTAATGAGGGTAATAATTTGTGCTAAAAAAAAAAACTCCCAACTCTCCTTGTTTCTTGCAAAAGGCAGATAGGCAGTTTGATATGCATAGAAGCTAATAGAGAACAAGAGAGCAAGAGCCCAGCCCCACTGTTGTCTGGTGTTTTCTTCTCATCATGGAGCCATAGCTTTTATCAGAAACAGTCCCACAGAAAGATTCATAACAGCATTACATAGAGCAGGCAAACATGCAGTAAGACAGCTGTCTGGATTTATGAGTGTTTTGTAAGCACTGACAGCTTTAAATATTAAACTACTATTTCATTTCACTATCAACAAATAAATGTCACACTTACCTGAAAATATTAGATTTATAAGGATGGGGTTTTTGCCTTTCTCCGCATTGAAAACATGGCCTTATAGTTATTTCAAGAGGTATGAGACGCTTTCAGACTCCTCAAATCTCTTTGATTCTACTATTGACAGAGGATTTAGTAAGGATTTAATTCAGTATCTGGTTCCAGCTATAGTGTTTTTATAGCCTGGTTGTAAATAAGACCACCAGCTGATACTTTTTTAAAAACACATCAGCATATTATTAATATAGTAAATATATATAATAATAATGATACCAACAATAATAATATAATTTAGATAATATTTATAAGAGAAATCATGAAGGGTTATTAGGTTTTGCCTAATATGGTAAGTAAGAAAGTTTATTTACTGTATAGCACCGCTTCACAATGATTAACAGAAATTATGCACACAACAGGAACACAATGTATGATAAACTTATACAACAACGGGTACAATATATTATTATAACTTAAATAGTAAACAAAAGGATCTTTAGCTGTTTCAAGGTCCACCTTTTTAGTTGAGGAGGAATGAAGTCATGCAAAACACATTTTGGTGCAAGGACAATGGAATTCAGCACTGAAGAAAAGAAATTTATTAAAGTAGGCAATGTTATGATCCCAGTCAGATTTTCATGAGTCAGAATGAAAATGTGTTATGCCATTTTGGTTTGGACTCAAGTGTGCAGGCATTACTCTTTTCATGATCCATCATTTTGAAGTCATGATCCTCTTTAGTTATAAGCCTGGGCCTGAGTAACTGACTAGAGATATAGAGCTGTATAAATCACTCATGTAGATGGCAAATGAGCAGGCAAAGCTCAGAAAATGATCAGAAGGATTGTGAATTGGATTTTGAATTTTATGGGGAGGCCGTATAAAGAAAACCAAGATGGATGGTAGGGGTCCCCATTTACAGGCCCTTCTAAAAGCATTAGCTGTCTTACTAAGGTAGTTGAAAGACAGTAATCCATGTGGGACAAAATCAGTGCATTGGTCAAAATTGACATCCCAGTTTGAGAAACGTGCCAGAGTTTGGCAATTTCTCTCTCATGGAAAACAGCAGTGTATCAAACACGTGTTTTTCTGATGCCAAAAGAGATCCAATACTTTCCTACACCTTTGTTTGGGCCACAAAGCAGATGTTGCAGAAGAGCTTCCAAAGATAGTTGATCAGCCAGTTTCTTGGTAGAAAACAGGCACTCATGGTAAACCATAGACTGTATTATACCACAACTTTTGTATTATGAGATTTCAACAAGACAGAACACCAAATGTGGCAAGGACAGAAAACAGACAGACAGATTAACAGAATGACTGACAGACACATCAAATAATGCATAAGAGACAGTCAGATGTGTTACAGCAACAAGGTTCTTTCATAACTTTTTCCTACATCATATGCTAGATGGAGAACACTTAACCTTGCATGTGTTTTTATTTTGGCTACTTCCCCTCATCTCTCGCTCACCTCCCTCCTTCCATCATCCCTGGGGCGAGATCTGGCCCCATGCACTTCCACTTAAAATGACCCTCCACCTTCTGGTCCCCTCCATAGTGCACCTTTACCCTCCTCAAATGGTTAGTGTGTGTGTGTGCATGAGCGTTTGTCTACAAAGTCAAGTGCATTATTAAGTGCCGAATTAATGATAATCCTCCAAAAGTGCTCCTGTGTTGCATAAGCCCCTCAAGCCCTTTTTTTACCTTTTACCTCGAGAGTAACACACATCACACTGAGACCTGTCTTGCCTAAAGACCTGCCCAGATGTACATAAGACAGACAGCTCAGACAGAGAGGGAGAGTGGGGTAGGAGGGGGGGTGAAGTTGGAACCAGGTGGAAAGAGCAGAAGTAATGAAAGACTGCTTCACATCAGCAGCAGCTTGGCGTCTCTGCACAGCAGTGTAGCTCTTTGGGTCTCTGTATGCATGTCCACACACTCATGCTCAGATTAAACTTTGCTCTTCTTAATGTTACTGCTCTTCCTTTCTCTTTTCCTCTTACTTTATTTCTGTTGCTTCAGTTTTCCACCTGGTCACTCAAATTCTTCTAAAGTGTACGGATATACTGTATATGGTTGGATCTGGGAAGCCAAATCATGGGTTTACTCTGGATCCTGTAGGGATGAGAATTCTGCACCTCTGTAGTAATCACAATGGCCATGCACCAACCATAACACTGATCCCCAGGACTTCTACATCATTCATGCATGCATATATACAGTACATGCACAGACACTCAAGCATGCATGCTCAAAAAACACCCAAGTAATCATTTCCATATTTATTTCCTCTGCATTCATATTTCTCTCTCCTTCATCTGTTTTTATAAAAACAATGCTAAGGCTTTCAAAGTGGGTTAAATCAGTGAATTTTGGAAAACCCATTTGAAGGGCCCCATGCAAAGTGTGGTGGAGGCGTGTACCATGGGAGCTGCCAAAGACACAGTACTTGCTCAGTCTGCAGTGATTGTGATTTCACCTCCGTCATAGGCTCATTTCTATTCATTTGAGGTACAAATCATTAAACATATCGTATCCAAGTGTTTGCACAAATAGCATACTCAATCCATCAACTTGACCATATCATCACCTTGAAAACAGCTAGGCCCCAACTATAAAGCTGAGCTGTTAGACATAAAGCCTTGTTGGAGCATGTTCTTATTTATCCATCCCCATCTAAGTATACACAATCCCCACTGGTTTGTGCACACCACAGAGCAGTCTTTCCAAGGTTTTGGGGGTATGGGGTGAATGAAGCAACACAAGTGTCTAAGAGACTGAGGTTTCTACCCCTTCACTTACAATTTAGTAAACTCAGCAAGACACCTTGAATTTAGGACAAAATGAAACCAGTAAAACCGGCACAAAACATGCGTCATAGTCAGTTCTAGGGCACACAGGGCGAAGAGAGTGAGTACACATCGAGGCAGCACACTGCTCTACTTTAATTGTTAGTGTGAAAAATAAACCTCAACTAATACCAGCTAAATCCTGTTCATATTAAATATGTGAGGTGTTTCTTTAATGGCATATGAAGAACTGCTTCCAATTATCTTAAAAAAAAATCTGTAGGCTCATGAACTGTACCTGTAAATTTTAATTGACTTGAAAACTTCTTAGCAAGCATCGCCCACACTGCCCTCTCCTGGAAACAGAGAAAAACTGGTGAGATAAGTGATTAAAGGTGGGGGGGAAAAGGGAGAAAGGATTAATGAGTTCGACTAAATAAGTTTAATGAGTTGGTTATTTTGAGGACATGTTTTATTCTTGGGTGTAATGACTTCTTCATCCTGTGGCTATATTTAATACATGGTCTATTTCACCTTGTTGTGTTTGGAGTTGTTTAGGCAGTGAAACTTAGGGAAATTAAAATGTGTAGCTACTGTGCCCCTCTTCTGAACTACATAACAAGATCCAGGTGTGCTCTTGCACAGTCATACTCTCACACACTCACATGCCCTAACTGCAGTTAGGTTTTGCAGTAATAAGATGGGGTGGTGACTGAAGTATTAAAAGTTCCTTCAGGCTGCTGCATATGCAGCCACCTTAGTGTTAAGTTGCTGCTCATTTTCTGATCACTCAATACATATGCCATCACACTGGAGGTGGACTGCATTGTTACACCACTACAACTACACACAAACCACCACCACTCTGCATGTAATCACCTCTGTCCCCCAGGGCACACTGGCCTGTATGCTGTTGGTCACGCTCCAGCCCAGAAATGCCGATCACCAGACAGCCGTCTTTCATCGCCATCTCCACGGCAACCATGCTCTAAGCCACCGTGACAATGAATTCCACCTGGTCCTGTGACACTTGCTGCCTCCCCCCCAAGCTCACCATTCAATCACATCTCCCTATCTGCTCTGCAGCCCTCCATAGCGCTTTATAACTCTATTTCATATGTTCGCTAATCGGCCTCCATGCCTCTATACCTCACTCAATCACTACCACACTCTCCATGAACCCCTTTTCTGCTGGTTTTTCTCATACCTAACTGATGTTGTACATTACTGGTTGCACAGCCTGATTAACCTGCTGGGGGGATCTGGGGTAAAATGAGCTGGGGATGACTGTTTAAACCCCATTCTGCCCACTCTATCCATGCACCTAAGTGCTCATCAAGTACAGTGCGCACAAAGGAATATACATTGCATCCTAATTATATTTTGCCTAGAGCCCCAGAGACCAGACTGCCTGGCCCTAGGCTTGCTGTGTCTCAGATTTTGTAATTTAAGTAACTTCCCAAATACATTGATTACTGAATTAGTCTTTGACATAAATGATAGAAACTTAACATTAGATTTGAACTTTTTATTATTACTCAATTTTGGACCCCTTTTCAAAAAAGGGTTAATGCAACAGCCACCTTAAATCCATTACAGAAAATGTGTTTTGATGATGCAAGATCTCATCAAATTTGCTGCTAATATAAAGTGTTATGGAAAATGGACATATTACTCATAGTAACATAAAAACTATATCCATAGGTTATTTTGGATGAATGATGCTGATGACTGTATTAGAAAGGGAATTCACAAAAAACCCTGTGATGGGTGGGATAGGGGGCAATCCCAGCTGATACTGGACAATAGATGGAGTACACCCAGAACAGATCACTAGTCTGTCTCAGTGCCAATAGATAGACACAGACAACCGTTTGAGCTCAAGCTCACTCATACAGTCACCATTCAATCTTACCTGCACGTTTCTGGAGTGTGGTTGGAAGCTGGAGAACCCAGAGGAAATCCATGCAGACACTGGGAGAACATGCAAACTGCACACAGAATGGCCCTAGAGTTGAACAGGGTTCGAACCCTGAACTTTCTTGCTGTGAGAGGACAGTAGTTATTATTGTACCAACACTGTGATTGAATTCAGAATTCAATCACAGTGCTCTGCTGCCCTCATGTGGTTGTACTGAGGAAAGAACTGGCAGGCTGGGTTTTATCCTCTGTCAGTGCCCTCTATATGATTTGACAAAACTAATTATTATTGGTTGGCTAGGTCTATATATAAATTCTTTATTCTGTACAGCCCGGATGCATTATGCATTATTTATATGACACACTACTAGAAGACAAAGGTTGCATAGGATATGCCATTCCAGCTACATTAGCATTTAACAACTTTTATGATTAGGTTAGAACTGCACCTACAAAACAAAACTGACATATTGAGGCAATTTAGCAACATCAAAAATAATGATACTGATTTGCAATACTATGGTAATGACACTCAATATTACAATTGATATACAACCAATGGGGTGCTGACACATATGCCTTTGTGCATATATATATATATATATGTATAAATGAGTAGGAATCTACCCACATAACCAAATACATACTGTACACAGGGGCTTAATAGTGAGGGGAATAGTGGAACAGGTTTATTAAACTACTGCTATGATGTAGGCTGCGCACTTGTTGGAAACTAATGTTAACTCAGCATTATAAAACATGATTATAAGTTATTCGGTTATCTTTTATTGTTAAATACATAACATAAAACAATATAATAAGATAAGTCCCTGCTGAGCACAGGGGAAAGAGTAAGATTGCTTTCTAGCTTTGTCTTATCATAAAGATCTAATGATCAGTGAGACTAGACTCAATGACAGAAATACGGAGAACAGTTTGGTTTTACAGTCCGAGGAAGAAGAAGGTGGTACTGCGTCTCCTACACTGGTTGTCAACCGCCTTTGAAATACACGAAGAAGAAGGAAATGCGAAGCCGCTTCCTGAGAGAAGAGGGGGAGGACACAGAATGGCGACTGTGCAGTGTCCCAAATGCACGACAGAAAGGAAAGGGTTTCGGCGGGAACTTGATTCTTGGCGACACAAATTGATACACTGCGTTGGTATGATTCATGTGCAGTTTCTTTTTTGGTTTGGGAGGGTAGAAAAATGAACGAGCTTCAAAGGGATTTCGCCTGGTCGCAGAAGGATGGCTACCTCGATCACTTAGACTGCTAGCTAATGCTAGCTGTTAGCCTGGCACCAATCTGATATTTACCACTTGGCTCATTTTCTTTGTCCCTCGGAGCTAGCTAGCTACTCGCCGGTTCTGGCATTTTCAGATTTTATTGTACGCCTCAGAGGATACCGTACATGTACCACCAAGGCGTGTCATGTAATTTATCGTTATCTTATACTTATGTCTTCTACTAGCTTTGTTTATGTATATATATATGTTGGAAATGCTAATACCGTGCTAACATGGTATGTTGTTATCGCTGTCGGTGGTATTTGGACGAAGCTTTAGCTTCGTTTGGAAAACTAATGTCAGTGGAATATGAGAAAACCACAAATGGCAAAGGTCTCCAGTAAGTTAGTTAGCGTTTTAACTTACCGTTGTGCCGTTTGTTATTCTGGACACAAATTTTATGATGCAAAGTTGGGTTAGCTCACCCAGCGATGGCTGGATTTGGTCTTTTTTTATTATGTTTATCGCTAATCACTTTGGCGCAAAAACTTAAGTATTAACGTTACTGCCGTTCACGAATCATGTTTGGTTAATGTTTATGTTCGCTTAGTGATTGTACGGGCACGGGTTTACCAGTGCACATAACACGTCTAACGTAAAATAAAAGTTATTTCTGTCCAATCGGTTAAGAGCATGGGCCATAAAATGGGTAGAACAAACTGTACCCATTTGTAAAGCAATCAAGCACACATATCTTGATCCTGTCAGTACTAAAGTATTTTTTTTGTTTGTTTTGTCTTGCAGGGTTTGAAAGCATTCTGGAGGGTATCTATGGCCCAATGCTGCTGAGAGACCTCAGTTTATTTAATGGTGGGTTTTGTATGTATGCGTGTGTGTATGTGCATGTACATTCTGATGAATTTGTGTAATCATATGTGCATTGCGTATTTATTAAAAAAAAAAAAAAAACCTATGAACTTGCCACAACCAACCTCCTGTCTACTCAGCCTTGTCTGTAGCACCAAACATCTCTATCTATGATGGAAATCTTAAAAATGTTTCACATATTGTTGTGGTTTTGTGTTTTGATGCTAATTATTTTTTCCACAGAAAATATTGAAGTGTTTAGAATTTAAGGGTAAATGGTGCGTCTGTGGTGAAATAGCAGCTGGTGTTCGGTATATGGATTAAGACATTTTAAAAATACATTCTTTGTCACATTCAGATTTCTTTCTTGACAGCTTTATAATACTTCTAATATCCTGTTATTTTTAAGCTGGACCCACAGCTAGAAAATGTTAGTCTCTTATGGTTTCCACTCATTTAAAAAAGTGATTCATCTCATATTGGTAATAATATTTTGAGCTATTCATAGATGCCACTTATCCTTCCCTATTGTGGGCCTCTTCAGAAAAGACTCTGTGGCAATAACATAAACAGGGTAGAAAGAATATGTAGCTCGTAAATCTCGTCTACATGTGAAAGATATACCTTCATTGTATTTCTTGCTAAATCTTGAAATTACATACCTTCATAACTTCAAATCACTCACTTCCTGAGAAAAACCCTGTAGAGAGTTTCATATTACTCAGTAAACTCTTACTGGAGTATTTTAGACTCATCAGAAGAATAGTAAAGGAAAACCTTTACAAAACATTTCACTATATCTTCTTAAAATATCCTAGTGCTGCCACTAACCTTGCCATCAGTTAGGAGAACAGAATGGGTTTAAACACTAAGGAGAAGTCAGGAAATAAAACACTGGCATAAGGGATTGCTGTCATGGTACACAGTTTCCGAATTGCTCCTTGTTAAAGACTCTAAATGAAAGATGTTTTATTTACAACTCTCTTTGCTTATGTAGCATTTATCAAAACTGACCCTAGAGAAGAGGTGCACCATACCCAGTCAGCAGTTTTTGTGTATTCACAATCTTTAGCCCTGTGCATCACTGCTCATGTGTGGCACGAAATATAATAGAGACTCATTTGGTCCCTAGTAGTCACCATAATAACACTTTATATTGCTTCCTAGAGCCATGAGGAAAGCAAATTTAGTCTTTCCTGTTTTTTAGCTGCCTTCAGTCTTAAGTAATTCCACTGTTCAGTGCATCAAAATCTGACATTAATGTACTTAATTTGTTTCATAGGACAGAGACATACATACAGTCAGTACAGAAATAATACTTCCCTTCATGGTGGAATTATTAATTTTTTGACTGTTTTAGAGAGGCATTTATTTTGCTGTATATCCTTTCGAAGGCTGCTGTTGACTTGTGCGGCATTATACAGTGGAGGGTTTCCATTACTTAGCCTGGCTTCATTGATATCAGTGGTGTGTCATTTGAAATGGAGTTTGAGTGAGGTTAGACAGGAACATAATCAGGGGCCAGTTTTTCAAAAAGTGTAATCTGGGTCAGAATGATCCAGTTTTGTTAATCCCAGGTTTTGCCATCCATTATCATGTAATCCATATAACGTTTAAGTTTTTTGAAGCATCATTAGATTGGATCAACCTTATCGAGATACAGACTTATCAAGATGACCAAATCTGAATAACCAGTGCTGTAATTTTGACTATACATTGTAAGTTTTTGATTTGAACAGAAAACAGAATAATAAAACAATACATATTCCCTTTAATTTTTTTTAAACAGTCAGACCCCTTATCTGACCCAAATAATAATAAACACAAATATGTCACAAAATTGTCGATTTATGTAACATTTGTTTTAAAACACAAAAATAATTTATATTGAATAGTAAAAAAATTTTACAAAAGCAACAAAAAAAAAAAACAAAAACACTCAGGTGGTCTTCATTTGTGGAGAGACCCACTCTTTGAAGTTCAGCTTTTAGGTGGAGACTCTCAAGTCTGGCTGCGTTTGTTGTAATTGGGTAAGTGCGATTTGTTCCTCTGCCAGATACAGGCATCATCATCAGCCTTTGCTAGTTGAAAGTTGAACCACGGGGAGCGTGTAACATAATAGTTGTCTGTGTTGTTTTGCAACATTCCTACCAGGCTAAGTATCCCTTCTCTGTGATGATGGTTCAATACTTAGGACAACCTGCGGCATTCTCACAGAATGAGACACAGACTTAACGTACAGTAAGCGAGGCATTTGATAGATGCTAATTTTTACCGATTCGTTCAATAGTTCTTTCAATAAAGAAACATAATAATACAGCATATTTGGATATTAATTTGAGAAACCATTTCTAAATGAAATTACCCTTCCCACCCATAAAGCAGTCCCGAGTCTTTGAAATGCTCAACTGACCAGAATTGTGTTTCAAGGATAGTTAACATTAAGTTATCTGCTGTTTTTAAAAAAAAAAAAAAACAATCCAGCAACATTTTGTAACATATCTGTACTCTCATCTATATATATTGTCACAGTCACAGCATATTATCATAAAAAGAAATTTGTCAATCTGTATTTTTTTTTTTTTTGGCATAAAATTAGTGTGATGTTTCAGTTTGGAGACAGTAGCCGACTCTAGTCAAATTATGTGTAGTTTCCATAGGCAGAGGCTGATCCTCGGTTTACCCTAATTTCTTAGTATGCCGCTGTGGGTTATGGTGTTTTTCAGGCTGTGAACCCGAAGACGTGGATGACTGGTCCCCAGAAACAAGCTGCTCTCAGTGTTCATTCTGCAACCTTCCCCTGGACAAACTCAGTGTAAGAATTGTCAAGATAGTTCAAAGATTGTTTGACAGAATATCATAGCTTATGCTATATTCATAATAGTAAACCGACTCATCTCTTTTGTTCCACCTTTAGGATCAAACACCTGCAGCCACGTCGCCCATCTCTTCTGCCTCAGATTATTCTCCTTGTCAGATTGCTGAGAGCAGCCAGTCAGCTTTTAAGTTCCTCCAAGCTGTGTTTCACAAGAAAGGTGAGCCAGATATTTTTCCGCCTTTATCATCTTTCCTTGTTTATCGAAGGAAAGGCGTCTTGCAAGTAACATGGTAATTATATGCTTGTTACAGAACTCTAGATGGGGTTTCAATAGGGGTCCTTGAGGTTATCCCTAGGTCTCCAGAAAAATGATTTACTCCTCAGCTGTTTCCAAAGTTGAGAGATGTTATGCATGTGGAAGTAACTCAGCCCTTGTAGTTTACAAAGTTAAAGCTAGAAGTGGTAGTTATGAATGAATGTATATGTCATTGTTGCCAATCATGTTTGTCTGTACTTAGGAATATTAGACAATTGGCCCTTTTTCTGCCATAGCACTGGGACCAAGAAATATTTTTGTCACATTGGCTTTATTGGACGACATCTGAAGCCTTTTTGTGATGACCAAAAATGCCCTCAAAAATTTTCTTTTTTTCTGGTCTAATAAAAATAGCGAATATAATGCTCATGATATTGCTTTTTTTGTTTTGCTTTTTGGCAGATGTGTCCCTGGGCTGTGATTCCAACATCCCTCTAGTTGCCCAAGAGCTGATGAAGATGATGATACATAAGTTTGCCATGGAGTATGCTTCCAAGTGCCTACTCCACACCAGTACAAATGGTGTCACAACAAGGACCTCGTCACCTTTGTCTGAAACATCAGATGCCCCTCTGGACCTCACAGTTGGTCGAACCCAGGAGGAGAAAAAGAGTCAACCTGAACCAGGTAGAGAAAGCATTAAATATAGCCACTAAATGTTTCCCTTTTTAAACTTTACAGACTCTAACACTGACATACCTTGACCTTACCCAGACAATGTGATTCAGCCCCTAACCAGTGTAAGAAAAAAAAAAAAAGTTTTTTCCTGCAACAGATGGCGTGCTCGACCTCTCCAACAGGAAATCTGACGGCCCTGCAACTTCATCATCTTATCACAAGGCTGCAGGGTAAGAGTTTTATTACTCTTGAATTGCTTTGGTGTGTGTGTGATCTTTAGTGGTATTCTACCTAGAAACAAAATACATGATAAAGCCCTGGTTCTTCAGAAATATAATAAACTACTACAGGGATTTTGCTTTATACTCACTATGACTAAAACGTTCCTTTTTATATAAGGATTTCACCATTAAGTGTTACTAATAATAAGATGCTAGGGCTTGAAGGGTAGCATCAATATTATGTAATGTCACTGTCATTTTTACCAGTGTTGCTTTATCTAAGTTAACCAATTGCCACCTCTCTGGTCTGAATTATATGCATACTCCTTTTCTTGCCAGTGTTTTGGGTTAGTTGATTGTTAGTTGTTATGAAGGGCTAGCTTGTGCTTTGTGTTTTGGCTCTTTGGGGTTGACTCTTTTATCTCTTGATCGGTAACGTCACAGCATTGACACCGTATTGTAACATTTGCCAGCAGCTCAGGATTGTACAATTGCAATATTTCCCAATGATTTTACCTCCTTTTTTACTGATCCAGTTATGAGTTTTGATTATTCAACCTCCAAGCATGTAGGACTTTCACAGAAGGATATCACAAAACAACAGGGGTTATATGTGAGCGTCAAAGTAACCCCAGCCATTCACAGTCTGTCCCACCTGGACGTGAAGAGGCTTTGCCACACACAGAATGTGTGTGCATGAGAGACACACAGCAACGTGTGTGAGGGCCCAGAAACAGACTGAAAACAGACAGAAATGATTCTTAACAGTCGCAGTGATGTTACCAACACAAGGCATAAAGGAGTGGACCCCTCGCTCTGCACCCCCCTGTCCCCTATGCCAAAATCAAATCCCCACCATCACCTCCATCTTGACCGTGCTGTTTGGTCATCCCATCCCTAGGAGGCAGCGCAGGCAGAAGGAGTACATTGAGAGGAGCTGGGAGCTGTCTGAGGGTTTGCTGTCCAAGGCCTTGAAGGATATACGCTCAGGAAGGCTGCAGGAACAGCGGGCTGCATTGCTTTATGGAATACCCCTTCACACCTTGAGGCAAGGCCTGGACGACTGGGTTGAAGGAAGCCTTGGGATGCTGCACCAACGTGCTCCGGGAAGCGGAGATTTCAGGGATGAACTGACATCCTATAATGTGATGTCATTGACTCTGGGTGGTGAAGCCCGTCTTGTTCTACAGAAGGTGGCAGCATGGGCCGAGAGGGCAGAAATTGGAGGAGCTGCAGAGGACAGTGGAGACTTTAGTTCTCCTTCATCCGCTCTTACTTTTTATCAGCCAAATGGTCAACAGAAAACCCTCCCCCACTCATTTCCCCAGCTCAGG
This sequence comes from Mastacembelus armatus, assembly GCF_900324485.2. Taxonomy (NCBI): domain Eukaryota; kingdom Metazoa; phylum Chordata; class Actinopteri; order Synbranchiformes; family Mastacembelidae; genus Mastacembelus; species Mastacembelus armatus. The sequence goes on along the minus strand of NC_046633.1, from coordinate 10,416,967 downwards.
GATGCTCTCCAGCCCCCAATCAGCCCCACTCCCAGTCTGGAACCACCCACACCGCTGCGTATTCCTCAGGTCCGTTCCATGTCTGATCATACCAGGTTGATTCCAGCTGAGACTTCCAGTGTAACTGAAAACCTACATCAACGTACCTCATCAGCTGAGGGTACTGCCAGTTCGTCAGCTGCTCACAGACCTTCATCTCTCTTCAAACTCAGACCTCCATTCTTGGGCCATAGCTGTCCAGGCAGTGCCAACCAGTCACCTCATGGCCTGGGACCACGCGGGTTCTCACTGGAAGATTCTGAAGAGGGAACCGGTGGTCGGGATAAAGATAAGCAACCAAGAAAGAAACGTGGGAGATACCGCCAGTACGACCATGAACTCATGGAGGAGGCCATCACTATGGTAATGGCAGGCCGCATGAGCGTATCCAAGGCCCAGGGAGTATACGGGGTGCCCCATAGCACACTGGAGTATAAAGTCAAGGAACGTACTGGAACACTGAAGAACCCACCCAAGAAGAAACCTGCCAACTCGTCTGGTTCTGGTTCTATGATTGGTTCCACTAACTCAGGGACTCTTGCCTCAGCTGCTGACGCAAAGAGGTTTTAGACCACGAAACGCCTCCAGAACTCAACATTTGATTAAACTCATCACCTCTTACAAGATACTTGTTTTCTGGAGACACTTGTTAAAACACAACACATGCCTTTATAAAATATATGGATAATATTCAGGTCTTTTAACTATGTCTGTAATGTGATAGTCATATTTTTAGCTGTATTTCTCAAGCTTATTCCTGGGCTTTAATTAAAGCAGCTAAAAGGTATGACATTTTTCAGGAGGCAGTGGTGCTCATTGCAGCTTTTGTTGACAAGAGCTGCTAAACTCAAAACTACTCGTCCGTTCAGTTGTTATCACAAAGGCTAAAAGGTCTTAAAGGATATGGCTTGTTTTATATTATCCATTATCAATAAACCCTAGACACCAAAACTACAAATGGATTTAATCCTAACATGTATTGTCTTGTGTGGCCAAAGCCTGGTATATGGAAATTCTCAGTGACCATGTTTGTTTGTTTTTAATGAAAAGTGCTATGTGTGCACACTGCCTGCAAAAATGTATTAAAGAAGTGCTGTTTTTGTCTTGTTTGGGCTTAGCTTAAACTTTTCTGTGTTGCTGAAGTTTGTGAGCACTGAGGTCTGTGGCCATACTGGTATGGATAAATCAGTTGTTGGTTTTGGCCTTGTCGGGGGGGGGGGGGGGGGTTTGTTGGTAATAAGATAAAATAACACTACTATTGTCCTTTAAGGTGTCCAGAAAATTCCTAAAGTATATTTGTTTTAATGTTTTTATGATTTGAGGTATTTTTTTCCAAGGAAAAAAATTACCTTGATTCTTGTCCACCAGGTTGCCCATGATCAAGACTGAGAGCCTCGGTTGTGAACCTCTGTAGGGCTAAGAAATAGTGTGATTCTCATGTTTGCTAGTGGTTAAGTAATTGGGTATTCAGGTTTGACTGAAATCTTAAAGCTCCTAGTTATATGGAGCATTGATGATTGTCCTTTGAAGCTTTCTATTTCTCTCTAGGTATCTTACCTAGATTACTGCAGTGACTTAGAGCCATTATAACGGATTAAAAACCAATTACTGTTGTTAGACACCTTTACAAACAGGGAGATTGTACAGTGTAAACTGCTGTGGTTGCTACATCTTCATTGTAAGCTTTTGTTGGTGAGATTAGCTTAAGAAAGCCATTTTGTGTCCACATAGTTTCTTCTCTATTTGTGCAAGCTAGTCTGAACATTGTATTGAGTGTAGTTGCATTGCAAATGTGCAGCATGTTTTCAAATGTGCACTGATAAGCTTGGGAAAAGTATGTTATTGTCTATGCGTACTGTTTGTGAAGAATGTTCTTTTATTATCACAGCTATTTACCGATTCTGCTACTGTAGCTGTATTACTGTTAACCTCATACATGACTGCTGCTTTTTAACTCTACTTTTTGGGACCGTTTCCCTGGCACAAAAAATGTGTAGCTACAACAAAGAAGCTTATTTCAACTAATGCGATTTCGAGGTAACACGCATTGTAACGTGGGGACCCTAAATGACAGATTAGTTTTCAAAGTCGGCAGTGACTTGACTTGATCCGTGCAAGGCTTACAGGCTTCTTTGTCTGTATGTGAGGAAATGCTAAATGTTGCAGGTTGTGGTTTTCCACGACAGTCTACACTCATGTTTGCCTCTGAGGTGGGCCTATTTCCCTTAACAGTGCTACTACCAAAGCAGCAGTTTAGGGTTACCAACACAAAGATGCTTTGATTTGTTTTGCTGTGATGTCAGCCTGCCTATCTCGCTCTCTCTAACCTCGTTGCCACATATACCTCTGAACTTTATCTGCCTATAGCCTAGTGTCAGGTTTCACATCAAGGCCTCTGTGTTATGATACTGAATATGCAGGGGTGTGAGCTCTTATTAGTTTAGGAACACTTATGAGCTCTTTATCTCTCAAGGAACAACACCTAAGTGTAAATTTACTGTCATGAACAACAATTAAACTTCAAGTGAATTATAACAGTGAGTCACCCATGTGGTGGAGTGTGAAAGAATTTTTAAAAAATGGGTAAATTCTGCCCTTTGGTATTTATTGGAGATTTACCATGTTCTTAGCAAAGTATTTGTCACTGTTGGTGTTATTTGCAATTTTAGGGCTAATTTTGAAACAATTTAATTTTTTTTTTTTTTTTTTTAAAGCTTTGTTGGTCAGATTTTGTGGCATTTCAACCTTTGTAACTTTGGCAGTTATACAAATACTGATGCCTCTGCTCCTGAATGTCTCTGCTTATAGTAGTACACAGTGCCTATGTCTGGGATCTACAGCATAGTGCAGCATGATGTCTCTACCCTGGGAATTATCTGCTATTTATATCAAAGGGCCCGTTTGTGAACAAGCCTAAACACCTCTTGAGAATTTGTAAAAGATAATTATTTGTTTTAATTATATTCTGTGAACAGATCTGGGCTTGTTTTCAAATTGCGCTTAAGAAAGATTTTTTGTTTTGTTTTGTTTTGTTTTTGTGCTTTTGGATAACTACTGGTAAATCAGTGTAACAAATCTGCTATTTATGCATAAATCAATGATTGCACTATGATAATAAGCATTTTTATTGTAGAAACCTGTTTTGTGTCATTGCTGCATATTTATTTATTGATTGTGCTTCAGAACTGTGATTTTAATAGTTTGATTGTTGTAGTTCTTGATTTGTAATAATGCACTTTGATGCAATGTGTACTGTGGTTTGCTACAACTGCATGAACGCTTTTAAATGTTAACTCATAATTTATTTTATACTAAAATGAAACCCCTGACTACTGTGGTGGTTTAGTACTTATGTCAAAAATGATTTAAGTGAAAAACAATTTTGTTACCCTAACAAACTCAGCAGTAATACTACAGAATGTAATGCTCTTTTAATGGATCTAGCTCAGTTGACCTCTGCTAAGGTGTGGACACACAGTGCTTAAACTGCTGGAAATACTGTCCAATATGAAACACAAATCTTATTATGCTTTTTAAAATCAGTGATCTGCTCTAATGAAATATATGACTCACCAGACCTGATTGAACTGTTGGTTGATTTGAATGTCAGAGGGTATTTTGCATTGTGAGTTTGTTGGTGACAGTGCTGCTGAAATGAACATTTTGGTTTGAGCGTGTCTACAATCTTTCTTCTGCTTTTAGCAGAATGTTGTCATTTGCCTTCAGCAACTCATCAATAAACTAGTTCTTTAATCAGTTGCCTGTCAAATTTTATTCATATGGTGGTTTATGTCAGGGTGTTATAGCTCTTTAATGGTAGTCTATGACGTTGTTCTTCACAAAACAAAGTAAGCTGTCAAAAATAGCAGTTACTGTGTGTGGGTTTTAACATTTTTATGACTTGACGTGAACTGACGTGAACAGTGCTTTACTATCTTGAACAGATACATATCAGAAATATTCTTATGTGGTTAATTTTTGCGTAGTATAAAATGAATAACACTATTGTATGCACTAGTATATGCAGACAATGCAGTGGGCTGCAGGTAATACACACTGTAGGCTGCTAACAACTTTTGTAATAGAACAATAAAATTGGAAGTCAGAGAACACAGGACTTTCATGTTTGTCTCATTAAACAGGCCCCAGGATTACAGAATGTTTACACATGGATAAAATGGAAATCAAATACTAAGTTTTTTGTGTCGTTTTTCAGATTGATTGTTTTGTATTTATTTGTTTCTAATTATATACCAGGCTCATTATCATTCTCTTTCCATTTTTGCTTTTAGGTCCCTTCTGACATCATTATCAGAAGAAGTGGAAGATCTGGACCAGCGAGGGACTAAGTGTTGTCAAAGCTCTGCCTTGGATGCTGTTCTCAGCTCACTCTGCCCAGCACACCATTCCTTACTCTACAAGATACTGAAGTTGGCACACCAGGAAAAATTGCTGTCTTTCCTTAATGGCAGATCTGTTAGTCAAACTGAGTCTTACTGCTGTCAGCGTGGTGCAAACCCACAGGACAATATTAGCCCTCATGCAATTCCGTTTAGTGAATGTAAAACCCATAACAGCAGCCCAAACTACCCCTTATGTGATTGTGATCAAGGTCATAGCAGCACAGTGTATCATCCAGGAGACCTTACGTCCAGTTGTAGCATCCACCACTACCCTTTAAAAGACTGTGAAAGTGAAGCCCCTCTGGGCTCCAGCTACTGCTGTGTCCAAAGGTGCAGGATGGAAACCTACACTATTCTGTGCCCCAAGAGGCTGCACTGCATTTCCTGCCAAAGCCTGGCTGTAGGTCATATCAAAAATATAGTGTGTTCATTTGCATCCTCCCCTCCATTATCTAAACCTCCTCCTCTGTGCACTCCTCCTAGCGTATGCTCTTCCTCATCGATCTGCTGTAACCGGCACAACCCTCACTCCTGTCCCTGTTATTCAAACCATGCCTGTGTAATGCAGGTCAGAAACACAACAGAAAGAGGAGTTGGAGATGGGGATCCTCCTTGTCCTGTTCTGAAGAGAGAACAGAGCCCCTCTCCTCCTCCTCTTTCCCCTGTTTCCTCCGACAGTGGTAAAAAAACAGATGAAAAGCCACCCTCCCTCCTTCACCATAGGCAAGAGGAAGAAGCTGACCTAATGGTTAAAAATAATCTTGTGAATGCACGGCAACATGAAGCAGATGTGGACACAGCTACAGAAAAGGAACAAGAGTGCATGACCCCAAGCAGTAGTCAGGCTGAGCAGAACCCAACTCGGACAATATTGCAAGAAGTTGTGAATCGCTTCAGCGAGAAACTGGAGACAATCAGACCACTAGAGAAGGACCCACCTCTGGTTTCAGCAGTTGTTGATGTTTCTGAAAGGGAGCAGCTGCAGTCTCCCTTGACCACTCAGAATCTGCAGTTTCAAGCTGATGCTCATCTGACTGAAATAATCACCGAAGTGCTTCATGAAGGCAGTGCTAGTGACTACAATCTCAGTGAGCTGTTCAATCGCCATGATAACAAAGAGCCCAAGTCACCTAATACCCGCTCCCGTCGTCGGCAGGAAGTCCTTGCTGCTATAGCAACACCTGCCGATGATGCTTCAACGAGAAGGCATACCTTACAAATTAAACGGGAGCTTGCCAGGCTTGACCAGTCATACAATAAAAAGAAAGGGCCACCAGCAAAGAAGGCAAGATTGAAAGATGGAAATGATTCTGTAAGTGCATCACAGATTTTATCAGACTCAAATTTAGTTAAAGAGGAGTCTAAAAAAGAAATTGAGGTAGGTGTAGAACCTGTAGACAGTCACAGAGTCAAAGAGGGACCACTGATCATGCTCTCTACAGAAAGTGACAGGGATGAAGTAAAAGAAGAGATACAGACGGTTATAATAACAGAAGAAGTTCTAATTGCTAAAGCAGAGGAGATATCCAGTGAGCAAAGTGATTTTACATTATCAGAAGCTCAAAGACCCATCCCTGAGCTGCCCAGCAAATATGACAAGGAATGCCTAAAAGATGACAGTGTACAAACACAGGCGATGACACTGAATGCAGCCTCAGCAGAACAGTATGGCGGGCACTGTGAAGAAGATGCTAAGGGTAGCGATGCTGGAATGGAAAAGAACCATGAAGAAACCCCATCAGCTCAAAGCTCTGACAATGACAATAGCTGTAGTGCTGTAAAAGAGAGGCGGAAATGTCAGTTAAACCATTACAAGGAGGCCAGGAAATCCAGGAGAAATATAGTCCCCCCACAACGGTTTGCCCCTTATGTCACAGAGCCCAGGAAGATGTTCTTTGTTGCATGTTTCTCTGAGAGCATCTTTAACCAGCAAACACGAAAGGACAAGGTTTTGACATTTAACAACTTGGATTCCTCATCTACAGATACAGATGCTAAGGACACCCTGCAGGAGTCTGTAAATGAATCCTCTCTGTACTCACCTGAGCAAACAGGAGAGCTTGACTTGGAATCAGTGCATAGAAAACAGTGCAACATGGAGTCTGAAGATCAGTGCCAGGTCTTTCCACAAACTGTGACTGCCAAAGAGAAGAGTCTTGCCAAAAACATCTCAGAAAATAGGACAGATAGCAGAGACTGTGCTGCCAAGCCCTTTGGAAGGCTTCGAACATCTCCAAAAAGACTACAAGTTTCAACTACAGTTTCAACTACAGCTTCAACACCCAAAAACTCATCAAATATGAATGCCGCCATCAAATCTGCTTCATGTATTGAGAGTCCTCTCAACTCCCAACTTCACTACACTAGTCCAATTAAGCTCATGTTCGTATCACCAGTAAAAGATAAGGAAGGACTCAGATATAGTCTTAAATCAGCAGGCTCTGGTTCAAGCACACAGGCAGATGAACCCTTTGACCCATGTGAAGTGTCTTCTTGGTTGGGGACACTTGAGAAACGCAAACGCCAAGGCACTGAGTCTGCTACCTCACCTGCAAGATCTGTTTGTTCGCCAACTAAATCAGCTTCTTCACCAAGCAAGTCTGCCTTCTCAACACCTAGGTCAGCATCTTCACCAAGCAAGTCTGCCTCCTCAACACCCAGGTCAGTTTATTCACCAAGCAAGTCTGCCTCCTCAACACCCAGGTCAGCTTCTTCACCAAGCAAGTCTGCCTCCTCAACACCTAGGTCAGCTTCTTCACCAAGAAAGTCTGCCTCCTCAACACCCAGGTCAGCTTCTTCACCAAGCAAGTCTGCCTCCTCAACACCTAGGTCAGCTTCTTCACCAAGCAAGTCTGCCTCCTCAACACCTAGGGCAGCTTCTTCACCAAGCAAGTCTGCCTCCTCAACACCTAGGGCAGCTTCTTCACCAAGCAAGTCTGCCTCCTCAACACCTAGGGCAGCTTCTTCACCAAGCAAGTCTGCCTCCTCAACACCTAGGGCAGCTTCTTCACCAAGCAAGTCTGCCTCCTCAACACCTAGGGCAGCTTCTTCACCAAGCAAGTCTGCCTCCTCAACACCTAGGGCAGCTTCTTCACCAAGCAAGTCTGCCTCCTCAACACCTAGGGCAGCTTCTTCACCAAGCAAGTCTGCCTCCTCAACACCTAGGGCAGCTTCTTCACCAAGAAAGTCTGCATCTTCATCACCCAAGTCTGCCGCTTCACCCAAGTCTGCATGCTCATCACCTAAAATTGGTTTCAGAAGATCAGGCGAAGGTACTCCCACTAAGCGTGCAGCTGGAACTGACACTCAGAGATCACCATTGATGGATTTATTATCTTTTCATGAAACCACCCCTCCAAAGAGGCGTCCAGGCAGGCCAAAGAAGTTGGGACCACAGCTGGAGCAGAAAGTGAAGAGGCCAATTGGTCGACCACGCAAGCAAAATGTTTGCGATTCTGTAATTGGAGCCAAAACTGTAAACAGTAAAGCTGTTTTAGCATCTGGTGGTGATGAGAACATAAACAAGAACCTCAAAATCACAGTCGTATATGGCCGTTCAAGGAGAAACAAACGAATGGTGTCTGAGGGCTTTGACCAGCTACAAACAGAATTCAGTGATGCTTGGCAAGCAGTGGGCCTTAAAAGTGACTTTGGCATTTTAATGCATAGCTCAAAAACCAGATCAGGAAGCACGGAAACAGTCTCAAGAGAATTGTCAGAGGAGTTAAATTTTGTCAGCCCTGTGAAAGAGTCTGCCCCTCAGTCTAGCAGTAACATCAAATGCCAGAAGCGGGATGATTCTGTGCCATCAAGGAAACCGGGTAGACCTGCAAAAGTTAGAATCTCTGGGATCTCAGTCACAGTGACCACAGTTTCACCCCGGCAAAGAAAAATTCGGATAGATAAGGATACTCGGCAGTCTTCTGAAACACTAATTCATGAAAAAGTACCACTGCCAGAATTCAGATCTCCCAAAGAGCCTTGGACAATCAGTCACCAGTCGACAAGCAAAAGCAGTCAGACAGAGAAGGGGGTAGAAACGAAGGACGGAAGTCAAGACAAACAGCTAAATCAGCCTGTAGCAGTGCGTCACTCAATGAGAGTGAGGAAACCGTCAATCCACTTTCTGCATGCTGTTGCCACCTCCACTTCTAGATCATACAGCCACAGTAACGCTCTGCTGCGACGGTCTAAGCAGCTTCTGCTAAACAAAGCCAGCAACGAAAGGAAAAAGGAGGAGCAGCAGAGTAGTGTTGAAACTTCTGGGGACAACAGACGGCTCTGTGGAAAAGAGAGGAACATATCTCAAGACCTGAACAGAGTGGCAGATGTATCTGTTGACTCCATCTTTACCCCAAAAGAGACTCTGCGGTGGTGGGCAGCATCAGCTGAGGAAAGGACAATGAATCAAGAGCTTGCCAGGCGAATACGACTCATCTCGGACACCTGGGTCTCAGACAATGTGGAGAACCAAGAAAAAGAAGCTGCCTTACATTCAAAACTAGGCACTAAGAACAACAGTTCCTTTCCCAGGAAGTCAAAACATTCTTCTGTCGTTCGAACACTTTTTGACTGCCCTCCTAACAAACCAAGGTCCTGTAGCATGCAGCAGCTCTGCTCCTGGTTTATGCAGACCACTGAGACACAGTCTCTGGCTATTGTCAAGAAGGCAAGCTCCCGTAATCCTTATGAAGTTATGCACTTCCCTCGTTCTGCGAGTAAAAAAAGTGTTTGCCACAGTCCTCAGGCAGAGCGACTCCGCAAACACATCAAGAAGTTTGCCAAAACTGTGCCGAAAAGTCCCCTGCAACATCAACAGGCTCAAAGAAGGCTGAGAAAGACGAATAAAGCACCTTCATCAACACAAATGATTAGGAGAAAACTTTTCACTACCAGGTTTGCAAGAGGCCAGTTCAATGAAGAAGTCCAATGGTGTCCAGGGAGATCGTTTAGCAAATACCTGGTCACACTGTTCAGAGCAAGGACAAGGTTTCTTACCCAGAGAGAAAGGGAGAGGTGGCAAAAGAGGCAAAGAAATAAAAACAGCATGAAAGCAGTTGGACATGTATTAACTGGACTGCAACCAAAACGTAAAGCATTACACAAATTAGCAAAACATCATTTATCTGACCATTTGGAAAACAGTTCTGCCACAAGTTCTGTTGACCAAACTCAGGAGCCTGTGGATGTATCCAAAGAGCAGAACCTCTGCTCTAAAGCCTGGAGTCCTGAGAGACTGAAGGAGTGTCGGGTGTTTTTGAGGAAGATCAACTCTCCAGACAATGAATCAACGGAGGAGGAGTGGGACTCTTGTACTGTGACACTGGATGATGGGTCACCCTCTGCTTACGTATTTGCAGGAAAAGGGAGAGAACTGGTAGGAGTTGTCAAAGCTGTGAAAACTGAAAGGAAAAGGAGGAGGTCTGCCTCACGGGAGCTGGCAAGTTGTGCACCTAAATCAGTCCAGGAACAGGTTGAGATTCCGGTGGGGGGGCAGAAAAGCAAATACAGAAGTCCTGGGGTTGTGTCTACTGAACCACCACAACCACCACCAGCGAAAATGTTGAGACAATCGCGGATGAGGGGCCTAACCGGGCCACGATGGTGTGACTTTGTGTTTGGTAACTACCTCGCTTATTTTTTTATATCACTGAAGACATCAGCATCTATTTAGGTTTGGTTTTATATTACCATTAAGTCAACTTATGGTCTCTTTCTTTTCTGACAGAAAACTAAATGAAGCATGAGGCCTCCTCCTTCCTGGGAAAAGGACTGTGGTTTAACGTGGTGCCTTTGGACTTTGAGCTGACCACGTGGACTGACCATCCCACTATGGTTCAGTCTTACACTCAGCAATTATGTAGCAGTCTAACTTAACAAACGCTTGATGTTGCACTATTTTTAATCCATGGATATATATATATATATAAATGTGTGTGTACAGATTTTTTTTTTCCCCCCTTTTTTTTTCTTATTTTTTAATCACCAACTTGCGCTTGTCTTTCTGAATGTGTTTAGTAGATCACATCATTACGTTAAACAAGAGTTTTAAAGGGATAAGTGCTTTTACAGCCTGGCAAGAGTTGCTGTATTGGAAGGAAAGTCAAAGCTTTACTGCATAAAGACAGTGCCATTTCCCCCAGAACATACCTCAAGGCCCCCAAATCCCCCAGACAATGACCTTTTACCTTAAAATGTAACAACAATTTTTAATATGTTGTCATTGTCTCCACCATAAATACATGCAGCTCTAAAATCTCCCAAAAGTAATCTTTTTATTTATATTTTATTCTTGCTTGGCACTGTTTAAATTCAAAATAGGTCATTTAATAATCTAATATTTATATTGAAAGTTGACAACAATCCCGCCATCCAACAAATAATTCTTCTTTGGTGCTGTAGCTACTAGTGTAATGCAAGCCAGGAGCAAAACTCTAGTATCTTTAAATGAAGGAATCTTTTGGATTAGCTAAGCATTATTCTTATTCCCTCCCCCCACCACCACCACCACCAAAAAAAAAAACAAAAAACTCCTGTGTTGAATGAATCGGCTGTCAGCTTGTATTACACCCAAATACTCATTATTCCTGTTACAGTTGGCACAAACATACAGTAGATGTTTGTATTGACTTCAGGTTTAACCGTGACACTCGCCAAAATGCAGAGGGTTGTGTGAAGTGATGAAGAAAATGGCATTATGCAGCTGTAGAACGTAGCTTCTGATTTATTTGTTGGTTTTGTGGGATCTGTCTTGTTTAGATTCATTTATCTTTCTGTGACTGTCTTTTCACCCAAAGCATATAGTGTATGTCTGTGTCAGATCTACTTCTTGCACTAGCCCATCTGAGATTTTTAATCCCACTACACAGATACCTCCCCCATATTTTGCACATCCCATATTCCACTACCAACCCCTACTGTAAAACTAGAGAATCTATTTGGTGCAATACAAACCCAGATGATTTATTGGTATGTAGTAATTATTTTATTGCTGACAGACAAATGGATGTACACAAGTACCAGTGGCCTGGGATGTTATTTCAGTTCTTTCCATAGCCATGCAATGTGATCTTAAAGGAGGTTGCTACAAACTTACTTTTCCCCAACTGCTTTTTTTCTCCTGTTAAGCAGGAAAATAGCAGCTCCCTAATAGCATTTTTTTTAATCATTGACATAGCATTATTTTTAAATGCAGGTGGGAGATTTGTCGCTCTTAAGGTTGTTTTAGAGTCGCAGCAAGTGATGCCTACCTCCACCGTGGCTCAACCAGGCCAAATGCTCTTTTGCTCATCAGCCGTGTAATAGACAAGGCCAGAGACTTGAGTGGTAAATACTAATCTTGGATTAGCATCGTCTTAGATATCCAAGATATCTGGCCATAGGTCAAAACCTAAACCTGTAGTGTGTATTGTGTGCCTGACTATCCTTGTATGTATGTATGTATGTATGTATGTCACTATGGTTGCCATTTCAGCATGAGGGAAGGTGGGTAGCTCTGTCTTGTGATAAAAAGCCCTCAGCTCTGTTGAAAAACCCGGTGCTAAATCTCTTGTATATTTTCTTCATCATGTGTTTTTATACTGTCAATTACAGATGCAACAAAAAGGTGTCTGTTATTGGAACAATAAAGTCTTTTTAAATAATCAGTGGGTGCTATGATTTAGAGGAATAAAATGTAAAAACCACAATCCATACAATTCCACTTTATTGTCATGGTCAGCACTTAAATCCCTACTGGTCACCTCTAACGTTGTGTACTCTTGTTATGCAGGTGCTAAAATTGGTAACTCCAGGCCCGTTCGTTTTACATTGGTAAATCCATAAATGTCAATATTGTCTAACCAGTATGTCCAAACCTGAAGCTCTTTGGGTTAATCTAAATCTAAGTAAAAACATACAGAATTAAAAAGGTGATTCTGTGGCGAGCGATCTATGTCAAGTTTCCTGGTGTCAATTTTTATTATAGGTCAAAAACATTTCCAGATTATAATCATTTCTGTGAATTACTGAACTGGAGGACTCGTAAACAGTTCACTCTATGACACATTGGCCTCTTGGTTGATGAGGGTGCTGAGATCCAGTTTCGTCTTCTCGAGAGCTGCAGTTTTTGCCCTCCGCGATGGGCGCACGACAACAGGCTCTGGAACATTTTCTCCATCACTGCAACCAAAGCCAAAAGGAACAAGTTACAACAAAGCAAGTTAAATATGCTAAATTAGAATGTGCAGATATAGAGACAGAGGTCAAATCATGCACATAGGAATAAATAGCAAAGCCATCATGTTTCCTTTGCTTTGACAGGAATAAGTAAAAACACTTGCCTCTCTTCTGAAGACTCTGTTCTCCTGCTTGGTTTTCTGCCTCCTTTAGCTGTGACGACTTTCCTCTGACCTGTGCCCATAAATACTCAGGTTACCTCACGGTGCTGAGTCAGTGCCTTCACTCAGGTGCATGAGAACAGCTCTAAAAATACACAGGCACTATGAACAGCTCCAGTTTGGGATGAGCATACAGAACCTGCGTTACCTCTTTTAGCTCTCTTCGCAGATTTAGATAGATCTTCAGTTGCAGCCTCTGTGGAATAAAATGGCAGACAGGAAATTCAGATTTTTGTAGTTGCTCTCTTTCCTACTTGTCCTGACAGAGAATACGATGAAGCCTGCTATATGTTAATCCGCTTACCAACAATCAGCTAATAAGACAAGCCTTCTACAGGAGTTGTCACAAACGTGTAATGTAAATCAGGTTAGACAGGTACTGAGAGGTAACATTTGTTACGGATGCTCAGGGGGATGTCAGGTTTTATACGAGTGTATACTGCGTTTGCGTGTGTACCATCTGCATTGACATCGAGTGGTTGTAAAGCGCTGGCGCTGAGGAGCTCAGACTGTTCTTTTGTGTCCATGAGCTGATTCATCACCTTCTCCAGAGCACGGACACAGAAACGGTCCTTCACCAACTATCCAAAATAAATAGAGAAATTAAACATTATGCCTTTCAAGAATTAGTCGAGTAGTTTGTCAAAAAATGAAACTATTTAAAGTGTACTGAGACAGTGTTCAAACAGAAACACCAGACATTGAATAAATGAATACAGTTTTGAACAAATTACCTGAATTTCCCTTTGGGGATCAGTAAAGTTTATTTTGTCTCATTGTCTATGATTTCAAACTGAATAGTTTCTGGTGTTAAGACTATTGAGCAAAACACTAGCAAATCCTGAAGCCAATTTTTCATTGTGTTCCTGTGTAAAAACAATAAAAAGGGTTATCACAAGCCCCATGCAGGCAGACATATGAAACTGTATGTTTGTGTATACCTGTACAAGCTGCTGCAACAGAGTGTGCAGGTCTTTCCTGATGGTGTCATCTGCACTGAGCTCCAGGTTGCTTAGAGTCTTGGTATAGAGACGAACCTCAGGGGCTGTAAGGTCCTTCAGCATCTCCCCACACATCCGCACTGCCAAATAGTCATGGACGTACGCCGACTACAAACATATGTATCCAAAAGATGGGATTGGTTTTTGCCCCATTAAGCTATCATGCAATGAATCCTTTAGTAAATAACAAATTTAAGCTCTGCCTGGCCTAACATAAACTGAACCATTCAAGGGAAGAATTTGCAGACTTGATCTGAGTTAAAGAAATGAATATCTATTTGTGAAGATGAAGCAATATTAAGAACTCGGTGAGCCTATAAAGGCTATTAATAAACATATTTGTCTCTGGGTGTTTCTTACCTCTGTGTTAGTTGAGGGTTTAATAAGTGCGCTTGGCCGAGTCAGCTCCACAAACAGCTCGACCACATTGTTAATATCCACCTCAGCTAGAGGAGAGGTGACTGGTGCATTCATCACAGTCCGAACAGTGGGCAGGAAACTCTCCTCTATAACTTCTTGGTGGACCCTGACACATGCACACAAATACCATCTCCATATTAGTGTGTGTTGCACAACTACATTACTGATTTCACCTGGGCACCAATATAATAAAAAGAAGTTGGGCAATACACATTCACACTTATCTTCACTTTATGAACAACATGCTTGTGTAAAACAACATGTGTGACCTGCTCTCGCGGGCATAGAGCTGGAAGAAGACCCCGAGACAGTGGCGAAGGCGGGTGTCGTCCTCAGTGACAGGATTGTACCATAGCAACACCAGACGGGAGAACATCTTGGTGCTGGAGATGCGGCCGTTGTACATAAGTTTGGCCAGGCCCTCCGCTGCTGCTGTGCGCAACTCAGACACCTGAGAATGTTGAACACACACAGATCATTCAATAAAACTGTTTTCAGCCAAGAAAAGTAAATTCAAACTTCTGTGCATGTAACTAAATTGACCGTGAAGCCCACCTCACTGTCCAGGAACTCTGACAGCATGACAAGGATGCTCTGTGCTGTGTCCTCTGATACATCTCTTTTGACTTCAGCCAGAGGTGCATCATCCTCCTGTCTATCTGGTGACTGGGAGGGCGGGGCTGTCTGAGTGGCAGCTGTTTCAGACAGCAGCTGGAAGCTGAACAGCAGAAGCAGGTCGATGATGGCCAGCAGAGCACTGATACGGATCTTTACCTCATCCAGCTGGGCAATCTGTAAGCATGCGCACACAGGCAAATTTACTAGTGGCAACAGAAAATTCACCTAAAAATACAGATGGCTATCGCTGGGGTCTCTCTGTGAATTGTTTTATATGTACTTAGTGAGAACTAACTGTTCTACTTGTAGCATCTTTATAAATATGTGCAAATGCATTATAAGTAGTTCTGTAACATTACCTGAAGCAGCAGGACCATGTGGGTTTTGGCCAGCTCCTTGCTGTGCAGAGCACATGTTCCCAGACACAGCACAGCCACATTGCGGACTTCAGGATGAGCGTTTGCTATACTGGGCAGGATCTGAGAGCGAGGGATGGAACAAAGAGTTACACCAACCATCTTGTAATGACTTTGCTTCCTATAGTTCTCTAAGGGTAGGAAGCAAACACAACTGGAATGATATAGTGTTAAAAGCAGAATGTTTTAGGACCATAGCAAATGTATATACTTTTACTGCCACTTCCTAGAGAAATGAGGAGTTGATTCTAAGTGAGGGTTTAAGGGCAAGCACTCCTCATAATGTATATGCGAATAATAAAACATATTTTAGCTGCTGTGTGACACTGAATATGGGCACTCTTGTATAACCATTAGTGAAAAATGTAATGTGTGGATTTATACCAGAGAGGACATTAAGGCGCTTATAGTAGGATTAATTCTTGTCTTGATGTTCATCTCCTTCAGCAGTTGAGCACATATTGTTAGACACCGCTGAAGAGTCTCTGGGTCACTCTGAAATACAGAAAAGAGAAACACAATTAAGACCTTTCCTATTTATTCCAGGAGATCTTTTTACGACTTTCATTAAATGACACGTAAAGACACAGAGGCAGCACTTCCTGGATGGTTCTGTACCTTCTCCGTGCGGACCTCCTTTTCAGCCGGCTGGTTCCATTCAGCGATTTCCTGGATGATCTGGTTTCTGTGGTTCTCGAGCTCTGCGATGGTGTCCTTGAGCTCTGCTGCACGGCTGAATTCCTGTGCAGTGACACAGTCCTCCAGGGTTTGTTTTGCCTCCAAGATACGCACCTTCACCTCTGCTAGCTGGATGGGAGGCAGGGGAAAAAAAGAGCAGTGGAAACGTAAACAGAAGAGGGGAGTGTCATTCTTCAGGTGAAACACTCCAGAGGATTCTTAACTGTTGAGACTGCACCCCCTCTAACAGGCAAAAACAACATCTGAGGCTCTGGGCCACATTATAACCCACTAGAGGCTAATTTGTCTTTACCCACTGAAACAAGGTGAGGTGAAGAGAGAAAGCAGGCACAAAGAATGGATAGAAAGGTAAACACCTGGACTAGGATTAACTTCCTTTGCAGCTATTTGGCCTCCAAGAATGACATAATTTGAAGCATTTCTGGAAGGGTTTATAGAACCTAACCGCCTCTGGGTGTTTTCAGTTGCCAGTGTAGCCCACCTGGATCTGCTGCCGACGGCTCTCGTTCTTATCCACTGGCTGACTGGCTTCCATGATGGGCGCCCTCACATCTGAGATGATTTCCGCCACCTGTGTGACACAGTGCAAGCCTAGTCACACATCAGTGGTAATGATGCTCTACTGAATGGAAAATCTGTTTAATTCTGTCACATCCCTAATGAAAAGACCTTTACTAGCAGAGGATAGTTTAATTAGTACATTCATCAACATCAACATCAACACACACACACACACACACAAAAAACAAAAGGCATCCATCTGGAAACACTGATAATTTTCAGCTTTAACATTTTCATTTCTGCCTAATTGATCTGTCAAATCAACTAATGAAGGGTATTAATATATGTTTTCTTCTTTGTGTGCATGGAAAAGAATTACTTTGAATTACACAAAGACAATGTACGACAAGGAAAAACTTGGTGATTAAAAGTAAAACACACAGTCTGTATGCGTCTGTGGTCATCAGGGACGAGGGTGAGGAGTTTCTCAGTGAGCAGGGAGATGAGGGAGAATGGGGTCTGTGGCAGAGTCAACATCTCCTGCAGAACAGCCAATAAGCGCTTCCTATAAAGACACACAACATAAGTCTGAACACAAGTACCTCACCCAGCTGATGTCAAGTCTTTGCCCTAAAAAGTAGTTGCTTGAGGACTGGATAATCAACCAAATGTACTGAATTCCTGATTGAATATAATGAATTGGTCATTTCAGTAGTAATTCCATTTTTCCAACTATTTTCTGATTTCAGTTTTTTTCAGCATGAAGTTTTGCCTCCTTACTACAATGTGTAGTAAATGGAATATAATCCAGTTTTGGATTGTTGGCTTGGACAAAAGAACACTCATGAAGATGTAACACTAAGCTATGGAAAATTCTGGGTATTTTTCCATATTTTTGTTGCCAAAACAATCCATTAAAGAAAAGTAGAGTAAAGAAAAACTAGCAGACTACTCAACAATGACAATAATTGATAGATGTAGCCCTACACTGGTCATACTGTATCTAATCAAGATCAACATCAGATATGAGCAAACACACACACACAAAAAATATACATTTATCAATTTATCAACACTGCACTACTAATCTTACCTGCCGCCCTCCTCGTTAGTGTCCAGACACCCAATTAGATGGATGAGCTGTTGGGAGATAAACCGCTTGGTTATGACCAGCTCCACCTGGTTAATGTCAGATCTCTGCTCTTCTGACAGCTCTGGCACTGTCTTTAGATATCTGAAACAGTCACAGTCACGGGTCAGACAACTAAGAGGTAACAGCTCTCAGAGAGCAGGAAGATTAGAGATTATCCAGCTACACATTTAGTGAAAGCAAAGCCAAAATTCAGGTTTCTCTCTGTGGACTGTCACAGTGGTGCAACTCAGAACAATTAACAACCATCTAAAGCGTAATATTACAGCACTGTAGGCAGCTAAACACTGCACCAGCATTCCCTACAAGCATCTGCTATATCAGCCATCACTCAGTCTTACAAACCTGCAACAGTCACTTATTTAAAGTAAATTAATAAATGACTTTTATCAGCAGATGAATGTCACTCAATTACAGCAGATTTATTCAAGTAGCATATCGCACCACAGCATCAAATGCATTAAGCAGTTGATAAAATAGCAGAGTGCTCCCACAACGATGCACAGACACTACCGGGATTTAAAAGTATGAATGAGTGTGGGAAGCGTTCTATGAATTATGCCAGATGTAATCATTTTAATTGAGTATAAAATTGTATTCGTTATGTAGTTTGGTAAATGCTGACTTGAAAGATAGAAGATATGTCAGTGACAATGCCCACAAATCCCAATGTTTCCAGATTTTGTAAATGAATAACACACTGACAAGGGCACTGAGCATCACTGGAAGTTGTTTGCTTGTTTGGCAGGAATAGTTGTTTTTTATATTAATGTCACACTTATGTTAACTAACCTAACCAGGAACAAATGTCTGGATCACTATGCATTCTGCAATAAAAAACAGAAAGCAAAAAAACTACAAATGTAATGTAGTGAATTTCTGCCTCCTATCTTACCCATAGAGGTAGGCAGCATAGGTGGCAGCATCTGGCAACACTTGCTCCAGCATTTCATCACCTTCATCTCCTATAGCCTTGAAAAACTCACACAGCGCTCTCCAGTAAAGCACATTCTCAGAGGTGAGAGAGTCCACTGGAATCAGCTTTCTGTTAAAAACACACAAATTCTAATCTTCGGCATTTTATTCTCATGTGAGAGTCAGAGAGAGAGTTTGAAGTGTGCGAGTATACCTGTTGTCGAGCTGGACTCTGTTCTCCAGCAGCTCCTCGCTAGATGCGCCTTTGAAGATGGCTTTCAGTGCATCCAGAGCTATTTTGTCACAATTCTCTACATCCAGCCTATGAAGCAGCTCAATGACATTGTTATCCAGCCGATGTAGCCAGGACGGCAGCAGACGAGAGCAAACAACCTCCCTTACTGCCACTGCAAGACACGCAGACCATCCGACATATTAACTGGGCATAAAAGAATTTAAAGGTGAAACAATGAGCTAACTGAGAGGAAATGAAACAGCAATTTCTACAGTTTCTACTACTGAATTTCTTGTCAGTTTTTCAAGAAAAAATGTCAACTAATCAAATTGTTCCACAACTTCACACTGTGGGTTGGCCAAAGGCATTCAAAGAGTGTGGGCTATGGAAAAATAGTTTGGGACATTTTTTTAAATTTCACAAACTGGATGATTAATCTAAAAAACAACTGGCACAGTAAGCAATATTTTAAATAGTGGTTACCTACAGCTTTAAGTGTAGTTTTAGGTACTGTAATTATGAGTATGTGATTGAAAACGTGGTCAGTGTAAATGTAACATCCAACATACAGAAGTACAAGATTCACTGTTACCTGAAGTGTCACGGAGACCCTGTTGCAGAAGATTAACTCTCTGTTCAATAGTCAAAGCTTTAATGTGGACCTTGTCAGCCAGAACCTTAAACAGAAAACAATAAATCTAATGTTAACATTTAACACAGATCAAGATAATAATATTATTATGTTATCTCTTGATGTACCTGTGTGTGCATACATTTAAACCGCTAGATCTACTGACTGCATTCATGACTACCTGGTAGGCTAACTTGCGGACATTTTCTTTGATGTCCCGGGTGCGTTTGAGTACTTTGGGGAGGGTCCAAGGGCACATCGCTATGCAGGAGAGAACTGCACGTCGCACCTCAGCATTCGAATCGTTTTCCAGAATCAGCAAATATGCTGAAAACAGAAAAGAACTCATGAGACCAAAAGAACAATATATAAACATTCAAATCAAATCATACAAAACAAAGAATACTTTAAATAAATGACTAGATTAAGAAAATAATACAACACAATCAACAATGACACTATACTTGATCAAGACATCTAAGCTGAAACATTAAGTTTTAAACAATAATCCCACATATGCTAGGTGACCTTATATTTTCTGTGTTTTCAGTGGCATGCAGTCTGTCAAATGGAAGAGAAAGCAGGCAGGGGAAAAAAAAACAAACAAACCATTGATAGTGGGACAGTCAGGATCTTTTGGCTGCTGCAGGCGGGTCATGGCCAAAGCAGCCTGAATCCTCACGTTTGGGAACTTGTCAGTGACACGGACCAGCATAGCTTGGTGAATGCGATCAAAAAGATCGTCATCTATCTGGGCATTCTCTGCCATACTGCCCAGCAACTTGTTGATCAGCTGGCACGTACGGAAACGCACTGCATGGCTATTGGCTTTGTGAGACTGAAATGACAGGAAGGTTGAACATGCAGAAAGAGGAGCAGGACAGAAGATTGGGGCGATAGAGCCAGACAGCAAAAACTTGTGTAAATGATAAACATTTGCTACAAAACTGACTTTGTGTAATACACAAAGAACAAACAGTGTTTTAATATTTACAATTTGCATGAAAATGCTGGTCTAACTATGTTTATACCTCCAACAGGAAGTTGAAAATGAAACTCAGAAATGGATGATCATCTTGAGCAGCATCATCATCATCTTCTTCCTCTTCCTCCTCCTCCTCCTCCTCCGTTTTAGGTGGAGACTGGAAACTTGTAGCAAACCTCGCAACGAACTCAATGACATTTTCAACTGTAGGTTCACGCTTGTAAACAATCATGGCATACTTCAGGTAGTGGACAAACTCCTCATGGAACAATGTCTTGTCCTCAAGCTGAAGGAGGTGATGGAGGATGTCATTAATGACATGATATAAATATATAATAAATATCTAAATAAATAACATAAAATATCTCTTCATAGGAGATGTTCTAAGTTATACTGTATATTAATAAACACTTGCTGACGGCTTACAGCTACAACGTAGTGTGCAAGTTAAGCCATTTAAGTAACGTTACAGGTTTATACTGCAAATAAAAGCCAAACAGGAAACTTAGACTAAATTGTTAGGCATTCATATACATGGACCTAGACTGTGAGCAAGACGGTATATGTTGACTGCCAGAGATACACAAAGCAGAGAGTAAATAACAGCTTGACATGTCAGCACACGGAACCTACGTTGTTGTAGCGGCTCCTCAGGCCTATTACCAGCTTGGCCTTGTTGTTGTGGCCTCTCTGAGCGCGCTGAAAAGCCTCTTTAATGCCTACTTCATTGTCTGCCGTCATCTTTCCTTCACAGAAACATTAACACCAACAGTAAAACACAGAAAAGTCTTTAGGTGCTAAATCACACTAACAGGAGTCTGTTTGTCTCTAGTGCCTCATTAGCTGAAAGCCCCGCCTGGTTCAGCCCAACTCCCTCTGAAAGAAGAGCAGGAAAACAACATAACGTAGCTAAGTCTTTTGAGATAACGTTCCCTAGGGGCATTTCATACCATCCTTTATGTTAATACTAAACAAATATCTTAAAATACAGAATAATAAATTGTAATAATGTATTGTTGAGTTTTAAACGTTACCTTTACTTCGGGTTTTTGTCGCTACACTGCCGCCTGTTTTCAAATTCAACTATCGTGTGTACTCGCGAGAGCTTAGATGCGTAATTACGTAATGACGTTTTTTTGGGGGGCGGGTTTTGTTTGATTATAGTCCTGAGCTTTGACTGGCAGGCTCCTCCATCTGTTAGGCTCAATAGTGTAGGCCTATACAAAAGTAGTTGAGTTGAAATAATTCTGGATTAATACATTGAATTAGCAACGTAAGTTCTTGTTTTGATAACTGATCAATCATTTTAGCTTCTAAAATAGGAACATATGCTGTCATTCTCCATCTTCATTGGAAACTGGCACTAATTCACATGAACCCATATAGTATTGATGTGAATTTTTAACAAATAATTATTGTTTAATATAACAGCTGAGATTCAAATTATTTGATAAATTAGTTGTCATACTTATTTGTATGCAGACAGTCTGACAGCAGCCGCATTATGAAACATTTAGTTTACAACAGTTCAAGCAGGCTGCTGCAGGGCATCTGCATACAGCTCACCGTGGGAAGAGCAGGAGCAAGCATCTCTGCAAGCGGACAGTGCTCCTCCTTGTATGGCAACAACAATAGCCATCTGCTTCTGGAAATCCATTTGATATGAAGCTTAGTCCATCTTTCTGCTTTAAACCTGCATGCGTGTGGACGGTGGATTATCTGAGAGGTGTATTATCATATTAAATATTTATACTCGTAGATGTAGAGGGGATAAAAGTCTTTCCATTAGTCCATACACCTATTATCCTATGTCATAAACAAAAATATGTGAAAAAAACAGCCTCAGAGCTTCTGTACAGAGAAAATAGTAGGCAATCTCACTTTGACACCCAAATGCTTTCTGGAAGAGATAAACTGCTTATGCTTTCCATGTCATAGAAATCATCAAACTATCATTTCTTATTAATGTTAAATGTTATATAACACATGGGCCAGTCTGAATTGCTGCATTAAATATACATTGACCTAGGTAACCATTATCCCACTGGACACTTGAGGTCATCCTGTATATGTGACCACATGCATCTGGTTGTGGGAAAGCCTTGACCATCAGCTGCTCAAAATAGGCAACTGCCCAGGGTTCCTTTGCAATGAATCTACACACACTCCTTGAAGACATACATGGTGTTACACTTGGATGGATACTGTATATGAAAACTGATGGGAGCAGTTTGTGCGAATAATGAAAAAATAGAGAGTGAGAAAAGCCCATAGCCTACCCACTTTTATACTTTCAACCAGCTTGGCTTGTTGGACGTTATTGTCAAAAATAGCTTTCAGTAACATCCATGCATAATCTACTTTGTGCACAGCACTTAAGGGGAAATTGGAGGTGAGATGGTGAATGAACAGGGTCAGCAGGGGCCTGTGATACAGTCAAAGGAGCACAACACCAGTTTTTCACATTAAGAGTAACCATCACCTTGTGAAACCAGGTAGGTCTTTCTATTGCTCCAGTTGATCCTTCTCATGTGACAATGTCACCGAGATTCTTTGGCCTTTTTTTTATTATTATAAATGTAGTTATGCATTTTTTAACTTACTGTGGGCTAAAAGTCAGGATGTCTCAGAGTCTGCTGATCTGAGCTTTTGACATTCTTAGTTTTGTGCTTTTATTTTAAATTTGTGGAACCGAAACACAAAATTTCTGCTATTAAAGTTAGGAAATCAATTTTAGTCACTAGTGTATACATTCATTGTGTTCTTAAGCTTTGCACATTAAACTCTACCATGTAGCCTTGCTGTAGGGCTGTAGAAAAAGGGATAATCTATGCATAAAGGACACAAATGTGTTTATTTCATGAGACATTTTTTGTCAACCATTGAGTACAAGTAGTAGGCTCGTACATGATGTGCTTTTAAAATGAATGATCTGCCTTTAAATGGAATAAATAAACTGGGTAGCATGAAGTTAATGAAAGCGCTCCCTGTGCGTTGTCTGACTGATGGAGTAAAGTCACACGACCGAGACCCCCAGAGACCCCCCCTCCTTCCCCCCACTCTGTGATCGGCACCGATACAGCAGCGCCGGTAGGGGCGGGGCAGCACTGCAGCAGTGCGCTTCTCGAGCTGTCTCCGGTAATGTTCCGTAGGATCCACACGCCCCTCTCCGCCCCTGCCGCGAGACAGGTGGTTGGACTGTACGCCTTCATCCCCGAGCGCTCCCTCTCCGGATAAGAGAGAAAAAAAAAAATCTGTTGACAGCAGGGAAGGGTCGGTTGGCGCGAGCGCGTCCCCGATGGACTTCCAGCGTGTGACCTCCGCGATCACCGGGCGGACAGCGGGCGAGGGGGGCAACAACCGGAACGCACGAGGAGAGCCCCGCCGATCTACTACCAAATGTTTTCCAGCCAATTGCTCGAGCTGCTGTTCACGGGAGGGGGTCTACCGACGGAGGAATGAGATGCACGAGTAAAAAGTTGACACGATTTTGGTGGCAAATTTCACCCGAGAGGCGGCAGGATCATTTCTGACTATCCACCGGTCCGGGAAGTTCCCTTGTGGGGAGGGAAGAAGGGGGGTGGGTTCATTATGGCTTCAGGCGCCGGTAAGGCTGCACAGCCCCCCGGGCCGGGCTCCGCTGTTAACGGGACTGCGGCAGACTTCCCGAACATCGAGCAGGAGCTGTATGATTATCAGATGCACAGCAAGATGTGCAAGAAGATCGCTCAGCTCACCAAGGTAAGACCTGCCGGTGACACCGAGAGAGGCGCTCGCCGGACGCGCTGTCACTGGATCTGTCAGGCTGATTGGATGATCCGATGGCTGCCTCACACCGCACCTACACATTATTAGGCTTTAGAGAAAGCAACCTGCAATTACCCTCCGGTACACTGGAGAAACTGATCCACATGAAACAAAAAAGAAAAATCCTAAGAGAAGAATAGCAAAATAGAGAAATAAAATGTAGCAGGGATAACAAGTGATATGGGCTTAAACAACATCATAGGCTGGAAAGGCACAATGTTACAAATCATCATTATCTGTTGGAATAATGACAGAAATAGTGATCATTGGGGGGCTGGGGGATCTTGGCTGCAGATCTTCAATAATTTGAGTCAAACCAATTTGGTTTAATTGTCACTTCATTTGAGGCTTATCTATCATGCATCAATTTAGAGTTTACAGGTCAAAAAAATATCAGGAAAGAACAAAACTGCACAATCTCACAGCAAATTTTTGCTCAGATGCCAGAGCCCAAAACCACATTTCTTTGTCTGGCCAATGGTCAAAAAAAAAAAAAAAAAGGTATCAGCTATCAGTGATTTGAAGCAGAGAAAAGCATTAAAAGCCTGCACTGAAGAAAAGCTGCCTCCAGTAAATGGTTGATATTTCTAATGTTGTATTATAAATGATAACTATCTTACTTATTAGTACCAACATACAGTATCAGGATGTGGGTATTCCTTCCTGTGCCTGCATGCTTATCAGGGATGCTTGATAGCTTCAGCAGCAGTAGCTGTATCTGCTATGCTTTTCATACAGTAAGCACTGTTATATGGGAATTCTCTCTCTCTCTCTGCTTCACAATAATGCTTACAGAGGCAGGGCATGACCCATTGCTTGTTGAGCTATGACAATTACTGATGACTGTGCAGTTCCCATCCTCCCTTATGGGTTCACCTCTGTGTAGCCCTTAGGTGTGTGTGTGTGTGTGTGTGTGTGTGTGTGTGTATGCAGGAACAGATGTGCAATGCAAATGCATCCTTCGGATTCATTTGTGTGTATTGTTCAGAAGGCCTCCTCCTCATGCGTCCTGACACACAGGCACACACAAATGAAGATGACACAGATGAAGGGTCAGCACTTGTGTCTGTGCTTGTTAAGGACGTCTGGCCCTAGTCCTTCTAACCTCTCATGCCCCTAATAGTCCTCTGTAGAAGCTTGAACTTGTTTATCTCTCTTGAAACTTTATGCAAGCCCCGCCAAGTCTCTTTAGCTCTTTGATGACCCCAGTTTATAAATCTGAAACCAGGACCGCTGAGAAAATATAAGAATAATAAAATCTGATATTTGGGGTAAGCGTTTTCTCTGGGATTAGGGATTCTCAGCATGTGGCACATGGTTTATTTGAGTGTTTTGGGGAGGGGTGTATAGTGGAGAGGAAGTGGGAAATGGGTCAGCTGTTGTAACCTTATATATTTAATAACCCCTTCTTTCTCTGTGTGTGAAAATGGAGGCTGGCACACACACACACACACACACACACATGCACTTGTACTCAACACACTTCCTGACGTCTGCCTGATCCTCGTTCCTCTCTCTTCCACTCACCCCTCCGCACTTCTCCTTGACTTACACAGCTCCCATCCCCCCTTCCCTGACTCTCTCTCTCTGCCAGTGAGAGTGGTCTGCCCTGCTGGTTGAATGGACACCGCTAAAGATAAACCAGTAGCATGTTGGAGTGTATTTACATGGCTGAACAGGCCAATGGGAAGAAAGCGAGAGCTGACCGTGTCAGGCCAGCTGTTGTGAATGTTCACGCTCATGTATGAGCAGACGTGCACATGGGGTCATGAATCCAGAGAGATAAGTGGTACCTTTTCATGACTCACAGAGATCAACAGTGGCATATTGAAGTGTCTATGTATACCCACACTTTTGATGGGCAGCTCTAATTCTGCCTGTGCCATTTCCTGTGCTTATCTAGCTTACACTGTCACACTGCTTTGTAATCCAGCACACCCAGTACACTCTTTGATATGTGTGGAGGTATGTGTTGCTGTATGTGTGGGAGGGAGGGCTGATGTAAGAGAAAAGTGTGTGTGTCTGTGTGTGTGCATGGTTGTGTTTCTCCATGTCTAACCTCTCCACTGTGCACCAAGCATTCACTCAACACTTCACTCCTCTTTCAACACCCTCGAATAAAATCGCCTTTACGCTGTAGACAGAATAGTAATTTCATGCTTTGCTGACTATGAAGTTATTGTCAATAAGCACGGGCACTGGCTTGTGAGGTTACATGAATAACATTATCAACTTGCAGGATCAATATGAGGATCTGGAGACAAGACTGTAGCAAGAGGTTCTCGCCTGTTTCTGACCAGGGTGCCATGTCAAGCATCTTAAGAATGTACACCCCAAAAAGTTCAATCAATGTGTAACACCATCTTTAATCCTAATTGTTATTACACTGAAATCTGTATTGTGAAAAGGTTGTAGGCTATTCACTATAATGTCCAATACTTTTTCATCACTGTAAATGGTGCAGAAACAAAGAAACAGCTATGCGACTTTTGGCAAAGAGTGCTGTCCTGTGGCCAGGGTCCAAAATCTTGTTGAACACCTCTTTACAAGAGTGGAAGCTGTTATAGCAGCACTAATAATGCCCATAGTTGCAGGATGAGATTTGTGCTATATAGTGCATATTGTAGCACCTTAGGGAATCTCAGCTTCCAGGCCTGGGAACCACATGTTTGGATCTTAACAAGAAAGAAATCATCCTCTGTCCTGCTGTCTTTTCTTTCTCTGCTCCTTGCTCTTTCAAACCAGACAGCCAAGGACAGCACACACACACAATCCACCAAGAGCCTGCCCTTGATTCAGAGTCCCCCTCCATTCCTCTGAGTCACAACTCATAGTTTGTGAGCTAAAGTTCATGCACTATGATGTGACAGAATAGCCTCTGTGACATCCATCCATCCATTCATCTTCTATACCCGCTTTTTCCTGAGAGCCAGGGTCACGGGGATCTTCTGGAGCCTATCCCAGCTCTCTCTCAGGTGAAAGGCAGGGGTACACCCTGGACAGGTCACCAGTCCATCACAGGGCCACATAGAGACACACAAAGACAGACAACCTCACACACTCACACTCACTCCTACGGGCAATTTAGAGTCACCAGTCAACCTAACATGCAAGTTTTTGGACTGTGGGAGGAAACCGGAGTACCCGGAGTAAACCCACGCAAGCACGGGGAGAACATGTAAACTCCACACAGAAAGGCCAGGTTGCGAACCCCTCTGTGACATATTTTACTGTAATTGTTTGACTGACAGGTAGGAAGGAGCTGGGTTTCTGATTAGGATTCGGAGAGATGTCACATACATCAACAATATGAGTTGGGTTCTAAGAAATACATTGTTGATTAATGGGAAATGACTGTGTTGATGCCACGCAAGTGTGTGTACTAGAGAGAGGTGGTGACACACACACGCACACACCCATGTCTGCCATAAACTGCAGACAGAGAGGCGACTGGGTAAAATATGAGCCCATGTGTCCCCTGTATACACTGAGACTGATGCTCGTGCAGACACACACACACACGCACACTTTTGGAAGTGGGTAAGTGAGACGTCAGGGTCAGTAGGAGCAGATGATGACACCGTAGGCATCGTGTAGAGGGTAAAGTGAATAGTGGGGTGATCCAGGCCATGTTTCATGTGTTAGTCACTGTCTAAATAGGGAACGAGGGAGAAACTTCCCACATGCTGGCAGGTAGGAGAAAGCTTTAAGCTGCAATGCCTGGACCCAGTTTGTTACAGTAGACACTCACAGTTTGACAGTGCTGCTGTTTACCCTCTAATATTTGTGTTTGGGGATTATTGTGTTTCCACATCAGCCAGTGTCAGTCAAGTGTTTGTTATAACACTACCAGCTCAAAATTGGCTCCATAAAGTCTGTGTATGTGAACTATTGGTGTCGGTTTTCCTGCAGTTTGTGATGTGCAGTACCTCAGATGTATTAGCAAACAGCCCAATCATAATGAATGTTAACTGTAACCAGATCAGCAAAAAAGAAGCTAAGATTTTATTCTGTGTAAGTCTTGGCCAAGAAAGCAGCACTGGGATGAACTATTGAGTTGAAAGCAATCACTGAACAATAACATGCACACGTTACAAATCTTGTCGCATAAGAAAGAAAAGGAAAACTGAATAAAAAATAAATCAAAATGCACATGAATATGTGCTTAGAGGTCATATCATTTCAGTTCATAATTGTATTTATTTTAAATCAAAGGAGAAAATTGTATTACTCTGACTGAAATTAATTATTTCAACATTAAACTAATAATGACTTGCTGTTTTAGCTTTAATTTATTCTGCATTTGATCCAAAACTGGGCAAAATGCCACATGAAAATAAGAAATCCAACTTTTCAACAACTGGGAAAATAATCATGAAGAAAACTCAGAATGGCCGTATAAAGCCATAGCAGTTATGCTAAGGCATGACAGGCTGAACCAAAAGCACAATGCTGAACATCAAAACATCATTATCTATAATTGCTGGCAGGCACACAGACTGTAGGGGGCACATCAGTGTGAGATGTGCAGTGTCAGTCAAAGGCAGTGGTGGTGATTGTTCCTTTTTTGTTGCAAAAAAACAACATGAGCTATTTCTGAAAGAGATGGCAAACACAGTCAGATCTTTAAGGCAGAAATGTAAACAAACACTGAGTCTTTTGTTGTCTGTTATTGACGCTCTCCAGGTGATTTATTCTCTCAACATGAAGAATGAGGAGCAGGAGGCTGCCCTGCAGGCCTTGAGCCACACCCACCACGAGGAGCTGCACCGCATCTTGATGGAGACGTGTCATGAAGGGGAGGGGTCAGTGTTGAGGACACGCCTCCTGGAGCTGCAGGAATCTCTGGACGAGCAGCATAGAGTTGGAGCCCAGGTGTGTGCATGTGTGAGTTCTTCCTTTAGGTGCGCTCTTACCTCCCAGTCATGAGATGAGCTGACCTCATTTAAGAGCATGTTGCTGCAATTTAATGTGTAAACTCCCAGTGGGAGCAACAAATCAAACCCGCCCCTAATGTGACCTACAACAGTCAACCTACTTCATTTTCTTTACCCATTCTTTCTTCCCTTTATCCCTAATTTACACATTGTGCACCACAATCCAACATCATAAATATGTAGGTTCTCAGCTGCTATGTGGAAGGAAAAGAGAGAGAAAAAAATGTACACAGATGTTAAGGTTATATTATTTTCTGCAAATTCAAAGCAGGTAGATTAGTGAACCAACATAAGGGTAGATCACAAAAAGACAACCGTAAGCACCTATCAGCAAATATACAAATAGCCCTTTAACAGCTGTAACACAGCAAGCAGCAAACAGTGTGCAGACAAGTGTGGTCTAATTGGTTTTGTATTTTTGGTGAGCGAACACAGTCCTAGTGCGGTGCAGCGTAACGCACAAGATTAATACATTAATAGTAGCAAGAATATATTATCAGTGGAACAGTGTAATTAATGCAAATTCCATGATAATTTACAAACATAAAACTATTCTTTAACATAGTCTGCTGCTGTGGCCATAAAACCTATTGTTTCTTATTATCACATCTGTTAAAATCATATCTCAACAGACCATATTTCCAGTCAACATTTTAATCATAGTCTGGAGAATCATTGTGAGATTATTATATAATATAAATATAGGTGACAGTGGTATTAGCACAGTAATGCACTCAAAGATGTTCAGATAAAGAAAGCGATAGATTTTTTTTTTAATAGAAGTGTCAGAGTTGCTTTATTTAATGGGTTGTGATTTCTAATGACTTTGGTAATAATTTACAGTAAACGTGTTGTAACTATGTAGTTTGGTAGTTACAAGTCATTGGTAATGAAACTTTGAGAAGAGTCAGTGTTGACCAGATCAGCTGAAAAGTGAACTTTGTCAGCAGGAAACAATGCAAAATATAAGAAGAAGGAAGTTTCCAATAATGGCTGAATATCGAATAACCATCGGATTAAGTTTAAATGTGGCTTCTCTCGCGAAGAAATTATTTTTCCTGTAATTACCTTCTAGGAAACCATGGAAGTCATTGAGAGATTACAAACAAACTAAAAAGTCTCCTCTTTGTCTTTAATTTTCAGGACAATCATCACTTACATGCATCCTGACTGTAACAGGCTGAATAAAGGTTGAGAATTCTGAAAAAGGGGGTTTATGGCTTTGGCCTGCCTGATCTCAGCAGTGCAGGCTGCTAATGATGTTTTGCTGCACACTGAGTGTTGTTTGGACAGAACGCTGCAGCTAATTGGCCTTTATGGCAACAGTTTAGGCTTTTTCAAATGTTTGTATACACACGGTCCACTCCAGTGGTCAGTACCACACCTTTAAGATGGAAAGGTCCAGGATGATTGCAGTATGATCTGTGGGATTTTATCGTGTTCAGTTGAAGAAAACATTCATTTATTTGTGCATTTATTTGAGTCAATGTTGTGTTTGAGCGAACATCATGTTATTTTGGGTATTTTTGAAAGAAATGAGCATTTTAACAGATTATTTTCACAGTAACAGAGATATAGATTTATTAACCACAGTTTATATGTAGGTAGAGTTATTGACATGTCATCCTCTGTGCCTTCAGGTGCAGGCAGACTTTGAGTGCTTTCGCATCCAGGCGGAGGAGAGGGAGCGTGAAACTGAGGCAGAGCTGAGAAAAGAGTTTGAGGAGAGGCTGCAGGCTGCAGAGGAAGAACTCCAGGAGGCCAAGGTGCAGATCAGTGCTGCTCAGGAGGAGACCCTGAGGTTGAGCAAAGAACTGGAGCAGGCAGGGGAGCAGATACAGATGCTGGGTGCTAAATGCGAGGAGCTGCAGAAAGGTGCTGATGAGGAGAAGAAGAGAAAAGAGGAGGAGAGACAGAGAGAAGATGAGGAGAAAAAGAAAGAGGAGCAGGAGAGACAATTAGAGGACCGTGAGGGCATGGAAAGAGTAAAAGCACTCTCAGAGGAGGTGCAGGCACTGACGGAGGAGAGGGCTCGAGCGGAGGAGGAGAAGTGCCAGGCGGTCAAAGACGAACGGGAGAACTGGGAGAAAAAGATGAAGGCTCTAAATGAGGAGAAAGAGGAAATGAGGAAAAAGATGGAGGCAGAATGGAGAGAGGAGCGGCGGAGGTGGGAGGAGAGGGAAGAGGAGGAGAAGAAAGGAATGCACAGCGCTCTCAGAGAAAGAGTGAAGAGGGCTGAGGCAGAGGTGGAAAGTCACCTGGAGAGGCTGTCTGAAAGCAAGAGAAACACAGTTAAACTGCAAGAGCGAATACAGGTATACACAACCTCACTCATAATGTTTTCTCTCGCTCTAAAACCAGCTTGCAGTGCTACGGAAGGGGAGGTAAAAGGAAATTGAAATGTTGTAGCCCCCTGTCTCTGAGGCACCCAGCTAATGATCATGCTGATAGGAAAGGAGGGCGTGAGGTGGGAGCAGGGGAGAGGGGAGATCTTTGCTTCTCTAACCACAGGCTGCTCTCCCTGAGTGCTATCCCCACTGCCAGCTATCTGCTAATGAGTAGTTTGAGCAGGATAGATTCGCTGCACCACCACCATTACCACCTCTCGCAAGACCATTAGGAAACCCTACGAGAGCTGGCATAGAGCTGACATAAGCCCTCACAGCAGACCATTAAGGGCTCACAGCTGGGCAAGATAGCTCCCTGACTCACCACATTTCATCCCCCCATTTTTTTTTCCTTCTGTGCACCCTGTCTCTCTGTTTTTGTTTCTCTGCTTCCTCTTTATCTGTGTTAAATTAGCTCTCGGCTTCTCTCTCTCGTACTCATTTGTCTCTTTTTTCTTCTATTCCCGTATGCTTTTTGTCAACCCACAATGCACATCTGCATTGCCCTCCTTTCGTGCCCTCGCACCAAATTCCCTCCGGCCTGTGTGACTATCTCCAGGACCTGGAAGAGGAGCTGGAGCTGGATCGGAGGAGGGTGTCCGAGGCAGAGGGTGTGGCTAAACGGGCGGAGGAGGAGCTGGCGGTCGCCAAGGAGAGGCTGCTGCTGCAGGAGGACGAGCTGCAGAGCAGAGCAGGTAGCCTGTCACAGTCTGTGTCTGTCTGTCCACCTCTTTTCTTACCTGTTTACTGAAGAAAGCTCAGCACATTTCCATTATTCATTCTGACTCTGTGTTAATTACGTTTTCGCCTCATGCTATTTTAATATACTGTGAAAATGCAACAAACGCACATTATTCATTCCCCACAAAGGCAAACAGTTTCATCAAAGTGTCATCATATCCAGCCAGCAAAATACCCTGAATGTTATTTATGCATGAGAATGTTTCTTGTTTCAGGCCCTTTCTCATTGAGTATTGGCCCATTCTACTTCTAATGTGTATAGTCAATACGTGCAGCGATATATGCTCATGCATGTGCATGTGCTCGTTTGGAGGTCTGTTGGTGTTTACTTGGTGTGTGTTGTGTGTGTGTGTGTGTGTGTGTGTGTGTGTGTGTGTGCTAGAGGAGCTGCTGAACCGTGGAGGCTGTGAAGTGTGTGTGTGTGCCGAAGTGGAGGAACTGAGGAGCCAGGTGAGCCGTCTGCAGAGCAGGAACAGAGAGCTGGAGCTACAGAGCAGCGGCCGGAATAATGACCATGCCCGACAGATACGCCAGGTAACACACACACACACACACACACACACACACACACACACTCACGCAAGAAATAAATAAATGCACTGCAGACAAAACTGCAAGTGTGCTACACATGTATATGTAGATATGGTTACCATGCACTGATTGTTGTTGTGTATGTGTGTTCATAGCATGCTGAGGCCCTGTCCACTTTGCGTTCAGAGATGGTGAGAGCCCAGACAGAAGAGTTGCGTCGCATCCAAAAGCATGCAGATGACGAGAGGGACAAACTGCAGAAGGAGCTAGAAAAAGAGAGAGAAAACATACAGAAAGAGAGGGAACAAGAAAAGAATAAGTTTGAGAAGGACAGAAAGAGACTGTGCAGGGAGAGGGAGGAGGAGAAGGAAGTGCTGCGCAAAGAGGTGGAAAAGGTCAAAGAGCACCTGAGGAGAGAAAAGGAGGAAGAGGTGGACCGGCTGCGAAAGGAGTTGGACGTCGAGAGGGTTCGTGTTCGTTCCCAGTTGGACAAGAACATTGAACAGGTTGAGGCAGAGAGAGCTAATGTGCAGCAGAAGCTGGAAGAGGAGAAAAAGAGGTTGGTGGAGAAAGCTGAGGAGGACAGGAGGCGGCTGAAGGAGCAGGTGCGGAAGGCGATAGAGGAGGTGATGAGGAGACATGCAGCTGAACTACACAGTGTCCAAGAAGCTCTGAGCTCAGAGAGGAAGACCAACCAAGAGGTCAGCATCTGTCTGCACATCACAGAGGGCAGTAGTAACCATTACTAGAAGTAGTAACACTGAGGCATAGGTCAGAAAAATCACATAAGTAATAAATAATAATACCTGATAATCATCCTGGGACCTACTGGGGGTTAGAGCTAATTTTCACACTGGGAACCGCTGGTCTAACGGAGCATGATTAATGATTTTTTTTTTTTTTTTTTTTAGCTCTCAGTGTAAATGTGGAAATATAAAAAGATTTTGTCACATAATTGCCTGCCCTCTGAGCCTTCATACAATGTGCGCTTCATTGTGACTAATTATTAATTAGGTTTAGTAATGAGAAGATTGGAGTACGGTTGGGTTAAAGTGCTAAAAAGAAAATAAATTGTCAATGTAATAAGTGTTGAAGATGATGAATGTCCTTGGAAGGTGTGTGCACGTTTGGAAGAGGAGAGGAGGACTGGTGAGGAGCTACGCAGCGGCCTGGAGAAGGAAAGAGAGGAGCTGAGAGCAAAACTGAAAGATGCTAACAATGAGGTCAGATGTCAGATTACACTTTTTCCAGCTCAAACAGCAGATGAAGCTATTTGTAGTATTGATTCTAATACTTGTAAATGAAGTTTAAATCTTTCTGTGCTCTCAGATCTGCAGGCTGGAGTCAGTGATCCAACAGCAAGAGAGAAAAGAAAAGGTGGCACCTGAAGCTGCAGCCTCGTGTGGACCACAGTGCTCCCGCCTGGAAGAAGAGCTTCGTCAGACTCGTGGTCGACTGGCTCGGACTCAGGAGGAGGCAGAGAGGCAGCGGGACAGGCAGCAGAGAGAGATAGCCTCCCTGAGAGCTGACAAACATCGGCTGGAGGAGAAAGTCCTGGAACAGAGCCGACTGAACACGGAGAGAAGTCTTCTAGAGCAGAGCCAGCGGCACACTGAGGACCGGATCAGGTAGCAGATTAAACACACACCTGCCAGAACCACTTAGGCTTACATTACAAAATCTTGACTCTGCGTGTAATCTCCCCTGACCTCCTCTTAAATGATCACTTGGGAAGATCAAAGTTGAAGAGGAACTCTCACATCAGCCTGTATTGCATTTTTTCCTCTCTTCAGCTCAGTTCTGTTCAATTTGAATTAAGTATAACGACAAAAATGTATTTTACTAGAACAAATCATGCTAAAAAATGTATTACAGCAATCAAAATATGTGAAGCATTGAGCAGCATCAGTACATTAATAAAAATTAAATCAACATCACAGTCCAAATAAACATTAGCCTTAATGGTCTTCAGACAAATTAGTCTTCTACATATCCAGCAGCTTCTTTTACATTATATACAGACAGTGAATATGACAGAAATAATGTATTTTTCAAACAACCGTACGTTTCATCCTGATGTTGTTATATATGATATTATATAAAAAGGTACATTTTAATGAAAAACACGGCTAAGGTATTCAGGTTCTTCACCAGAAATACAACCACCGAATCCTTAATCTCTTCATAAAAAAAAAAAAAAGAAAAGGTTGTGCACGTACGTGAGCATTTATGAAATCAGGGTTAGGGGAGGTGTTAAATAACCAGGGTGCAACAATGCACAAGCTGTCCGCTAGCCATGAAACTCAATTAAAAAATGTTCAATAAATAGTAATTTTGCATGCATGGTTATCTCTGTCTCACTTTTTTTTCCTGACGCATACCCCCAGGGCAGAGTGTGAAGATCGTCTCAGAGCAGAGTTCAGGATAGAAATGAACGCTGCCGTCGCTGAGAGCGAACAGAGATGGCAGAACCGAGAACAGGAGCTGCAGACACAGATATCTGAGCTGCAGAGTCAGCTGACCGAGCTGCAGTCACAGGTGAGTCTTTCTCTGAGATCCTCAGTCTCAGTTCTTACTGCCATGCTGATTTTTTTTATACTAGAAATGTAATTATCCATTTTGCTTTTACTTCATTATTCATATTCTGTTTATAATTCCTGAAAACATCTGAGACGTGGGCAGTGATTTGAGATCTGATGTTGAAGTCTAATCAGGCACTGAATCAAGCTTCGTTCAGTTAGCTCCTAAATAGTACAGAAAACCAGCAGGGTAGGCCAGCAGCCAATCAAGATTCTCCATTTAAAACTAAGTGAAACCATTTAAAACTACACATTTGACGAATCTGATTTTATTGTTTAGACTGTACCTAGTTATTGTTTTCATCACCATTTGGTCTTATTTTCTTGATTAATAGCAACATCTATGTTATATTTGATTGTTCCTAGCCCAAGATTATATTTTCAAAATGTTTCATTTTGTCCAACTAACAGTCCAGTTCCCAGACATTTACTTTCCTCTCATATATGATGGAAAAAAACTGCAAACCTTCACATCGAAGTAGCTTAAATGGGCAAATATTTGGCTTTTGTGCTTGAAAAATGATCTGAACAATTCACTCACATTTAGTTCTCATCCTTGTGATCATTCTCAAGACAATACACGTTGAAGAGGAGAGACACTGAGAGAGACATTCTGCTGACATCCAAATGACATTCAGTGCATCATATTTCATTTGGATTATGACATATTATGATTATAATTATTGTTAGCTTCCACCGATTCCACCGAGTACTATTCAGCTCGTGAAAACAGTTGTATCATTTTTTTCTGCAGCTCTGGAGAGGCTTTGCCAAGACTGAGAAAATAACCTTGATGATATCTTGGCTTTGTTTTGGAGACATTTTTAACAGACAGCCTGTGCTACAAACAGGGGAGGAAGGGAATGGCAGAATAAACCATGTTCAAACCGATATGCAGAACAAAATCTTTCATTTCAGCCTAACTTACATCTTGCATTTTAATAATTCTTTTTTTCTTTAATTGGTCTCTTGTGTGCCCCCCTTATAGAAATGCAGAACTTAATCGCTGGAGTACACTTTTAATGAGTTCTCTAAGCCTGTTTTGAGTGCATGAAGTGGGGTTTTATTTTTTTATTTAAGAGATCAGTTTGAGTCTGCAAATTCTAAAACAAAAGAAACATTTCCACTTTCCGCCTGCTGCAAATTCATCATCTCAGGATTACGTGACGCCACACAGAGCCAACACTCACAATTTCTCGCCAATGCAGGCGGAGAAAAAGAACGCGGGCCAGTCTGACGATTGCCATGTCAACCCCGAAATTGACAAGCTTAGAAAGGAGGTCCAAGATACCAAGGAGATAAACAAGAAACTGAGGGAGCTGCTGCAGGTACATGCACGCACATGCACATGCACCAAATGCACACAAGCGTGCACAAGAGAAACGCACAAAAACCATATGTACTGTCCTTCATAGGTTTTCTCTGTGATGAATAATTTAGCAGCTTTGATCATAGCACTGCAGTGAAGAGGCAACATAATGTCATTCTGGGTGTGTGCATTGAAGTATGTAACATATACACTGTTAAATACAGTATATCTGTAATGCAAAGAAAGGTTTTTGTGGTCTTAAAGAATACAGCTCTTATGAAAAGAAAAAAAAACAAAACAAAAATGTGTGTTAATGTGGAGGAGCCCCAAACCCAGTCTTTAGGAGAGGAGAGACACAATCACGCCCTGGCTCTGCAGGCATTAGAGAGACAGGCGAAAGAAGAACTGCTGTCTGAGAGGAACAGACTACAGACACTGCACCACCTGGAGCTAGGTAACACACACATGCCCACGTACACATAAATACTCATGAGAATTAGCATAAGCGCACACAGACAGTAATACGCTCTACACAACACATATGTAGCTACATGGACAAAGGCAGCTACAAACACACACACATACACATGCACACACACACACACACACACACAGCAATATACACGCAGAGATTATAAATTCAACAGTGAAGTTGCTATTGCCATGGATACGCTTCACCATAGCAACAGTAGAAGGGTACCTGTAACAGTGGGCCAAATTGATTTTGTTTTCTGTATGTGGGTTTTGTGTTTGTGTGTGTGATATTAGATAAGCAGCGTGCAGAGTTGACCCAGCAGCACACAGAGTGGAGCAGACAGATGACCCAGAGACACATGCAGCAGATAGAAGACCTACAGGCTCAACTACAGGCACACACACAGATGATGGCTCTGCAGCAGGTGACACACACACGCACACACACACACACACACACACACACACTGTAACATGGTGTTGCATATTAGTCCCACTGGGATGTGCACACACTTACAGGGTCACAAATGTGAACATACATCTCAGTCTCTTTGCCTGTGTGTTATGACCATGTGAATGACAAATACCTATGT
The DNA here is from genome assembly GCF_900324485.2 of Mastacembelus armatus. NCBI lineage: Eukaryota > Metazoa > Chordata > Actinopteri > Synbranchiformes > Mastacembelidae > Mastacembelus > Mastacembelus armatus. Next base: position 10,379,218 of record NC_046633.1, on the reverse strand, counting down.
ACTGTACAGTATGTGCACACACAGTAGTTTGATGCCACATTAAAGCACCACAGTATGCCTGCATGTGCAGCAACATTAGCCAGTATAAAAAAATTGACTACTTAACGCAGATATTGATGATGTGTATTAAGTTTTTACGTGTGTGTGTGTGCGTGTGTGTGTGTGAAGGATTTGAAGCAGCAGAACCAGTATCAGGTGTTTGAGCGACAGCTCGACGAGAGTCGCTGTACCATCCTGGAACTGCAGAGAGAGAATGCAGCACTAAAGAAGCAATTAAAGGAAAAGTAAGGAAATATATACATACCCTTAAAAAAAATATTGATCACTGCGTTTTGATCTTTACTGGTCTTTGTAAAAACTAGAGCCACTGCAGTAGACAGAAATAAGCTGGTGATAAGGTGGTGCAGAGATATTTCCATCAGTGATGATTCAGCCACTTACAGGATCCCTAATGTCTTACCCAGAAGACTAAATGCAAACTGGCTCTATTGTTTATTAAAGTATTAAAAAGGCCAGTGCAGTTATTTCCATTCTTCTGTATATACTCTCCCTTCCCAGATCAATACAGGAAAATCCAGGATCTAGAGAGAAAGAGGAGACAAGTGCAGAACTGAGGAAAAAGAGAGATGCTCAGCTGGAAGAAGAAGCACAACGTCTGAAGGAGGAAGTGGAGAAACTGAGGGTGGAGATGGAGAAACTGGAGGAGTCACAGAAACACTGGGAGGAGAGGAAAGAAGAGGACATAAAAGAGGTGGAGGTGGACGATGAGAAGAGGAAGGAGCGGGAGGAGGAGAAGAGGAGAGAGGAGGTGGAGGAGATCAGGAGGGAGCACAAGAGGGAGATGCAGAGTTTGGTCTCTGAATACAGCAACGCCCAGACGCATTTGCAGGCTCGAATCGTGGCCTTGGAGAACGAGTGAGTAGAGGGCATACACATTTGGCATTTGTTCCAGCAGCGAGTAAACATCAGTTACATGTACATGAGAAAAAGTTGTGTTTGTGTATATGATTTAACTGCAGATTGCGTGAGCGGGAGGACCAGTGCAGGAGGAGGGAGCCTCGATGCGATGACTTGCAGTTGGGGAGACTCCAGGAGAGACTGACGGAGAGAGACCAGCTCATTAAACGATTAGTGGTGAGAACACACATCTTTAGATGATTCTCATGATTCAGTGTTTTCTTATTATGAACAAATGTCATGACGCCAACACAAAACTACTGACAGGTACTTAAAGCTTGAAAGTTTTGGGTGATGGACTAACATGTTGTTTTTGTCTTTGGATTTGATTACAGTAGGAAAATTAGAGAACAACCCTGACCTTGACATATTGCAGTTACCTGACAGAAATGATTTTAGTCATTCCTGGAGCCAATTAACAGTGCAATCAAAAGTTAATGGCTGCGAGGGCGAAGGCATAAAATGTAATTACTTTAACCACTAAAACCAAATCAAATTGGAACTGTGTCTTCACTAATCATCTTTGGTCATATATGCGTAGGAGAAAATTGTATTTTTTTTAAAGCCTCCTCTGCCAGAGTGCTCTGTCTGCCATCTGTGCGGCATGAGGAAGCTTAGCAAACAAGCGTACCCTCCAGACACAACTCTTAATACAGCAACACCAACTGTGAATAAGGCCAATGAAAGTCCTTCCATCATCCTCGTTCCCTCCAGGAAGAGAGGCATCAGCTGCAGCTCCACCCTCCTGTTGCCGGGGACAACGGCACCCTCAGGCTTCGTGACAACAAGTCCCGCCCCGGGAGCGTCACGCCAACCATGAGGGTGAGTTTGTCTGCTTGGCTCATGCACATAATGTATTCATCGAAAAGAGCCTCCTGCCAGCCAGAAGTGCTCACTGGGCTGAGCCCAACTTCTGTTTCTGTAGCGTGAGGCAGTAAAATGTGCAAGCTGCACCCGGTCTGTGTCCATCACACTACAGTAAAGATACAGGCTTGTGTAAACATTTTTTTTAAATGATAACCTGTGTAGCCAGTAAAGATTTGGAGAATCCTAGTCTGGCGAACCATATACCATATTTTTTTTTTTTATTTTGGATAATAGTCTTAAGGTAAAATGAAGTTTCTTTGTTTGGATGAAAGACTTCATATGCAGATAGACTGTATAATCTGCAGGTATTAAAACTTTTCATAGCAAACGTAATTACACACACATTCCAAAGTATAATTTGAGTCTGCAACTGAGTGTGGCATCCACTGTGAATTAATTTGCCTACATTAATGTTGGTGTCAGTTATGGATGAGCTGGGATGATAAATCTTAGCATAGTTTTTAAGTGTGTGCTATTTAGAACATTAAATATAATACTTCACTCAAATCTTGAAAGATGATTGTTAAACACTTAAAACACATCACCCTCCTTAACAAAATCCACTTCTCTGGTGGGTCAGCACAGCATAAGATGATGTATTTAACCTTGTTTTGGCATAAAAGGTTTTTTAAACATATTGAGCTATGGATGATTATGCTGAAAGAGCATTTACAACTGTTCCTATAGTGGTTTTAATACCGTCACTCTGGAAGAACACTGGAACTGGTAGGAATTTAATCTGAACAAAGCTGCTGCTGCACAAAAAGGTATCTACAGACATTTTACAGCATGCAGTAGGTGTATTAGTGCAAAATATACATTGTATAAGGATTTTGGGCAGATGATCACTTTTGTTCCAGTGGGTGCAAACCAAGACTTGTCAGTATATCTGCACCATATATTTATGAAATATATTAAGTCCTCAAAGGTAATAAGGCTGGTTTTTCAAAAACACAACCCCACAAAATACAGCATCAACTGCAAACTGTCGGACCAAAATGAAAAAAACGTTCCAAATTTCCCACTCTGGCTTTTGTACTTAGCTTCAAGCCACTTTGTTGTTCGTGAGGTCAAGCTTTAAAAAGAAGGTTCAGTAGTTTTCTAAAAATAGCCAGGCACTGGTTATTTAGCACACCTCAACCAAACAGAAATGATTATTTGTGACTATTAAAATACACACTGTGGTTATTGAAATACTGTTTGGTAGACTTATAAGTATTTTGGGCTCCAGGAATGGAAGGTATGTGAGTTGAAGGAACATGTGCGACACTGTGGTTCATTAATGTGTTTTTCTGACAGAGGAAGCGTGTGGAGTCACCTCCTCGTGTCACCAGCATCCACAGCGCCACTGCTTACGACAGGAGCATCTTCCTACCCCACTCTTCTTCGTCTTCCTCCACCTCCATCCATCAGCACTCCTCCTCGACCCTGCCTCACCAGTCCACCTCCCACCCTCAGACATCCCCCCACTACTCCACCTCCTCTCTTCCACACAAGCACACTTCCCTCTCCCTTGGCCAACATTCCTCCCCTTCCCTCTCTCGCGCCACCAGATCCCGGACCTCCTGCATCCCTCCCACCCCAGCACCCACTGCCCCACTTCCTGTTTGCCCTTCACCGCCCACGGGTATCCGATACGTGTCCCCCTCCTGCCAGGAGCCACATGCACACCTGCAGGCCCAGTCAGCCAGGTAAGGACATTTTAATATCTGAGATGTTGCAAATATGAAAAGAAGGGAACGGGAGGCCACACACTCATAACTCCAAGGCATTTATTTCTACTTAAAAAATTCTTTGTTCATGCCTTCTGCAACTCCTGTCACCCTGAAATCTAAAACATGTCCATCTAATTAAGAATCTGACAAGCACAAATCTGAAAAATGCAGGATAAAAGTCCCACAAGAAAAAAATTTATATTTAAGGAAAAAATCCACTGAATACAAATCAATATCCAAACACATAATGCTCCATTGAGTAAAACATATTTCAAACGAGAAGGCCTAAATTAACAAAATAAATGGCAGGTGACAGGTACACACACTTCCATTCTTTTAATAGTTTCTCCAATTGCCATTCACTTCTAATGGACCCCATATGAAAAACCAATGTCAAGTTTCTTGTTTTGATGTGATCTGCAGCCAGCTCTAGCTGAAACTTTTACCGAGCAGATGTTGCTTGGTCGTCCTGCTGCACTTAGTTTAGGAATGTAGAAATCATTATTCCAGTTCATTTCCCTCACAATTTCTGTACGTCTTCACACTACCAGGCTCCAAACTGCGGCATCCTATACAGTTTATACCCTGATCCCCGAAATAAATATTTATTACCCTCTTCAGAAACATGTCATCATGTCCTTTGTCAGGGCTGACTGCAGGGAAATGTTGTTGAAACGCAAAGTAAAGTGATTTTACCTGCATCCTGAATAAGGGAGTTTGCTGGAACATCAATCTTTATAAGCTGAAATAAATGAGTTAAGAGTTACGAGTATGCGGCTTTCCCATTTTCCTTTTTTATGTCTGTGAGGCAGCATCTCACTATGTGTGTAATAAACAAAGAGCTCTGAACTTTAACATAATATTAACGGTAATGTGTGTGTGTCCTGTGTTTTTCAGGGGCTCATATCTAGACCCGAGGGGGACAGAGGGGCTGAAGCAGGAGTGGTTCACCAAATACTTCTCCTTCTGAGCACAAACACATGAACACACACAGTATCGGCAAGTCATCATACGTTTTGTTGTTTTTACACATCTGTTTGCTCCCCACACACCCACAAAAAAAAAAACAAAAAAAGACATTACCAGACATATGGGCTCATCACCAGCAAGGTCGTCTTGAACATTGCCTATAAGCTCAACCAAAAAGTGCTTCTCAAACACATGCCTGACCTCTTCTCAAAACAGGCCTGTCGGATCTTGTTTGTATAGTTTGGAATCTCTCCGTATGTTTGTTTATTTGTTTGTTTTTTTTTAAAGCAGTCTTCCTTTTTTTTTAATGCAATCTTTGCTCTGATCTCATCACATGGTTATTCCAGGCAAATGTACATTTCTTAAACTCTACAACCAAGTGTCTCTTTGAGTATGGAAGCATTCAACATATTCAATCAAGATCCTCATCTAAAGGGACACACATGACAAACACATGACTCACCATACCAAAATGAAGCTTGTCTCAATGCAAAAATGTACAATAATCTTAATGAACAAATTGAATAAAATATTTTGTTTTTGTAAGTGAGTTTTATATAATGGGGAGAGAGACCAGCGAGCCTAAAAAAAAGAAAAAAAGTCTGGACTGCAGGCAGGCCAGTCTAGCACCCGGACTCTTCTACTATCAAGCCATACTGTTGTCATTGATGCAACTCCCAATTCCATAGACACTAATGCACCCCCATGCCATCAGAGAGGCAGATGTTAGAACTGAGTGCTGATAACAAGCTGAAAGGTCCCCCCTCCTTAGTCTGGAGGATGTGGTGCCCATGGTTGCCAAAAACAGTGTCAAATTTTGATTAATCTGACCACAGAACATTTTTTTCTCTTTGCCACAGAACTTGTTATATGACCTGGGTTTTCTGGATCATGTTCATATATGGCTTCATCTTTGGATGCAAGAGCTTTACCTTGCATTTTTGGATGGCACAGCAAATTGTGTTCAAAGACGGTGAATTTTGGAAGTATTCCTGAGCCCACGCATTGATGTCCACAGAATCATGCCTGTTTTTAATGCAGTGCCACCTGAGGGCCTGAAGATCACAGGCATCCAGTATTGTATTTTAGCCTTGTGTCTTGCACAGAGATTTGCCCAGATTCTCTGAATCTTTTGATATTAGGTACTGTAGGTGATGATATACTTAAAACTTTACACTAAGGATCATTATGTTCAACAATTTGTAGATGTAGATTTTCAGATTGGTGAACCTCTGTGCATCTTTACTCTCTAAGATGCTCTTTATATACCTCATGTTACTGACCTGTTGCCAATTAACCTAATTAGTTCTTTCAGGTCTTCATTGTTAGTACCACTTATTTTTCCAGTTTTTTGTGGCCCCTGTCTCAACTTTTTTGAGATGTGTTGCTCCCATCAATTTCAAAATTACCTTATTTTTTTTCTTACAATGGTACATTTTCTCAGTTTAAACATTTGATATGTTTGTTATGTTCCACTGTGAATAGAATGAGTTTAGATTTAAAAATCATTGCATTCTGTTTTTATGTAGATTTTACACAGCGTCCAAACATTTCGGAATTGGGGTCATATATTAATGCAATACCCACATAGAAATGTCTATGTAAATCAAGCTATTTCATCACATTGATGCATGAACATTAATAGTCACAAAATATGCAGCCAATGCAAGAAGAGGCTTAAAGAAGCTTCTCTAAAAACATAAAACACAATTTTCACATGGTCATTTTTAATAACCTTTGTAAAATGACAGCCTTATTGTACATTAGGTCAACTCCACCTCTGCCACGGATTACAGTAACCGTGTTTTCATATGCAGCAGATCATTTACCTGAGATGACCCCCACACACTGTACTTTCATCAGGTCTGTGATCAGTGCTGTTGTACTACTGAAACATAGGGCAGTTCTGCAGCACGTCAGTGGCAGAGCTGTACTGGAGGATGCTGTCACTGAATCGAGTGAGCTCCTCTCGAATGTCCTTGGCCCCCCTGCCTCCTGAACCACGGTACTTCATGGAAAGCAGCTTGGAGCACAGGTAGTGGAGCCACAGCACATTGGTGTGGGGGTGGTATTCACTCCAGTTGTTTCTGAGGCAGACAAAGAGAACGACAGAGGATCAACAAATCATGACTACAATAATTTGGAGATATTATTTTAATGTGGTACAGGGGCAGAATTATATATAAACAGAATATTTATGTTCATGCTACAGTTCAACAAATGAGCTTGTTGGCAAATGAGCTTATAGTAAAAGAAGAGTTAGATGATTGACACCCCCTCTCCAATAAATATGAAGCTACAGTTTAATTAAGTTTAACACAGATCTATGAGTGCATTAAACAGTTATCAGTAATTCTTATTATATCTTGCTCAACTTCGTTACTCAGCTTCCAGTTTAATGTTCGGAAGGAAATATCCGCGTCATCTTGACAAATTACATTTATCAAATAAATCTCATGAAATGCAGATGTATGGTGACTTTAATCTTATCAAACAGTATGATAACACAAGGCTTACACTTAGAGTCCTCTAATATCTAAGCTGCTTTGACTTTCTAGACATCATATTGATTCACTGAAGCCAAAATGAAATCAATAACAAATCCAATGGAACGTGTAGGCTCTGTTGCACTACAACTCCCAGCTTTTGTTACATGTGTAATAAATCTGCTATATGTGGCACTTTTGGCACTTTCACGCCACAGAGATACTCCAGTTACACGGCACAGCGGGTGTTCCTAAATTAGTCGCTGACACAAAAATGCACCAACCCATTCTCCTTTCTCATCAGTCTGTAGATCTCAAATTGGTAATCTCCCTCTCCCATGAAAAGCTCCTCATCTTTCGAGATATCACAGGACACTGTCAAATCATCTGGAAAGAACAGATGAAACAAAGACACGTGTTTTGTGTATAAGGTGAACCACTCGAAACAACATGGCTGTAAGTGAACACAAAGCAGGTAGTGGAAAAACATCTGACCGATTTCTAGTCTGGAGAGAGAATAGTCAATGATGCGGACCAGCACCCCTTTAGTTTCCAGAGAGTGGATTTTTTCATTCAGCAGGAAGCTTCCCGTCTTCTGCTTGGTTGTTTTGACCAGCACATTGCCCCAGTGGAGGTCTCTGCAATAACCAGCACAGGGGGGATTAAGTTACTGTTACAAGACACCAACAAATCACGCCTCACACTGACACCACGCTAAATGCGTCACCAAATGAGTGGGCTTCCAGCAGAAGTTTGATACTCGAACACCACATTCCTCACCTGCTGCGGCAGCTGGAGTTCAAGATGATCAAATATAATGCGTACAACAGAATCGAAGTTGAAAGTAGTGGCTGTGTATTGTAAGCTACAACTTATTTGAAATATCAGCGTTACAGAAGCTGTTTATGTGTAATACAAAGTTGTAATTTTATGCTCTAATGCTATAGCTTTATGTCTGTACAGTAGATTCAGGGGGTATTTAGATTTCTACACATTTTTCACAATTCTGTGTTGTAGATTTTGTTTTTAATGGATAAAATTCCCCATTTTTAACCCATAATGACAAAGTAAGCAAGTTTTCAAAAGAACTAAAATCCCTAATTTAGAAATTTGTAAGGTTCACAACTCACGTCTGTGTGTTTTTAATACTTTTTAAACAACAAATGAAGTCACAGACAAAAAGGTTGTAGTTACAGATGAAATAGTAAGAACATGAATTTGACATGAATTGGTTTTAGTCTGTTTCTTAGTTAGTTTTTTTTTAGTTTGTGGAAAAAAAAGAGGGAAACTTAACAGCCTTTGAAAGAACGTAAAAAAAAAAAAGATTCTCTGATCTGATGAGACAGTAACTCAACTCTGTGGGCAGAACTACAAGTACGATGTCTCGTGAAGCATGGGATGCTATGTGGGTCATGCTATGTGGGTGCTCATCAGCAACAGGGAGAGTAGAGCATTAGATACAGAGTCCCTTGGAAAAACCTCCTCCAAAGTACATGCAATGTTTCAGTGCGACAATAACAAAAAATGTTCAAAAATACTTTGAGACCATCTTATGATTTTTCAAATCAGCTCAGTGGATCTACTAAAACATTGAGTTCCGAAGATGGTGTTCATATAATTTGCATCGATAGGATAAATGATAAGTTCATTAATACATGTCAATCAACAGAAAGTTAATCAGCAGCATCTGATCATATATGAAACAATCAAGTCCTTTTCTAAGCTAACAATATCAAAAAATGTGCATCTGGCTGTGGCTGTTGTTTTTGTATGTGTGTATGTGTGTGTGTGTGTGTGTGTGTGCTACCTGTGTTCAAAGTGTAGCTCCTGCTCTGCAACAGCCAGGGCAGCAGTAATCTGATGAAGGATGCTCTTCGCCACCCCCAGAGACGCCAGCTTGATCACACAGGAGAGATTTGAATTAAAGCCTTGCAAATCTACGCAACAATAAAACGTTTCATAGGTTGTTTAGAAAATAACTGTCTGATTTTTCCCCAATTGACACACTGCAGAGTAAAGTATTTCTTTGGAAAGCGTAGCATCTTCTTTCTGCGTTATCTCTAGCATACACATTTAAGGCCTAATTGGCATTAACTTGCTATGATTCAATTAAAGATAGCACTGTTTCCATTAAAGCCATCTCTTTGAGGATATTTTTACAGCGAGTGTAAAAATATAAAGAGCTAGAGTTGGTGTAACAAGAGCAGCATTTAGTATTAACGCTTATGATGACAAAGTACAGCAGAAATACAGAGGGAGTGAGATGTTTTGACTGTTTTGAATGTTCAACATGACAACTACATGCTGCATAGCACAAAGGTATACACAGCTGACATCCCCGTGTGCTTTACCTACCGTTCCATTGCTGCTCTCTAGATCGATGCCTCCAAACTCAAACTCCAGGATTAGGAATATCTGATTCTTTTCAAAGAAATCTGTGCAAAGAGGGATAAAGAGAAATCGAGTTTAACAGATAAACAAGTACTGCGTTGAACTGTGGTTTAAAGGGTGTGCTGGATGCGTTAGTCTTTGGATTTACCTTTAAAAAAAAAAACAAACAAAAAAAAAAAACAACATGTCTCTGACCTGGTCTGTCATTTTCTGAGCCTTTCTGTTGGTCAAATCTGTCCCAGGCATCCAGGAAATCTGGAGGGTAACAGCCTTGAACACAGTGGAGACTTTGAAGGAACAACAGAGATAAAGACACAATAACTCAAAAGCAATCAAATCTGCTGATACAGTTACATGCAAAATGACAAAGACCTGGGAGTGCTTACTCATTGAGTCCAATGAAACTGTGAGTCTGGTTCTGCTGCTTTTCTTTCAGGCTGCTCAGCTCTCTGGTGTTTATTAAAAAAAAAAAAACAGTGCTATTTACTGTAGGTGTTACTGCACATTAAATTGGAAAAAAATAAATATCAAGATATCAAGGATTACACCTTCACTGCCACAATTTAATGCACAAACACTGTAGTGGCAGACTATTATAGTAATTCCAACAAACAGAGCTGTATGATGTGCAGGGTTAGTTTGCATTTACTTTGAGATGATAATCTCATGGAGAATCTCTCCAAAGGTCTTCTGATCCTCTCCATTCACTTTCTCACTGCCCTCTACTGGAATGATCTGTCAAGACAAAAAAAAAAAAGACAAAAAACAAAAACACTGCTTACTGCAGAATATACAGAGCATGATATCAACTCAGGTGTAGAAACATGATTTTAACTGCAGCCACTTATTATCCAGGCAGAAATTCCATACTTAGGTCAAGTAATGATTCATTCAGGCCATGATATCCAGTCAAAAGCTCTAAGAAAAACCTTGATTTTGGAAATATTCTATTGCAAATGGGTTATGTGGGCTGTACTTAAATTATAACAATGCTATAAGTATGGAATCATATGTATACACACACAAACACATACCTTGAGAGCAACAGTATCTCCTGAAGCATTAGTGGTGGAGAAGACTTCACCAAATGTCCCCTCCCCGATCTTCACACACTTCTTCATACGATTAGGGAGAATACACGCCTCCCACGGCAAAGGACACTGCTGGCCACACTCGGCGTACACCTTCTGTGCATCCGACAGCTCTTCATCCTGTAAAAGGAAGACGGGAGGGATCCAGCAGGATTACTTGGTACCAATAACTCCTGCAGCTCCTGGAATAGTTTTTTTTTTTTTTTTTTTGAGGCTTCAAGCCATTTTTCCACTTACAAGAGCATCAGTGCACGACTGTGTATTAGACTACGAGTTTCACCACAGCAGTTCTGAATGAACAGCAGTGTTGTGTGGCTGAGCTGTACAACCTTGCCGGCATGACCAGCATACATAAAGTTGGGACACTTCATACTGCAAATGTACACGCCTGAAATTCCAATGGCCAAAGTGTGTCAAAAATATTTAACATAATTGAAAACACCTCAGACAAGGCAGTCAGCTTTGGAACAGCAGGATCGTCTCTCCTGGGTTTTTAAACTCATCTAAGAACTGCACAGAATACTTGGAAAAACAGTCTAATGCAACAGTGGTGCAATAAGCACGAAGGTGATAATGTTCAGCGAGAGGCAGAGATACAAGTGTGTGATCATTTTGGATGATGTAGTGTTACATTGTACAGAAGGGTGTTTGTTAGTTATCTAAATATAAATGTAGTGGGGAAAAAACAGAAACAGCTGTCAGAATAAAGCAATGCAATTCAGCAGCACTTCCAGCTGTACCCTCCAAAATAATCATAAAGCTTCAACTGAGTTTGTGTATCTCAGGTTAATTCTTTATAGTTGCAGATGTGTAGTGTGTGTTGTACCAGAGAATCATGGCTCAGCAGCTGTGACTGAAGGTGTTTGGGGAGCAGCATCCTGGAGGGTGTGGCAAAGAGATCCTGGCTGATGTCTGCCAGTGCTGAAGAGCCTGACAGGGCCCTTGGAGTGTGCAGCACTAACAACAAAGAGAGAGAAAAAGAGACAGGGAACATTGAATGAGAGGATTGGGACCAAACTTAAACTTAAGGACACTCCTTTAAATTAATTAAAAAAACATTCCAAGTCTATTGTGAGCCTATTACCAATCCCTTTGCGATGAACAGAGAGGGCGGCCTTAAGTCGGCTCCAGGTGTGTGTGTTTGGAGTGAAGTCTGCCAACAGAGAGGAGAGGTTGAGCCGACCCGATCTCACCGGAGTGGAGAAATTCATGGATGCTCCGGGGTTCTGCACACAGGATTGACATCATAACATTAACATTTAAATTGAGTGGGTTGTAGTAGGAGTGAAAACAATACACACTGTACACAAAAATCAGTTTGTGTGTGGTTAAGTATAAAAACACACATTTTTCCCTTTGACTTCTCTTGGTGCTTTGCCATGCAGATAATTTGCAGGTATAATAGCCTAGTTTATGGGATCATCATGGGAATCATGGGATAAAAGAATAGTGGCAATATGGAACAAAGACTTTGATAAAACTAAAATGCCAGAGCAGGCTTACTTTCCCTGTTTGAAAATGCACACCTGAAAAACATAAATAGCCTATATTACATAAAAACAGTTCTATCCCTGAAAATGCTCTTTCAGTTGTTTTCAACAGGCTGATTAAAATGTGGCCACTCTAGTTATATTGCACCACTTGGCACTATTCTTTTCATAAGACACACCACAGGAGCTTGGAACGGGCTTTCTTTTTCTTGGGCTGCAAAAAGTTTCACCTCTGGCAATGCAGCCGTGGCTCGAAGTTTAACACACACTTTGTAATGGTGCTGTTGCAAATGGTTGAAGAGATTTGAAGTGCTTCCTTTTAGATGCAACCTCTTTCCCGCAAACAAATGAATTTTGCTGCTTATGTGAGTTTTTTTTTTTTCTTTTAAATCTGAACTATCATTTTAGGTATTGTAAGACCTGAGTGACAGACACCAGCCTGATTCACCTGCTTTTTTCCCCACTCAGCAATTAATCGTCGTGTAAGGTGTAACGTGCAATATTTAAAGCGATTTACTAACAAAAATTGAATAAAGTATTCATAAATAGTGTGTACCCACCAGAAAATATCAAACTGTTGCATTTTTTAAAAAATAGAATGAGCCTTTTATATCTACATATGGAGCGGGTCACCTTTCACGAAGGCAGCCATGTTGAGCTGCCATGTTTCTGCAGTAGCCCAGTATGGACAAACCAAACACTTGCTCTAGACAGCGAATCACATTTTGTTTTAAAAGAGTCAGAAGTTTCTCACCACTAGATGCTACGAAATCAATGCAGGACTGTAGCTAACAATTACTGGTTGCTTTAGTTCGATTATCAATTATCAACAAAATAATGAATAATTGAGGTCCCTTGTCAATCATGTCTAGAATGCAGCCTACATGTTGCTTATTTTGTCTGACAATGGTTAAACAATAATGAAAACTGTTGTCTGTGTGATATCCTTACCTCTGGCTGTTTGTGTTGCCTGGAGATCAGCTCAGTGATGCTGCAGTCCACAGCCATGGTACCGCATGTCTGCGCAGTCCTACTTCTAAACATGTTTGTGCTGGTGTTGCTTTTGTTTTTCCAGCGACTCATGCTCAGACCGCTCACACATGCCTTCCTGGTTGTCTCAGCTCGGTCCGAAGAAGTGCTCCGCCTTTTCCTCTCCTTGGGGGCTAGAGACATCTTTTTTCTTTTGTAGACATTATCACGGGAGCTTTGTACAACATCCTTGTTTGAGGCAAAGTTGTCTTCAGAACTAGTTGAGCTCCAATTTCTTAAATTCAAGCTGAAAGAAGGGTCACTCTCAGACTGGTGGTCATTCTTTGGCTGGTCACCAGTGGCTGAGTCTGACGTAACTGTGGGTGATTTAAGTTTGGCATCTTTGAGCTTTAGAATCTCTTTCAACTGTGATAATGTTAATCTCTTTATTACTAGAGTGGGTTGGTCAGTCAGACATTTCTCCTTCAGAATTGCTTTTGGCATCGCTGCATTTGCTTCTGTTTCTGGGCCAACAGACTGTGTCTGGGTTATTGCACTGTGTTTGTTTACTGAGCATTTAACAGACACCATCATTCTGTCAGTGGTTTCTCCAGAACATGTGAGATCTTCTGTGTCATTTATGTAGTCATTTTCCTTCCTGTTTGCATTTGGATTAACAGCCCATTCGTCACATGCACGTGCCTCTTCCTGATGTCTGAACCCTTTAAGTTGTTGAACATTCAGCTGTGACGGGGTCAGTTTTTGGAGCTGAATGGTGCATCTCTTAGCAAGATATTTGTTCTTTAGAGTGACAGCCCTCTCTCTAGTGAACACTGTTTGCGCAGTGCTGTTGGCTGATAATTGTGCGGCCGTGCCAAGATGAACGTTGTTTTCTGTGTGATGTATAGATCCATCATAAAGTTCTGATGCTGACTGCTCCATCAATTCCCTTGTGGGTGAGTATTCAACTGACAATGAATCGTTTGAGCTTTGACTGTCAATCACTGAAGCTGCCTGTTCAGAAGAATCAATACTATTTAGTGACTGTAAATAATAGCCGCTATTATTGTTCGTCATAGATAAATGAGGTGGTAACGATGTTTCGAAAGAGTGCAAAACATCAACAGCTTGACCGCTGTCCATAGATTGGCTGTGGACTGAACATCTATCCTCCAAACAGGATGAGTAGGCTGTTGGACAGCAAAGCTGAGTCACAGCGAGGGTGTCTAATCTCTCCAGCTGCACAGTGCAAAGCTGGGTCAAACAGTTCTCCTTCAGAGCCTCTATCAGCCACTCTAACCCTGCTGTTGCTGACACATATTGACTGCTGCTTTCACTCTGTGTAGAGACCAGATTTAGACTTGATAATTCCACACTACTCTTGGTCTTTGTGTCTGCACGATGGTGAAAAGACTCCATACCAGAGCTCTTATTAGAGGTTTTGGGATTCACGAATAAATCACGAGAGAATTCATCACGGTGATGCAGGTCTGGTTTCTTCTCATCATCGCTCGGGCGTGTCTTCTCCTCAGAGTGGAACCCAGAAAGTGCAAACGGTGGTGGGGAGATTGGCTGCCCACAGGAATCCAGACCATCTTGAGATGGGCTCAACACACCTGTGCAGCTGAAGGGCTGGGGAAAGAGTTTAAGGCGTGGTTGTTTGCCTAATGAGCTCACTGATGGCGTGGAGCAAAAGATGGGTTTCCTAGTGCAGGGTCCAAGGCTGTGGTCTGCCGACTCATTAAGGGATATCTCTCGGAGGACGTTGGTGGCGACACCGGAATTCCCTGCAGCATTTATTGAGCTATCAGAGCTGGACACCATAAAAGTTGACAGCACCCTCTTCCTCCTCAGAGGCCGAAGTATCCTGCTGGAATCAAAGGCTTGAGAAGTAAAGTCATCTGAGGAGCTGAGTATACTGACTATTGCTTTAGGGAGTTTGGGTTTTGTGACCATTGCACGCCTGCGGTGGGTTACAAAGCGTCCCATGGAAGGTGGATAAACTCTGAGAAAAAATAAACAGGAGGACAATATTAGTTACAGCAGTTATTAAGGACATCTAGCAGCCAGTCTACCACTAACAACCTGACAGACTGAGTACTCACTTAGATTTTCTCTTCTTTTGAACAGAATTTTTGTGACATTTCAGAGCAGAGTCCACCTGACTCTCGTTGCTCACTGCAACCTGGTGGCCCAAGACTCCTGGCACCATCACAAATTGGCTTTTCCTGCGGACGTCATGAAAATCTCTTCAGATGTATATTAACTGATGCTAAAACTACTTCTGCAAATTTCAGGCAAAGCATATAGTTCCGAGCTCAAAAGCACAATTATGAAAATCTGGCCAGAGAAACCACAAAAATCACAACAGATACTGAAGATAGACCAGGGTATAGTCCAGTATCATCACTTATTAATTTTCAATGATAGTGTATCTTGATGTCTATGACTGACAACTTGAAGTTCGATGTTTAATGTGAAGATTTGATGTTTTTCTCTGGATCATATCAAAAAGATGATAACCTGGGCTTTGTGGAGTGCTTATGGGTGTTTGTGTTTATAATGTGAGCCGTTATTATTTGCATCATATGAATTAATCAGAACAGTCAGATCTTTTGTGCTATGGTAAGATAAAAAGCTAAATAATGTCACAAAACTGTGCAAAACATTGTGTTCTCATAATGTGTTCTGCTCACAGACCTGGTTGTCTTGGTCTGCTGATCAAGTTGAGGATTGAGGGGAGAGGGCCTGCTGGTGTTCTCCTCATCGCTGCTGTTCTCTGTCACACATGACATTGCTTTTCTCTTGGCAGGATGGACTGCTCTACTACTGCAAACAGACCTCTTCCTTCTACTAATACAGAAAAGAGCAAACCAAATTGTCAGGCAAAAAAAAAAAAAAAAAAAAAAAAAACAGCAGCAACAACAACAACAAAAAAGCTTCTGTCAGTAATTTTCTCTTGTAGATAATTGGTTAATCTATTTATTTAAAAATGCATATTAATGAAGTAATGACATCACTGCAGATTGCCAGCAGCATGTTTATTCACAGACCTGGTTGTCTTGCTTTGCTGATCAGGCTTAGGACGAGGAGGAGAGCGGACAGCAACATTAACCTCATTGCTGATACTCTCCTCATTACTGCTCTTCTCAGTCAGATATAGCATGGCCTTTCTCTTGGCATGACGCACAGATCTGCCACCGGCCAAGACATAAGATGCAGACGCAAGGAGCAGTAAGGAAATGATATTGAACAGGAGGGCAAGCAGGTCAGGGAAAATTATCTTGGGTATTTCAGAATTCAGTATTTTTTTTATTCTTTCTCTAATGTAAAATATGCTATGTCCACTGGGGGGCATTGTTTGGTACAGGCTTAAAACTATTTCTATATCTTTACATTTTTGGCAATGAGCTTTATGAACTGTAATCCATTACTGGAATCTTTTTTGTTTAAATCAGATAAAGCCACTAGTCATTCTCCTAACATAACAAATCACTCACAATGATCCCTTATATGTGACTAGTAAAAGACTGTGTTTTGTGCTGCTGTTGAAGTATAAGTTACTGCCTTGTACAGAGGTGGTTCTCTTACTTAAGGATAAGTTGCAATTAAAAGGCAGAAGCTTTAGCTAGGTGTACTAAGTTAGGTTAACATTTAACTACACAAGAAGAACGACTAACGGGAAGACTTGAACGTACCTTTTCCCCGCTGGTTTTGCGGGTTCAAAGACGGAGACGTCGCCCTCTGTTGAATGTGAGCTATCGAAGGCCCGTTTGTGGTTTACAGGCGAAATCCAGGCACACACCTTACGCTTGAGTTTACCGTATGTCTTTAGATATAGAGGTTTTGATGCGTCCATGATTCAGATCAGCTATAGCTAATAAACCGAATCTGCGCTGAGTGTTCAAAAGTATTTGACGGTACTAGCTAACCTAACCCGGGTCCAACGGAATCCGTCAGTAAAGGTTTAGGCAGATCCGCTCGATCTTTGCTAACGGATTAGACAAAACTATCTAACGTTGTATCAACGCCGTTACAACTCATGAACATTGATAAACTAAGCTCATAGGAACGACATCGCGCCAAATAATGAGCTGATTTACCCGATTTCCATGACAATTCAAGTTAGCTACTGTTTTTCGTTTCGTTCATTACTTTTTAGTATCCGCCGGACCCGCTTCTTGTTCAAACTGCTGGACACAGATGATTGGCCAATACGCGCTGAAGGTGATGTCACAGCGCCACCTGGCGGATTGGAGTAATTACAACAGACTCAAACAGAAACTGGAAATACTGTAATGACAGTGGTAACGTGTATTTTACTATAAAAACATCTCTGCGTTACTTTATGAGTCCTATAATTGGGATACACACATTCCCTATACTTGCAGTATCTATAGTTGTTATTACAATAGTCTACTAATTATTAACTTGTAAAGATAGGCAACAAATATTATTTGTATGCTTTTAATTTTTTTTTCTTTTTTTTTATTATTTGGTATAAGTGTATCACTTTAAATTGCACAGGAATATAATACAATATTTAATGAAAGTGATGTGAGACAAAGTCCATGCTTTTTCAGCTCAGCAGAGAAACAGTATCTAAGAATATACACTAAGTAAACTCACCTCATGAAGCCAATAGATATGGGCAATAGTAAGTGAATGCCTGACATACAGTATCACCAAACAGGTGGACAGATCAAAGCAGTAAATAAGTGTTACCACCAGATGTCATCATTATACTATAATCCTATATTATTATATAATATATTATACTTATATTAGTGATGTTTACTTCAGAACTGTGCAAATTGTTTAAGTTGCCATAATTGGTTTAGATGTTAAAGCTATATAATAAATACTGAAAAATGTATGCTCTGGATGTTGATGATGCATACAATAAAATATATAATTAAAATTCTATTAGCCGATATACAGTATAGTATAAGCCAAAAAGTCATGTGGTTAGGGCTACTCTCACTTTAGACTTAAAATAATAAAAACTCTAAAATATATAACAACTCACAGTACAACTGTGACAGTTTAAAGATAAAATATTTCACTCAATGCAAATGAATCTTAGATAAGTCCTGAAGGCGGATTAATCCCTACCCTGTACATCCTATTTGCCTCCAGTTCAAATGGGACTCTGCCACTCTACATTTCAATGTTTAACTGTAATTACTTTGTGATTTTACACTTGTAGACCGCTAACTATAAATCATGTATACAATGGTGCCAATTATTTTCAAAGCTATAGCATGACTTGTGATTTGTTTAACCGCCTTCTTACCTTCCAGGCACAATTTTCTTCCCATTCATGTCTGTGTGTTGTGAAAATCATCTTGCAGAGACTTGGAAGTTGTTCAACAATAATTTAATTAACTAGCTCATCTCCAGAATGGGCCATAATAAAATGCTATACACTATTAAAGTGTTCTGGGACTGTGGCCTGATGAAATTTGGTGCAACTCTGTTTTTGGCGAGGAGAGGGAGCAACAAATCAAAGTTGAGTATCTAATGTAAGTGGATGAGTTCCACACAATACATCTCTCCTAGCTTATTGAAGCCTGGGAACTGCCGGGTTTATTTCATATAAAAGGATAAGGTTTATATTGGCCCCAGGTGGCTGTTTATGCAAGCGTGTAATACCGATGTACACAACAATGCCTGTAGGCTCTATAGAATGTTGTTTTCTTCTTCACTTTTATTATGGCTGAGCTTATACAGCGAGCCCCAATGAATTAACTTTCCAAAACAATAGATTTGCTGATTTCAGACTAAATGCACTTTTTGTTTGTGGGCTAGGGACACTGGAAATCAAATATGAATGTGGCTTTATTATCCTTAAGTGTATTACCAATACAGCAAGGTAAGTCAGCTTGCTCCTTGCATTATGATTAGGAAATTGGGTTATAACCATAATTCGAAACTGACAATAGTGTTTATGACTTGGCTGATTTATTGTTATTTGATGGCACCACTTGGATAAGTGGATAGCAATGATATGATCATATTTATGGTGTAATGTTTTTTTTTAAACATCCACTTACACCCACAAGTTTTAATGTTTTGAAAGAAATTTCAGTTTTGACTATATTGATTTCTGACATATTGTAGCTGGTTTTAACCATTTTTGTTAAAACTACAAAATAGTGCAACATTATCACATTTAACCTACATAGTTTTTAGTCTTGAAACAGCTATGCACAGTATATAAGGAATTCTACTAACAGCCGTGTTTCCACATTTTGTCTTATGATTGCCATACAATGCTACTGCATTCTCTAGTATCCTATTATTGTATTATTAATATAATGCTTTGTTGTGGATCCTAGAGTTGAAAAATTGACTGATTAATCCACTTGTCCACTGACAGAAAGATGAGTGGCAACAATTTTTTTATGAGTAATTTCAATGATTTTTCAAGCAAAAATAGTGAAACTGCAAAATAGCCCAGATTCCAGACACGTAAATCAGAAGATTTCTTGCTTTTCCTTGTCACGTATCACGGTAAACTAACTTTCTGGTGTATTTGGACTTCTTGGAGAAACAAAACAAGACATTTGAAGACATGTTCAGCGTTAAAGTTGTAATAGACATTTTTTTTTACATATTGTGATGGTTTATCAACTATATTTATTGATTCATTTAAAAAAGTTCATATGAATAAAATAGATTTTTGTGGCCCAATAGGTTATATGCATAAATATAACCCTACACAGGTTATAAACTTTATTTATGACTATATAGCATATTTCATATATGGGGTCTACATATACTGGAATATCAGGACACTGTTCCTATGGATAGATTCCATATGGATATTATATACAGTGGTCTAACTTTAAGCATTGTTTATTGCCTTATAGCCTGTTATTTTTACAAGTTGATTTTTTTCTCTACTTTTTAAAAACCTATGAAATATTAAGTAACAGTGAATCAGTATTTCAAGGCACGTTCAGTTTCTTATTTAATTTCAGAAAAACAATACGTACAATCCCAGTTACTGCAAAACATAGAAAAACGTTTACAACTCAGTTTTATGACCTTTTAGTTGATGTAAAAGCTGTAACATCAGGGTACATATTAAACAGTAGTTTTAATACCACTGTAGGATAAAATAATTAAGCTACATGTAATCTTCGTAGTCAGTAAAGGGCGTTAAAAAAAGAAATCAGTGGAGCGTTTGCTTCCGGAGCAGCGTCCCCCGGTTCCCCCTGTCGGAGAGCAGCGGCATCTGGGGAGGGAGGAGAGAAGAAACAAGCAGAGAGTAAACGGAGGGGCGGAGAAAAAAAAAGACAGGAGCGCAACGCGGAGGACGTGAACATACTGGAGCGGAGGTGAGTGATGTGGTATGCCGAGAATTTTCGCTGGAATACTCGGAGTTGTGGCCGCCGCGGCTCCGTTACACTTCGCTGTCAGCGTTAAAAATGACTGGGAGCGTGAGTAACTTTACATATTCTTCTGGGCGACGCATTGCTCTGGCAGCCGAGGGGCCCTGCACAGAAGTCGGGAAGGTGGGGGAGAAGAGACAGGGAGGCTGCGGCGGCAGACTTGGGGTTATTTACAGGACCCAGTGTGCGTCCCTTTGACTTTTATTGTGAGAAACCGAGCTGTCCCGTGTTTACCGTGGATGACTTCTTACCCGGAGTCACGGAATGCAACGGTTGTTTATAAAAACCGGCCGTTATTGGAACGCTGTCGCGAGCTGCCAGAGCCGTTGGCAGGTTAGCTACTGCGATGTTAGAGGTTTAAGGCAGAAAAATGCAACAAAACAAATGCAACAGAGCAGTTAAATAACGCTCCCGACACGTCCCGACTCCTAAGCGTTATATGTAGAGGATGTAGAGGGCCTATTAGCTGGTAAGTGGCTGGTAAACTGATAAACAGCCAGGCGTTCATCAGGAGTTAACCAAGACGATAAGAAAACCCACCTTCATATAGTTAACGTCACAGTTAGTTAAGTTAGCTAACTAACTAATCAGTTTGATGCTAACACTAACTAACAAACTAAGCGACCTAGTTACTCATTCATGTCATAATGTCTGCATTTCTGCAAAAGGGCAGCTGAGATTAAGTTGCCATGTCTTCTGTCTCCACCAGAGAGTTGAAGTTTAGCTATTTGTGCTTTTTTCCTCCCAATTTTAAGATGGAATACTGTATTTATAGGTCTAGTTATATTGATTGGTAACATCATGACTTGTTTCTAAGTAGAATTATTAATGTGTGCTGCTGCTCCATGCCTGAAAATACTGTTTATTACCATGATATCAATCTGGTGGTTGTTAGTCTAATGAATTGTTTATAACATTTAAACTGTCCAAATCCCCAGCTGACTCACTTAAATTTGTTGCTTTGTCTAACTGATTTTTCAAAACCCATTGATATTCAGTTTACACTGATATAGTTGGAATAGAGAAGATCATCAAATTTGAGAAGCTGCAACAATTAATTGTTTGGCTTTTCCTGCTTGGTAAATTGCTTAGATGTTGAAGCATTTATGAAAATTGTTGTCCATTTGCTTTCTGTTGATCAGTTAATTGATTAATTGATCAGTCATTTCAGTACTAGTTAGTTGCCTGACAGGTCAGTTGATTTGGTTACCATCCAGAGATGCACCAGGTCCTGACTCATAGTTGAGTCCTGTCTTGTCCTATGTTGGTCTCTGTGTTGAGCTGCAGTTTAAGTAATAAATAGGCCCATTGTGAAACAAACCCGCATAAATGAGGGTATTCTCTTGACTTGTGTACTATATGTGGAATAGTTTGGGGCTGTAGCCATGCAGGCCTCTGGGGATGAGGCTGAGGCTTGTATTGGTGCATGGTGCTGCTGGCTGAACACTGCTAGCTAATCGTTTCCAGTCTTGCTCTGGTAGTTTCTGCCAGGGCCTCAAGATAATTCGCCTGTTTGTTTTATGCAAACATGGAGCCCCTTAATTGCTTATTTATGTTTTGTGATTTAAAGAACCTAGAGAATGATGTGAGTAACTTTCCTGTTTAACTCTTGGAGAGAGAGAGCAGAGATTGGGCTCAGATATTATGACTGTGCAGAAAAACATAGAGAAGGATTGTTGACTTTTCCTTTTAAAACCATTCACTTTAGGTGAGTACTGATAAACTTTCACAATGAATGGATGTGTTGTGTTGTAAAAGCGGAAGAACTTGTGAAAGAATTCATGTAGAATGTGTGTTTCCATGGAAGAAGAAGGGACACCAAAGTTGTTGACAATAACACGAATTACCAAAGGACCTGTTACTGTTTTTTGAGTGCACTGCTGAGCTTTCTCTCCCTCCTGGTCCCTTTCCCCTCCTCTCACGGCAACATTCACTTTCATGTATTTGTTTTGCATCAGATTTGCACCGATGCATGAGCTTCCTTATGTGTACATTCAGGAGGTGTGTTCTTAAACCACACTTGTCAAAAAATATGTTTTCAGCATGAAAGTGTTCTGTTATACTATTTTAGTGTATAAACATTTTATGGTAAATTCTGAGTTTTTACTATTTTAGGCTGCGGTTGTGGTGATTTTCTAAGGTTTGTGCTGCGGTATTGCTTTGGTGAGTTAATTAGTGCAAGCTACATAAATGAATGTGTGTCGTTGACTGTACCACCACCGTAGAAATGGTGCACTGTCATTCTCTGCTTCTCCGTCACTGTCTGCCTTCCTGCCTTGCCTCCCACTCTCTCTCTGTCCTCCCAGCCTGCTTGCCCTGTTGGCTTGCTCTTCATCCAGACCTGGCCCCAGTCTGCAGTGTGTGCGTGTAGGAACATGATGTCATTGTTAATTGCTTGGGTCTCTTGGGCTGTTAAGTTGGTTTATATTCTGCCCCCTCTCTTCCTTTCCTGCTACTACCTCTTTTCAGTTCATCCCTCTTTCTCTCCTCATTTATGCTCCTTCTCTCCTCCTGTAGCATTTCTATACAACATCAGGAGTTGCTGAGTATGGAAAAAGTGACTTGGACATTTATGGGCCTTGTTTTGGGCCAAGCACTGCAGACTGTTCTAGTGTGGTAGTGTATCTGTGCTTGTTTAAGATTGGTATATTAAAAGTTGATCAGTTTCAAGATGGCCCATCTTGTCCTTAGGTAGCTTCTATCACCGCTATGAGAGGCAAAAGGTAGGAGACAGGCATGCCTTTATACATTTTATGCAGATGCACAGGGACATGTACAAAAATAGCAATTCAGTAATGTAAGCTGTCACCTTCTGAAGCTGTGAGCATGTGAAATGCCCAGAAATACCCTTTGATATCTCAGCTAACCTCAAAACATTTTGCAGATTGGATGTAATTATGTTGGCCAGACTATAAATGTGTGTCTGTCTGTGTGGGGTTGGTATTTTTTTGCCTTGCAGCACCAAGTTCTTAGTGTTTGTGTGGTTGAGGTCATGCAGAACAGCTGACGAGAAAGCAGGGTAAAATGTGTGCAAGTGCATACATGCTTGTGTGACTGAGTGTGTGTGTGTGTGTGTGAGACAAATCAGATAAAGAGTATAGTGATCTGTTATCACCACCCTGCTTCCCGTGTGAAACAATATCAATGGTCCGCCCTTGACCAAACAAATGTGTGTGTTTGTATGTGCACGGGTGTATGTGTGTGTGCGTGAAGTCTGACCAGATTGGACAGATGAATGATGAATTAAGGACAGCAGAGTAGATTCATCCCAGGCTGTCAAGTTGGCAAGATAACCACTCTGCAGTTTGTTTGTGTGTATTTATGTGTAGTGTATTTTGGGGAGGCTTTATGTGTGTGTCAGTTTTTTCCCCTTGCTTCTCGTCACTTTCTGTTTCAGCTACCTATCGATGCCTCTCAATAGGTTTATTGTGCCCACTGTCAAACAATCTGCAGTGTATGTGTGTGTCAGGTACGGAGAATCAGAGGACCCAAAAATGCCACACACTTAAGTACTGAACGAGAGTTTATTTACAATAACCAATGAGGGAGTTGAGAGCTGTGATGATGACCATGAAGAATGGAAGGGAGAATCCGGACGTAGTCAACAGGAGGCTGGTTTATGCCTAGGCCCGCGCCTGGTAACTCCACGGGGGGTCTAGGTTGGTAGGAGGATGAAACCGGGTCTTGGTCCGCAGAGCAGAATCTCACGGTGCGGTGTATTCTTGGTCAGAATTCCGGGGCAACGGAGAAACACAAAACACCTCCAAACGAAACTCCAAGCAGGAATTGGAGGGCAAAATACAGCAAATAGTCCTTCACCAAGACGTCACCTCGTATAACAGAAAACGGGGCTGAGAGTCATTGAATTCATAGATAGTCCAAGAGAAACTGTTACCGGAGTTGCCGGGAGGAATGTGGCGGAGAGGATCGGGTCACTTTCCTTCGATCAGCGCGTAGTTCCTTCGTGATATCCCTTCGAATCTTCTAATGGCGAGTCTCGCAGAAATACCTCGTGAAGCGAAGCAGACAATCCCGCACTAGACTGTGGCGGCCGAGGAGGATAAATACTGTGGGCTCCTGAAAGACAGACAGGTGGACAGAGTTGCCTGCTAATTACCGGATGTCCAGGAAACCTAAACACACGGGGAAATTACAAAACACGAGACGACCGGAAACCTACGTGACCGGTCGTGACAGTACCCCCCCCTTAACGGCCGACCCCCGGCGGCCCCTAGGTTGATCAGGGTGGGAACGGTGGAAATCCCTGACGAGTTCGGGGTCCAGAATACGACTCCCAGGTACCCAGGAACGCTCCTCAGGACCATACCCCTCCCAGTCCACCAGGTATTGTATGCCCCGACCCCTGCGTCGGGACTGGAGAAGGCGACGGACCGAGTAGGCCGGACCGCCGTCGATGAGCCGGGGAGGTGGGGGGGACGGAGGAGGGGGCAAGAGGTTGCTAATATGGACAGGCTTGATACGTGAGACATGAAAGGTTGGGTGAATCCTCAGAGCTCTAGGTAACTGTAACCTAACTGCTGCAGGGTTTATCACTTTGGTAATGGGGAAAGGCCCAATAAATCTGGGGGCCAACTTAGCATATGGTACCTTCAGGGGAACCTCCCGGGACGACAACCAGACCCTCTGTCCACTTTGGTAGTGAGGAGCCGGCCTCCGCCTTCTATTTGCCTGCCTGCTGTACCTGCACCCAGAGACTAGGAGGGCTCGCCTCGCCCTCCTCCAGGCCAGATGGCACTGGCGAAACCTCGCGGTGGCCGATGATGATTCTCCTCGGGGTAACGGCGAGTCAAACACTGAGGGCTGAAAACCATACACAATCTGAAAAGGAGAGAGTTTAGTAGATGAAGATGGAAGTGTGTTGTGGGCGAATTCTACCCATGCCAAGTTCTTTGCCCAAGTCCCCGGATCCTCGGCGCAAAGGATGCGCAAACCTTTCTCCAACTCCTGATTAAGTCTCTCGGCCTGTCCATTGGTCTGAGGGTGATAGCCTGACGACAGACTCAGAGTGATCCCTAAGAGACGGCAGAACTCTCTCCAGGATCTTGCGATAAACTGAGGGCCCCGATCAGACACTATCTCCTGTGGGACCCCGTGTAGGCGAATAACATGGTCCACAAGAGCCTGCGCTGTTCGGGAGGCCGAGGGTAATCTGGGTAAGGGAACAAAATGCACCATCTTGGAGAAACGGTCCACAATTGTCAAAATGGTTGTGTTACCAGATGATGGAGGAAGACCGGTCACGAAGTCTATGGCAATGTGGGTCCAAGGACGCCGGGGTATCGGAAGGGGCTGGAGGAGGCCCGGGGGTGCCTGGTTGGATGCCTTGAATCTGGCGCAGGTTGTGCAGGCCAGGACATACTGGTGGACGTCTCCTCTTAGCCCAGGCCACCAGAAGCGTTGTAGGACTACCTGGAGGGTTCGTCTCACTCCGGGATGGACATGGAGTCGAGACGCGTGGCAGATCTCCAGAACCTTGGAACGCAACTGGGGAGGAACAAAGAGACAGTGAGGAGGACAATGGGAAGGGGAAGGATTACCAGCATTAGCCTGTGAAATCTCCAGCTCCAACGAAAGACGTGCCGCCCCTAGTCTCGCTGAGGCCGGCAGGATGAATTCTGGTTCCACACTAGAGTCCGGCGGGGAGTGAAGACGAGACAGGGCGTCGGCCTTTGAGTTCTTGGCCCCAGGGTGAAAGGACAGAGTGAAGTGGAATCTGGCAAAGAACCCAGACCACCGGGCTTGGCGTGGGTTGAGGCGCTTGGCAGTTTGAAAATGTTCCAGATTCTTATGATCAGTGAGGATGGTAAAGGGGTGCCTGGCTCCCTCCAACCAATGCCTCCACTCCTCCAAAGCCAGCTTCACCGCTAACAATTCCCGGTCCCCGACATCGTAATTTCTCTCCGCAGGAGACAGACTTTTGGAGAAGAAGGCGCAAGGGTGAGCCTTAGAATCCTTGGATTCTACCTGAGAGATGACTGCCCCCACCCCTGTGTCTGATGCGTCCACCTCCACCAAGAAGGGTAAGTCAGGGTCAGGAATAGTCAGAACAGGCGCCGAGGTGAAGCGGTCCTTCAGAGAATTGAAGGCTCTCTTGGCTTCGGGAGTCCAGGAGAAGGGGACTCTGATGGAAGTGAGCTGGTGAAGGGGTTGGGCTACGGAGCTGTAGTTCCTAATGAACTTACGATAGAAATTAGCAAATCCTAAAAAACTCTGTAACTGTTTGCGGTTCTGGGGTACCGGCCATTCCCTCACTGCCCTAACCTTCTCAGGATCCATGGCAATATTACCTGGCTCTATAATGAACCCCAAGAAGGAAGTCCTCTTGGAGTGGAACTCGCACTTCTCTACTTTAGCAAATAACCGGTTCTGGAGAAGCCTCTGAAGAACCGCCCTGACGTGGAGAATGTCTTCGGTCTCAGAGCGGGAGAAAATGAGGATGTCGTCGAGGTATACGAAGACGAACTTATTAATCATATCTCCCAAAACATCATTGACCAGATTCTGAAATACAGCAGGAGCGTTGGTCAAACCGAATGGCATAACTAAATATTAAAAATGGCCGTTGGGTGTATTAAAGGCCGTCTTCCATTCGTCACCCTCCTTAATCCTGATTAGGTGATAAGCATTCCGTAAATCTAATTTGGAAAAAATTCTTGCACCCTGAATGAGTTCAAAAGCAGAGGCGAGGAGAGGTAGTGGATAAGCGTTCCTTACAGTAATGTTATTAAGGCCCCGATAGTCAATACAGGGGCGTAATCCCCCGTCCCGCTTCTTAACAAAAAAAAACCCCGCCCCTGCTGGGGATCTCGAGGGTCGAATGATGCCAGCGGCTAATGATTCCTGAATGTAAGATTGCATGGCCTCTCGTTCCTGCCCCGATAAGGGATACAACCGACCCTTTGGAGGGACGGAGTCCGGTAGTAACCGGATGGCACAGTCATAAGGGCGATGAGGCGGCAGAGAAGAGGCTCGTTCTTTATTGAAAACCTCCCGAAGGTCCAGGTACACCGAGGGAACTTTAGTCAGGTCGGGCTGGTACCGGCTCTCGGAGACTGGGAAGCTGGGACTAAGGGCGGTATGAAGACAGGTGGCAAGACAACTTGGACTCCATTCCAAAATCCTCCCCGTAGACCAATCGATCCGGGGATTGTGAGCCTGTAACCAAGGGAGGCCTAGCACACTTGAAGATGAGGGAGAATCAACAACGAGGAAAGTAACGTACTCATGGTGATTAGCAATGGTTAATAAAACAGGCTTAGTTCTGACCTGAACTTGATGTAGAGGTCGGTTGTTGAGAGCCTTGACCAGAAGGACTTGGCCCAAGGGTTCAGTGTCCAATTGGAGTGCCTCCACCACAGACTGAGAGATGAGATTTGTGTCCGAGCCGGAGTCGATGAGTATTGGAAGTTGCTTCTGATGCGGAGGCGCCCCAAAGAGGGCCTTGGTGAGGGGACGTGAAAAAGTCAGTTCAGGCGATGGCTGGCTCAGTAAGGACCTCACCCTCCTTACTGAGCCAGGCCTTTTACTGGGCACTGACGAATCTGATGTCCTGATCTGCCACAGTAGAAACATAGACCCCGGGTGCGTCTTCGGTCTCGCTCCGTCGGGGAAAGTCGGCCTCGACCAAGCTGCATAGGCTCCGGGTTTGACGGTCGAGGTTGGTCCCAGGAGGGTTGGAAGCTTGGACGAGGATTGCTGGTGTGAGACCCGGGCGGCGTCCGCTCTAACCGGCGTTCCAAATACCGCTCCTCCAGGCGAGTGGTAACCTCGATCGGTCCCTTTAAGTCCTTGGGACGCGGTTGGTGAGCCAGATCGTCCTTAAGTCGGGCGTTGAGTCCCAAGTAGAAGTGGTCGTATAGTGCGGCAGCGTTCCAGGCGCTGTCCTCCGCCAGACGTCGAAATTGGACCACGTATTCGGATAAGGGCCTGTCCCCCTGCAGTAGCCTGGTGAGGTGGTTCTGGGCTCCGACTTCAGGTCGGATGGGGTCGAAAATACTGGAGAGTTGTTCCCCAAAGTCTCTAGCAGATCTACAATAACTCTCCTGTCTTCTCCATGCAGAGGTTCCCCACTGGGCTGCCTCCCCCTCTAGTAGGGAGATGATATAGATAACCTTTGACTCCTCAGTGGGGAAGGCAGATGGTTGGAGGGAGAAAACAAAGTCGCACTTGGTGAGGAAGGAACGGCTTCGACCAACTTCTCCACTATAGGAAGTGGGTGGAGGGAGTCGTGGCTCCAAGACGACAGGGCTCCTGATTGTGGGAGGAGAGGCTGGAAGGGGAGTGTCGGAAGCCTCGCGGGGTGGACGGGCGGGAATCATCTGTTGAAGCTGGCCAGATATGCGTTCCATGGACTGGGCGAGGCTCAGGAATCGATCTTCATGTGACTGGAGGGCGGTCTCGATGCTGGCGCACCATGATGACGTAGCAGGGGCGGCTGGGTCCATAGTGGCGGGATTGTACTGTCAGGTACGGAGAATCAGAGGACCCAAAAATGCCACACACTTAAGTACTGAACGAGAGTTTATTTACAATAACCAATGAGGGAGTTGAGAGCTGTGATGATGACCATGAAGAATGGAAGGGAGAATCCGGACGTAGTCAACAGGAGGCTGGTTTATGCCTAGGCCCGCGCCTGGTAACTCCACGGGGGGTCTAGGTTGGTAGGAGGATGAAACCGGGTCTTGGTCCGCAGAGCAGAATCTCACGGTGCGGTGTATTCTTGGTCAGAATTCCGGGGCAACGGAGAAACACAAAACACCTCCAAACGAAACTCCAAGCAGGAATTGGAGGGCAAAATACAGCAAATAGTCCTTCACCAAGACGTCACCTCGTATAACAGAAAACGGGGCTGAGAGTCATTGAATTCATAGATAGTCCAAGAGAAACTGTTACCGGAGTTGCCGGGAGGAATGTGGCGGAGAGGATCGGGTCACTTTCCTTCGATCAGCGCGTAGTTCCTTCGTGATATCCCTTCGAATCTTCTAATGGCGAGTCTCGCAGAAATACCTCGTGAAGCGAAGCAGACAATCCCGCACTAGACTGTGGCGGCCGAGGAGGATAAATACTGTGGGCTCCTGAAAGACAGACAGGTGGACAGAGTTGCCTGCTAATTACCGGATGTCCAGGAAACCTAAACACACGGGGAAATTACAAAACACGAGACGACCGGAAACCTACGTGACCGGTCGTGACAGTGTGTGTGTATCTGTGCATTGTTGTTGCAGGGAGCAGACAGCCGTGAGGTGTGTTTGAACAGAGAAGGAGCACAGAGGCCCTGTTCATCCTGTAGGGTGTGAGACTGAATGACAGGGCCCATTTTCTCTGTTTCCATCTGTCCCTCTATCAGTCGGTCTGTCTCACTCTGCCTGTTTTTCACCCACGTGCTCATTCCGCTTTGCCTTCTTTTCGCTTAGTTTACTTTGCGTCTTTGTGTTCTTTCTTTGTTTGTGTGTGTGTGTGTGTGTGTGTGTGTGTGTGTGAGTGCGGCCTTATAATGTGTCAGCTCTTGGCAGCCCTCACTGATTGGCTGTCTTCTCGCTGTCAAGCCTGCCTTATGATAGCGTCGTCAGTATGCATGTTATTCTGCCTACAAATTACCTGTCGAAGTAGGCAAGGACGGACAAGTTCTCCATTTTTAAAGGAAACCTCATGCGCAGACACAGATTTATGCTCACATTCACACACTTGGTGGGCATATACACACATTTTCCCACTCTGTTGTTTATATGTTCCTGTTTCTGATATTGTCTTTTCCACATGGCTGCACTTCTACAGGTCCTGTATACCCCAGTTTCTCCCAGTGCAGCTGCATAAAAAATTTCTGCCTCTCTTTGACCTTCACTCTCTCCCTGTCGCTCTCTCTCTCTGACATTCAAACACATACACAATCATCATACACTATGAAAGCTAGAAGGTGATGAAAGAGACTGTAAAGACTGGAGCCCCAGGTGCTTCTGTAAATTGGCGAGTTCTGCTGTGCTGTCACAAAATGAGGATTAACTCAGAGTTGGTAGTATGTACTTCAGTTCTCTTATCCTCTACTGTTGTTGCATTTGTCAAGACCACTTGAGAGGATAGACAGATGTTCAGCTCTAATACACACAAAGTATTTTGGAGAAAGAAGCTTAGTGACAGCTTGAGCATACCAAGTTAAATATTTGCATTACACTGATAATTATAAAGCATACACTTAACTGTTCAAAGCATGTTGCACACAATTGCTGTAATGCAGGTATAATAGACAATGTCTGCACATACTCCTTTGATTTAAGGATAATAATTAGGGTCAGAACATATGTTTGGTTGACTTTGCATAAACCAGTGCTTGTAGATATTCTATACTGTATGAAGAAGATATAGGTGACTGGGTTGTAACAAAATCAGATGCAAAATGGACTGAAGGGTGGCATGATCATGGTCAAAGACACTGTATGGTGATGACATATACTAGAGTCAGATATCTTTAGGTTTCTGGTCATTCTTTTAGTGATGAAAGAGTATTTAATTGACAGAAAATGACAATTTGAATGGATTAATTAAATGCAATAAAAAAAACAATAGTTTGAGAAATTGACTTTTAAAAAAAAAATAAGTTGGACATTAAATAATTAAAGGGTTAAATCAAGAATATAGTCAACAGAATAACTGAAACTGAAAATAACTGTTATTTACAGCCCTATGTACAGTATGTTAACTTTTCCTGCTATGATGCAACGGACCAGTTTTTTCCCTCTGGAACATTTTTTGTCAGATTTGGACAGCCAGGCAGATTCTGATGCATCTCATCATTTGATTTAGTTAGTAGATGACAGCCTACTGAACTTTCCTGAAAAGTTAGTGTTCTATGCTATGAAGGTTAGAGCAATCTTTAACACTCTATTACGCAGACTTCGAAATTGTATGAAACATTCCTGTCTGATGAATGCACAGGATGAATGGTGATAGGAATGTTGAATCAGGATTGCAGTCATTGTAGTGGTTTGAGTTCCTGATCAGATTTATTTCTTGCATTTACATCATATCCTGTGGTGGAAGTAACATTAAGTTAACATCTGTGGTTAGTATGTGAAGCCCTGCCAACTTTGATATTTTTGTCCATCATTCATTAAACCACAGTAACATATAAAACTTTTATTACGGCATTGTAGGCTAGAATTGAAATTAATTGAAATGTTTAACTTTCTTTAACCACACACTGCTGGAATTTGCCTTTTGGCTTTGCACTGACTTGGCAAGCTAGTGGAGAGGCAGTCTTGGCCCTGTGTGTGTTTGCTCCAAACAGTGGCGGTGCGGTGCTATTCCACCAGCCATGGTCAGCTCGCCATATAGTCCCTGTCCAAAACCAATGTCCTGATAGAGATGCATGCTTTGCTAACTTTGGAAAACAACAATGATGTCTTCCATTTGTAGAAAGAGGGAGAGAGATGGGGAGAAAGAGGCAGCCATTGTGTGAGAGGAAGAGACATTAAGCACAAGGGAGGGGATGATTTAAAGTACTGGAGACGGAGCAATCGTTGCAGTGGTGTCTGTGGTTCTTTTGGCAGAGATGGGACATTCCTTTTCTGATGAGTCACTCTCTCTCTGATCAGTTTTCTTTGCTGACATTTCTTGTTCTTATGCTGTTACCCTTTTCCCCCTCCTCTCTCATCTTCTAAGTGTCAGTTCTTCTTGCAGTTTTCCCCTCTTTGGCATCTTCATTTTGAAATGATAAGGCACAACTGTTTTCCAATCAGATCAGACTATGTTGTGATATACAGCCTACAGTATTGTGACATTACCATGGACCAGCTTGCTGCAGGTTTTATAATGAAATATGAGATAACATGGCCATATTGAATTCAGACACACATACACACAGTCTGAGTAAGACCTGTGCTGTTAGTGTCTAGACTTCCCTGTCCTCTCGGATGTCCTGTCACATCTCAGCTATATATAGGATACACAGTCTCTCCACTGCTTCTTCCCTCCCCTTGGATCCAACAGGCCTTTTGTGCATGTACATGTCTGTCTGCCTGTCTGTGTGTTTTCACTGAAAGAGGGAGAAGGTTTTTGCAGTATACACGACTCCATGTCTACTGAAAAAGAAAAAGACAAAAATGAGCTGTAGTAGGCTTGCAAGGGAACCGAAGAGAAGCTGAAACTCTATCAAGAATCACCAGAAACTTTGTTAAGAGAACCGTCTAGCTGATGACTAGACTAGTAAAAATATAAGCATGTGCAGTACAAAAACTATTTGTGGTTTGAAAGAGCCCCTTTTAACATTGCGTGACTCCTGATTTAATTTATACTTAATTTACTTAATTTATACCTTACATTATTGACAATGCCTTACAATCTGAAAGTTTTTTTGTTTTTGGTGACTCAGTTTTGATTGACTGTTACTCAGTCTAGGTTGGCTTAATTCAGCATGTGTCTAAATACTAAATGAACCATTGACTAATTTCTGGTTAGTGTGCTCTTTTCATGCCACTGTAGTTTTTACGGTAGACCAAAGTGAGGACATTTACATGAAAGAAAGAAAAGGCAGAACAAGGTCTGCTTGGACACTGTGTCATTGTCATGTTCAAAGGTAAACCTTATACCCATCTTTAAGTTATTGGCTGAGGGCAGCAGGTTTCCCTGAAGAATTTCACAGTATATTGTCCCAACCATTTTCCCTGCTATCCTGACAAGTACCCCAGTCCCTGATGAGGAGAAAACCGCCCACAACAGGATGCTATCACCTCTGTTTTTTACTGTAGGTATGGTGGTTTTTGGATGATGACTTGTATTTTCTTTCTGCCAGACGTACCACTAAAGAGTTTGGTTTTGGTCTCGTCTGACCATAACATCATTTCCCACTTGGCATCAGAGCCTTCAAAGTGCTTTTTGGCAAAGCTAAAATGAGACTTAATGTGTCCTTTCTTAAGTTGGGCATTTTTTTCTTGCAACTCTTCCATAGAAGACAGATTTGTGGAACACTTGTGATAAATGTTGTCACCTGCACACAGTGACCACTCTTTGCCATGAAGGCCTGAAGCTCCTTCAAAGTTGTCATCAGCCTCTTGGTAGCCTTTCTGACTTTTCCTCCTCACTCTGATATCTAGGTTGGAACACCTTGTACTTCTTAATCATAGACATAACTGTGCTCCTAGGGATATATAAAACCATAGAAATCTTGTACGCATCTCCTTACTTTACATTTCCACAAGTTTGAGATCTTGAGATCTCTAAGATCGCCACCTGTAGAGGACTGTTTGCTTTCAAGTGCACTACCTAGTGTTCAACTGCTCTAGGAAGAGATTTTTTTGTTTTGAACTAATCGCAATCAATACAACTGATCATAGGTGAAACACATTATGATTAATTATACCTGATTGAGTTAAAAAATGCCATTCTGGGAGTGAGGACACTGTGTCTGTGATTTATTTATTTATTCATTCTCTTTTTTTTTCATGATATTTCAGATTTTTATTTAAAAAAAAAAAAATTAAAAACTTGTTTCTTGTTTCACTTGTATGTTGTAAGCTGCATTGAGTAAATAAAGCTAAAAAAAAAAGTTTTTATTTCATGTTGTGAAACAAAATGTGGAAGTTTTGATGGAGGTGATGCTTTTATTATCGTCATTATAGTTAGAAATCAAGTGCAAATGCCTGACAGCTAGTGGATATTGAACAGCAGTTGAAATCTACCAGTTTAACCTTGAAGTACATCCATTTTTTAAAATGCTTATAACTTTTCTTCTTGCAGGACTTGTATCTGTGAAGGAATCTGTTCTGCAAGTGTGTGAAGTTTGCTCATGTAGCTAAAATGAATATCAGTAGGTGCTGTCAGTCAAAAGTCAAAACCTTTTCATCATCCAAAATGACTTACTGGCAGTTTGTCATTATTGCTGTAATCAAACACTTAAGGAGCACAAGGTTTGTGTAATATTTTGATTCTCAGGCTCAAGAAGAACTCAGTAGCAGAACTAAACAGAGGCAGTGAGTAATATCTTTGTCATATTTGTAGGTGAGATGAATTGAAGGAAAAAGAAAATGTAGATAAGGAAGAGCGGGAATCACAAGCACATGACAAGCTGAAATACAGACATGGCTTTACTTGTTGTTTTCTGATTCCTCTCCTGGAATCTCATCTTCAGCAATGCATCCAGGAAAGAGCTGTGGTCTCATTATGGTCATGCCGGCTATGCCAACCAACTGGCTCATGTGTGTTCCACAGATGGCGTAGGCTTTAAGGGCTGTAATGGGACTTCCCTCCTCTTAGCTTGGTGTGTTCATGTTGTGCTCTTTCTCCCCTCCCTTGACCTCCCCTCACCCACAGGAAAGGGGCTGGGAGGAGCAGGGAGAAAGAGAGGGAATATCTGGGAATGGGGGAGGGATTACAGCACACTCTGTCCCAAGTTTCCCAAATGCAGGAAATCAGCTCTTGCCTTCTGTTTGTAAAATGATTCTTTTCCACGTCAGAGGATTTCAGAGGCTGTTTTTCCGCTCTAACAGTAGGCTGTTTTGACTATGTTAGATGGGGTTACAGTTGCAATAAAAATTAGGTGAATCCTATTGAAAGTATCTGAAATTATAGATAAATTTGTATAACAATATTGTCAGGTCCTCATTTTAGTTATAGACACACAATTGCCTTGTACTTGTCTATACTGAACAATGTATTCATACATTCAATGTAGGTTAGTAAACATATGTAAACCCCTGGGCTAATGATCCAAACACTCTATTCACTCTGATCTGTAGCTACAGGAAGTGCTTGTCTGAGGTTACCGCTGCCAGAGGAGGTTCGACCGGTTATTAAATCTAAATACTGATTGTTGATTAATGGGTGTGTTCAATAACAACAGGAAAGATTATAATTGTTTTGGTGCTCTTAGTTTAACCACGCAGTGTCTATTCTAGTGGTTTAGATGAAAATCCGATCACATTTATGACCAGTTAATGCAGAAAACCAGTTAATTCCATTCCATTCATTGCTACTATAATTCACAAGGAATAATTTGCATGTTTCATGACATGTCTTTTATATTATATGACATGCTGAGAATGTTACAAGTAAATGAGTAATATTTCATGTATTCTGTGTCATAGGTGACACATTTCCTACAGTACAGTATAAATCCCTCCTTTTGTATTAGACCTTCAGTTTCTCAGCAACAGCGCATAAAACGTGTACACACATGCACTCACAAATGATAATCACTCATCTTTAGTCACTAGGTGTGTGTGTGTGTGTGTGTGTGTGTGTGTGTGTGTGTGTGTATATATAACTGTACTTTGTTTGCTATTCTTGTTGATCAATTAGTTTTTTTTCTCCCCCAGTCACCCTAACCCCCCCTTCTAAAAAAGAGACATGCCTGAGATTCCTTGGCACACCCTGAAAATTCCTCACTGCTTTCTGTTTTTTTTTTTTTTTTTTTTTTTTTTTGTGGTCCTGTCCATGAAACCACAGTAGTGGAAAATGATACCTTTTAGCTGTATGTACACAGTACATTGAGAAGTTGGTAAATTCAAACACACAAACAGGAAGACCTGGAGTGTGCTTTAAGCTCTGACTACACAAGTGGAGTTATAGTGGAGCTATTTCTGTCCGTCCTTTGCACTCAGTATACACCACTGCAGCAAGGACGATGTATGGCCATGGGAACACACTCAAACACAAAGCTCTCTCTGCAAGCAATGCCTGAGTGTGTGGGTTTGTTTGTCTGTACACAAGACTGTTTTGGCTGTAGTCTGAGTCAAAGTGTTACTTTGTCTATGTTATTTCCCCTTATTGACAATACAAGGAAGCACACACACACACAAATGCATACAAATACACGCACCTCCATGCTGTTCTACCCTTCTGCTGTTATTCATTTGTAGATGCTTATTGTTTTCTTCCCTGCTTCTTCCTTGTTTGAGTGGACACATACCAACACTGAGCTTGGAGGTGGGAAAACACATCTTCCAGTCTGCAGAGCAACAGACTGGACCAGTCATCAGCTCCCTGTTAGCTTTGTGTAGGGCTGATTGATGTGTCTGTCTTCACTGTCTATAGCCACTTTCATACATCATGTACTTATAGCTGCAAAATCTTTAGGCATAGATTTATATTAGATTACTAAGAATCATTCTAATAAACAGACCCTATATGGGAACCAGAGCTGAACTGCAACAAATTGTGAAAATCAATTAATAAAAAATGCCATACAGGTTCTTAAATGTGAAAATGTATTGTTTTTTTTTATCTTATGGCAAACCAACTAAGTAAATAATTGGCAGATTATTTGATCAAAGTTCCAGCCCTATACTGTGTTTTACAAAATGGAGAAAAGAAAATCAGAAACAAGAAAATGACTGAACAAAAACAAGACAAGTAGTAATGATACAGATACACAGAACCAGTTGAACAACTAACTGAAAGCTAATTAAGATGGGCATGTTAGGAAAAAATAATAAGCGACTGCTGAAATTTTCTTTATTCTTGAGTTTGGAAGCATAAAAAAAGATGCTGCATCGCCACTTTTCTGTGGTTCTGATCATCTAACAAACCTGCTGTGGCGTCAGAGTGAACATGAAGGCACATAAAACAACAGGGAGTCTGCAATGCAGGCCGTTCCTAAGCCATTTCAAGCTTTATACACAATCAAAAGGGCCTAAAAATCAATTCTAATTAATACACTGAAGTGTAGTTCAGCTAAATATGCTCTCTTTTAGTTTTGGTCTGATGTGTGGCAGCAGAATTTTGAAAAAAAGTTGACTATAAATGTGCATCATTATAGATGATAAATTAGACGATATTAATATATAAATTAAGTTTGACATAGTAGTTAGAATGTGAAAAGCTACCCAGCTATGGTTATATATATGTCTTTGGTTAGCAGTGTCGCTAACTGCCCAGCATTGAGGTGGAAGTACTTTCCAGCTAAATGTAGAGGGCCTGGCCTGCTCTGCAGCCAATACAAATAAAGCCAAGAAAGATCTGGGAAGATTGCCTGCTATTGTGGAACAGACTTACATGTTCACGTCCTAATCCAAGAGTTAAAAAAACACCCAGTTGCATTTTCTACTCCGCATGCCTTGCCTTGTTGACATGAATCCATCCATTTTGTTTTCGATGGTCTGGCCTCTAACTGCGACAGCTTTGCTTTCTTGTCAGTCTTTTTTAGTAACAGATGGGCTTTCTCACGAGCAGAGGGGGAAAAGGGAAGAGGAGGGGGTGAGGGCTGTAAATCAGGGTTGTAGAGAAAAATGGGTGATTTTATGAGCATTTACAGACCTTCTTCACTTTTAATGAGAAAAGACAGCAAGTCTCTTCTAGACAAAGGAAAGGGGGGGTGAGAGATAGAAGATGAATGTAGTCGATGTTAGGTGCGGAAGAGGAGAAGAGTGGAAATGGGCAAGAAAAAGGGAAAAAGGAAAAACTGAGTCAAGTGGGATTAGCAGAGGAACTTGAATGGCGAGAAACCTTGAGAGTGAGGGACATGAAGGAGGGATGAGAGGCCTATAAAACTGTTGGCAGGTATCCACTTGGCATATGAATTTTAAAAAAAGCAATCTGTCTTTGCCTCACTCCGACCAGAGTCTGGTAAATGACAGTGATTGCACACAACACATGCTTCCTTCATCTTTGTTGGAGTCAGCGCACCCCCACCCGAACACACTTTTAACAGTTGCATGCACAAACACACATTAAACAACATACACTCAGTGGGTTGGCCAGAAGTCAAAGGTCACTGTCATACTGTGACACATTCTAGATTGTGTTACCTCTCAGTGTGTATTTTTTTTTTGTCCATTTGTCCACTCTTGTGTGTGTTTCAGCCTGTTTGCGTCTAAGTTTTTGCCTGTTCTTTTAACTGTACAAGACATGTCATGTGGGAACTTCCCGCCTCATATTTACTATTCATGTGTGTGTTTGTGAATGAGTGTTTGTCTCTGTGTGTCAGCGCCAGTGCTGCGCTAACCACAGAGGGGCCCTGTAATTATTCCAGCCTCATC
Source organism: Mastacembelus armatus (assembly GCF_900324485.2). Classification (NCBI taxonomy): domain Eukaryota; kingdom Metazoa; phylum Chordata; class Actinopteri; order Synbranchiformes; family Mastacembelidae; genus Mastacembelus; species Mastacembelus armatus. The sequence continues at coordinate 10,340,896 of NC_046633.1, read as the reverse complement.
CGCAGCAGAGGACTGCAGGAAACTCTTGATGGGTGCTGAGGCCCGGCCCAGTACATCCTCTACTATCACTAGTCCTGCATCCAATTCAGAGCCATTTACCAATGTATTTGGAATCGAGCTTAGCATTTTTTTTAGTGCATACTTGCTGTGCTGCTACTGAACTTTAGTTCCACCCTAGTGTGGAAACTGTACAATTTGAATTTTACATCTGTCTATAGGTCAAAGAAATTACTTCAACATATGTCAAAAAAAGCTTTATAAGTAATTTTGTAACTCCAGTGGGAACTGCACAAATACTGACTCAGCTTTAGTTGGTGCAGAAGAGTACAAGTTTGAAAATGAATAAAATCTGAGTGTGGAGTTAAAATTGAATTCTATCTGACCTCTGTGTATCCCACTTCTCTTAATTATGCATTTATTTATCCAGTGTGATGGTGTAAACAAGGCTCCAAAATGGTAAATAAGCTACTGTCTAATTATGAACCGCACTGACCTTTTGTACTAAATTAATTTCTCATTCTAGCTGTTATTGATAAATTGCAATGAGCGGCGCTAATGCTTTATTGGTGTGTTACAGTTGCAGGGTAATCAACCTCTATTACACCCTGTAAAGCCAGGTAGCTGCAGTATTGAATGAGAAATATTTCATGTTTTTAGTGTGGACAACCTTTTATACAAATACATATTCTTTGGTATGCAGACTTGTTGCAGCAGGAAACTACCATGCTTTATAATTTCAATCCCACAATGCAACATTTTTATTGCCGTTTTATTATTCAGTTTTTTTTAATGTCATTGTTCTTTCCTGGTCTCAGTTCTTAACAGTTTTTATTCTTGTACTCTGCAGGTTTTTATGTCTTTGTTTTTTTTTTTTTTGTGTGTTATCTGTCAGTTATACATACATTCAGTCACGTCCACAAACCAAGCTGTGTCTTTTTTATTTACAGACTAAAAGCACAGTTTGTAAAAGTCACTTCTTATTTTTACTATGGTATGACATTTCTGTTACTGCCTTTATCCAGCTTAAATCATTAGAGATGACATTAAAATATGTACAGTTGGTCTGTGGTCAGAAATATACAGCTGCTCTTCAGATAATTTATCTTTACGCCACAGCCAGTGGTATAAAGGTAAATGGTTTCACTTCACTTCTTCACTTAGTGATTTCAGAAAAATTAGATGTTGTTCATCTGTTGTTATGTAGGTGAATAGAATTGGTTTAGTGCTGGACTGGCCTACTGCATTGTAGCAGGTCAGCTGATCACTGTATTTGCACACTGTAAACCCAGATAAGTTGATTGTACTTAAACCATTTGAGGCAAGTGATTGCCTCAAATGGTTTAAGTAATCGGCAGTCAAAAAAGTTAATTTGTTTAAGTATAGTCAACTTAAATGCAAAACAGTCGGAACGTAATATTTTTAAGTCATATACACTTCAATGGTTTAAGTAATCGACAGTCAAAAATTAATTTGTTTAAGTAGAGTGAAATTTAATGCAAAATAGTGAAAACTTAATATTTTAAGTCAAATACACTTAAAACTATATTTGCATTAAAATAAATGGGATAGGAAACTTCCAATTCAATGACCACACAACACAGTACATTTTTTTTTCAATTTTATTGAAACACAACAAAGCAACAAATATCACTGATAATGATGCTCTTCATAAACTCTGAGATCTAAAACCAGTCTTCAAACACAAGCTTTAAACCAAAAACAGTAAGAACTGGTTATCAAATTATCAAAATGTTTTGTGTGTTTTTTTTCCATCAGTTACTACAGTATATTCTTCCTTTTTGCTGCAGACATTTTCTCTCACAATCACTTTGAAATACCCAACTAGTAGTAGGTCCTATCTGACATGTCTTCATCTTGAAAATTTCCATCAAGCTTGGACACAAGCCATCAAGCACACCAAAGAATTCCTCTTTAAGGTTTCTTCCAACAACCCTGTTAAACTCCAAGTAAACCTGAAATATGCAAAACAAGCCAGATTTTGTCATACAGGCAAAGTTACTTATAACACGAATGAACCTCTCTGAACATGTTGTCCAAGTATGTATTGTATGTAAGACAAGTAAGAAAAAACACATATTCAAAGGAAACTTCCACAAACCTGGCTTTCTGTGAAAAGGGCTGGCCAGCGTCGGACCATCTGGCTAATGTCAGGCTTATCCTTTACATCCTCATCTCTTCTAAGGGCAAATGTGATGTCCATGTTCTTTCTAAAAAAAGAATCATTTGGTTTATTTTTTAAATATTGTTGCTAAATCTTATGTGGAACAACATAAGTTGAGAGCTACTGTTTGTATGCTTTGGAGTCAACCTCAAATTTACATATTGAAATGCACACGTCTAACTAGAAACATTTCAGTGGTTTCTAATTTGTAATACTTGAACATAGAAAACAACTCACCAAGTTCACCAAGAAAATGGCGTCTTCTTAAGTGCAGTCAACTGCTGATTACAATAGTCCAAACTCATGAAAAACTGAAAAATGCAAATTACATTTTTTTCAACAGCATGTTACTGCAGATAACTCCCAGGCAGAAAACATGTTCATCAAAGGAGAAGGTAAATTGCAGAAAAGACCCAATTTACTTCTTGAAAATAAGAAAAAGGCGCAATTTTCTCAGAATCCACCAAGAAGAAAGCCCAGACTAGTCTTGAACCAATCGCAACCTAGAAAAGTGCTGCAGTGCTGAAAACAGGGGTGTGGCCGTAGGTAAAACTTGATAGTTTAAGTTTGTTAAACTTACAAAAATGAGTACACCTAGTGATTGTGTCATATAGTTATATTGTTTAAGTCATGCGATAAAAACTACTTTTTTTAAGTGACATTTACTCAAACTGTTTGCATAGAAATAACTTTTGGGTTAACAGTGCAGTCATATATGCACCATTCATAACTGAGTTAGATAAAACTTTTATTTTTAACAGTACTTTTAAACTATACTTTTAACAGTGGAAAATGCAATTCCAATTCCTGATCAAGCTTGCAAATGCATATCAGTATTATTAGTGTGTTATTTATTGCAGGTGTTGCAGTCTTCCTCTCCTCCTGAATCCGTAATTCATTCCCATTTTTGTTTAACTGCCAGATGCAGAAACCCACTTTTAGCTTGAGTAACAATATCAGAGAGAACATAAACATAGTCTGTTTCTTTTTCCATTGTTTCCTGACTGTTGAGCACTACATTTCAAATGAGTGCCACTGACTAGAGTGCGTAAATTCCCCCTGTCCCTGCTAAAGTTGAAAACTACATTTACATTTTTCATTCTGAGGACAACACATCTGGATCTGTACTCTGCAACTGTTCATCAACCTTTTCAGCTGTTGGTCATAAGCCTCCATATTTAAACATCTCAAGTATCAGATTTTGTTTTGTGGCCACATCCCTGACCACCCTCTCAGCCTATCTAGCCCTTCTTTCTTGCAGCACTCGACAAGGGAAAGCACATCAACAGATTTTGGTGGCGGCATATTTGCAAGTCACAGTGGGGTGCATAGCTATAAATCTTTGTTACACTGTCTCCAAAAATAGCTGCAAAATGCAACTAAATGGCAGTCTGAAGAGCTGCAGAGGGAGAAGACTATAAAGATCAGAAGAAGCCTTGCTAGTAAAAGCGGAAGTCGTGTAGTCTTAAAGCTGGGAGTTGAGGGCTTCTGCAAATTCTGTTATTATCCAGGTTAAAATGAACTTTAACAACTTTAAAAGTTGAGCTTGTGTTTACACCAACGCACTGATCAGCCAGTCATTTTGAAAAGCCTCTGGTTGTTATTGCTATTTGAGCCTTTACATGATTACCAAACCAAATCCTGATAACAGTTTATGGATGATCATCATAAAATGTTATAACAGTCATACAATCCCAGCACACTTCTGCCTTTATCCTTGCAATTAATAGTTGATGCAGGGGTGCGCCTGATATTGTATTACGTGTCTAAATAAGGTTTATCAATTACTCAAACTCTTTGCAGAAATCACTGCCAGCTGTCAGTTGAGCTGAAATATCCACATGACGGAATAACATTTCTTGCAGTTGTTACAGTTTTTATTCCCTAAAATCATTCCAGGTGTTTTCCAGCCCCTCAGCCAGGGATAAGAGAAATTTTATGGTCCAATCTAACTATGTTTATTATCTTTCTTTCCACTTCTCATAGAGGTTGTGTGTTGGCGTGGACTCTCCAAAACTCTTGACTGCATTATGCAGTATTGTGAGTGTGTGGGTTTGTTGTTGGAGGCAGTGCAGGGGCAGTTTACAAGTCTCCCGTGGCATTAAGTTTATGATGATTCCAGTCAGAGAAGGGTTGGCACGACTGCACCAAAGAAAGAAATACGAGCTCTATACAAAATGAGTCTTATGTTCTCTCTCTGTCTTTCTCTCGCTCTCTCTCGCTTACACCCACTTTGTGTATTAATGTTTGATCAAGCTTGTGAATAATTAATGTATCTTTATTATTGTCCCTATGGTGTCCTGCAGTCCTTTGTCTTTTTCTGTTCACTTCCCCCCCTTTCTCCATGTCATTAATCCCACTTTATGTTTGTTTCTCCCTCAGGATACGGCTGCTTCAGTAAACCCCTCCTGATTGGATGACGATAGAATCACTGACTACCAGTATGGATGCGCTCCCTCCTGGAGTTTCCCACAGTTCCTAGTTCTCTGGTAAATAGTAAAAGGTGAAAAGTCTTCTTTCAAGTTGGTATGTTTTAACGTAAAAAACTCTTGTAAACCCTTCAGTCTTGTAGAAAGGTTTGTTCTTCCTGTCATAACTAAAATTCCTGCATATCTAAATCTATGCTGGACTGCTTAAGCCAAATTAGAACCCCATAGTTATTTTCATGAATTGACTCAACACATGTCCAGACACACACAGCTGTTGGGTACCACCTTACAGTGAAAACACTGTAAACACTGTAAAGAATGTGTTTCATCAGTTGACTGGTATTTATTCTCTTTATAGTAAAAGCAGATCAATGCTGATAAAATATCTTTGTGTTTTCCAGCATTGTGTTTGATGTTTAATGTTTATGTCTCGCCATGGCGCATAGTTCACAAGATATTATGTTGTAATGTAAATGTCTGTTATTGTGACTCTGTAGACACATGGCTCAAAAATATTTTAGAAAGCCATTTTAGTTTTTGCCTGTTTTGGAAAACCCTGCGACATGGCCCTCTTCACTGTACAGTGCATTCAATGAATGGTCAAGTCAGTGTGCATGAGTGAGACAGTATGCAGAAGAATAGTCCCACCAAAGAAACAGAAACAAACTCAGGCCAACATGAACTGATTGGTCTTTTAATTCTTCTACCATGATTCAGTGTCTCTGAAACTGTAATTTCCAGGGTATTGAGTCTCCTCACCCACTCATGACGTTCTGTCATTTCCATAGAAACCAGCTGTAGTTATTCACATGGGTGATTGTGGTCTCTCCAGGCAACCCAAAAGGTAGTCTTGAAATCTTTGCATGTTTTTGTGATTCTTCTTTTTTGTCTTTTTTTTTTTTTTTTTCCCTCAGTCATCTTCAGATCCGCAGCTGAGTTTACTGAATTCTGAACCGTAACCAGCACATGCCTATGACTGACGTTGTGTCAGGTACAAAACACATCCTTGCATGTAGGCTGGCACACATGCTGTCTGTGTTTGGTGTTTAGTTGGAATGACAACCTTTATAGGCCTCAAGGCCCATTAAATTGCCTAAGACAACCCTGCATTAGTCCTCCTCTCAGTATATTTTAGGTTTTCTTCTGTGCAGCTCTCTTTAAACAGCAGCACAGGGTAGTTTTTAACAAACATTACTCAACCAGAAGCAATAGTGCACTTGTTGATTATTTTCAGACACAAATCTGGTGCTCGTGTATTTACTTTAGCAGACTGTGAAATCACTTTTTACATTTTTATATATCTACTTTAAAGTGAACATGGATTATTTACTACATTATTGTTGCTGCTGCAACAGTGTTGTTCTTAGGAACCATTTACATTTCAACATATTAAAATGTTGTACATTACAATACAATATTTGTTATAATGCATATGGGAGACACCTTCTCTAGGCTAACTCCTACAATATGTTGCATGTTAATGCCAATGTAGATTTAAATTCATTCACTTCCTGTCTCTCTGTCCCCTCTTCCTCTTCAGGTGATCTGTCTTGCGTGATGATGATGTCAGTAGACGTGAGCAATCGTAATGGCCCCGCTGCTACACCTCCCAACTCACTCAGCCTTCGCTCTTCACACAACCAGCTACTCAGCAGTGATGTCATCAAACAGGGCTCCGCCACTCCTCCCAAGTGTCGCAAGAAGTATGCACTTACCAGTATCCAGGCCGCCATGGGCCTTGGAGAAGCAGTGCCATCTTCATCATCACCCTCATCACCTCCATCACAGTCTTTAACCCCCAACAATCCCAAACTAGCCAAGAATGGGGTCAACCAGCTCCGTAAAGCCGGTCAGGACCACAACAAAAACACAACTGGCCCTGACCTGATGGACCTGGAGTGTAATTCAGAGACTATAGCAGATGACCCCAATGTCAACACAACTGAGGAGCGTGACAGTCACACTCTCACCAATAATGACAGAGAGACTGATGTTAAGTTAGACATCAAACTGCACCCAGGCACCAACATTGATGCAGATCCTGAACAGATAACAGAATCAGACACAGACTGTAACATTAACACAGTGGTGGAGCCCACATTGAATGGCAACACAACAGAATTAGGGTTTGAGTTGAACATTGAGGCAGAGGAGAGTGACGATATCAGCATTCTGTCTGAGAAGGAAATAATGTCAAAGATGAAGATTGAGGAAAATGGAGATGAAGTGTTGGTGGAAGAGCAGGAAGATGAGGAGAAAAAGCCTTTACTGATGATAACAAGTGAGTCTCCTGTAAAGAACCACAAAGTTTCTCCAGGACTAGATCTCATCTCTGACCTCCACTCTAACCTCAAGCTCCTCAAATCAGGCAAGGACTCTCCATTGCCTCCTCCTCCCTCCCCACCACGGCAAGTCAGTCCAGAGGACACACCTCTGCTCTCTGTGGCCTCCTGTTCTTCCTCTTCCTCCTCCTCTCCAGAGACAAAGAAGGACAGAAGGACTGGTGCAAAGACAGACTGTGCTTTGAACCGCATCCAGAATCTGAACCCCAGTGATGAAGAGTTGAGCTGGACCACTCTGTCCCAGGAGAGCAACTCACCAGAAGAGACAGGTACACACAAAACATACTGAAAACTGTTTATTGTAGTAAACTTTGGAACCCTTGTCATTTACTGATATTTGGTAATTTTTGTGTGTACAGCTACTCTGTTTTTTTTTTTTTGTTTGTTTTTTTTCCCTGTATGATGACTGTTTCCTTTTAGGGTGACCAAATGAGCATTCATGTGTGTATGAGCATAATTGCACATTGCAGGAACAGTATAACAAACACTCCAACATCCAGTAAATCTCCCAGAATCCCTCTGGGACAGGAAGTGCCATTGCAACCTCATGGGCAGTTAGCAAGCTAGATCAGCTGTGTCTTGTTTCAAGCTGTGTCCTGTGTGTGTTTGCTTTTTTTGTGTGTCTGTGTATGTGTATGGGTGGTTACTGTCCTCATCACTTAATCAAACTAACTACAGTATTAGGATGAACTATGAAACGTCAGAAAGTAGTGAAAATGCCCTTAACAACTTCCAAGTCCAAGGTGATATTAATAAAAAGTTTTTAGCTGACAGTCCAAAATATAAAGATAACCTAAACAATACCAGCAAATAATAGCAGGTAATCTGTTGTCAAAATAGCTCCTGATTATACTTCAGCCAGCCTAGTAATCTTTTAATTGACAAATTGTTTCATCTTTATTGGAAATGTATGATTGTTGTACGTAGCACTGTTCCATCATAGCTAGAAGATTCTGTGTTTGAACCCTGTTTGACAGGGGCCTTTTTGTGTTGAATTTAAATATTCTGCCACTGTCTGCCTGGGTTTTCCTAGCTTATTCCTGCAGTCCAAAGGCATACAGGTTAGCTTGACTGGTGCCTCTAAATTGTGTCTAGGTGTAAATGAGTGATTGGATGTTTCTGTGTGCCAGCCCTGGTAACCTGTCATGGGTGTACCCCACATCTCGCCCAGGTTAGCTGGGATTGGTTCCAGCCCATTCGGATCCTTGATAGAATTAATAGTATAGATGATTGATGGATGAATAGATGGCTATTGTACAGTTAAATTATATTATGTACAGTAAAAAGGCAGAACATTGTCACGAAAATTAAGAAGCTCCTGAGTCATCCATTTCTCTTATGAGCCTTTACTTTTTTAAACTTGCTTGTTGCTTACCTCTGCAAAAGGTTAATTCACGTCATTGTATTTCTTTGTCAGCGTTATGTTAAAATCTTGGTGTTTAGTTTAATTGGGCTCTTAAAACTCTGTGCTGTGTACTTTGTCGTAAGACTTATGAAACACATCCATCTCGTATCGAGCAGCAGCCCCGACATCCAACATGAGCTTAGCTGTAAACCATCCCCTCTCAGCTTGTGAGAGTTGCACTGCCCTGAGCTGTTGAGCCTTATTGCTGCTTTACCTCTGCCAGAATGTTACCCTAGCTCTTTCATGACTCAGAGTTGAAGGCTCTGAGCATCTGTGGATCTCATTTCTCTACAGGTTTCATCAGTCGTGGCTTGTCGTCCTAAGCATTTGTGCTTCTCCATTGTGCTGTGCTTTGCCATGATCTGAAAACAAGTCATTATTGACGAATTTACTTTCCATGGGTTCTTTTATTGGTGATTTTTTTCTTCCTTGTCTTCAAAACCCATCTTGGCTTGTCTATAATGTCATTTCATAGTGATAATTCTCTCATGGGAGGGCCTTATGTTTTGAGTAGATCAATGTGTGTGTATTGATGAGCCGAGGAAAGGGGACAAAAGTAGTTAGTGTGCTGTAGTCTGAATTTAAGATGTATTATCCTCTGAGGATTTGCTGAAGAGTCAATAATCATAGTACTGTCATCATTCATGTAAAATTTATGGGTATCTAAAATGTACTGAAGTTCTCTGTACAGTTGTGTACAGACAGGAGGCTGTCTGCCCATACTGACAAACTGTGTTGTTCTCCCAGGTGTGTGTCAGATTCCTCTATAGATGTTGTGGCTTAGAGGGCCAGTATGACACTGCTTTCACACACATAAGCCAAAAACAAAAACACACAAACACGTGTGCACAAAGATACACACAAAGTTGAGGAAGGTCTTTTATAGAATCTATAAATTTTAATATAGAATTTTATAGAATAAACATTCGTTGAATGTGGATAAATGCAGAATGACATGTGGCATTCAAAGTCTTTCCACTCTTATCAGGGTTCTCCTCCTCCTTTTTGCTCTGTTTTCTTTTATCAGTCCTACTGTATGTCGCCCTCCCTTTCTGCTCCTCCTCCTCACACCTCCACTGGATATGATACTAAATGAATGCTGATCTGGGGGTTGCTAGGACAACCAAGAGAGGCTAAAGGGAAAGTGGAATGGAGAGAGAAAGTGATGAACATAGACATTTGATGAAGAACAAGTCTCTAAAATTTCGAGTTTCTTTCCATGCTTCCTATGTATGCTTGTTTTGGGACAGAAAAGGGAGGGGAGGCCGATTTGAGGTGTACATGTTGTTGATGCTCAAGATAGTGGAAGGACAACAGCAGCGAACATCAGCTGCAGGGGCTACACAACCTCTCTCTCCCTCCCTCCCCCTCTGTCTTTCCCTCTGTACCTGTCTCTATGTCTCTCCCTCACTATTGCTCTTTCCATTACTGCTTGCACCCTTTCTCATTCACTCTTCTTCCCATTCTCTGCCACTCTTTACATGTCAGTTTTCCTTGCCTCTTTGACTCTCTCTCCATATCCCCCCCCTCGCCTCTCTCTCTTTCGTCTTTCTTCTCACCCTGTCTCTTGCAGTGTCCTCCCCCCTCTCTCTCTCACTCTCTCTCTTTCTGTCTGGGGATTTTCTCTTTGGTTACACCACCGGGTTTGGCTGTATGAGAGGCAGCTAGCTAACTATGATGCTGGGGAAAGACTACATGCTGGCCATTGTGATTGTCAATTACGAGGGTAGGTGAATTTTTCGGAGTCGGGCTGGAAACTACACTGTAGGGATGGAGTTTTAAATGCTGTCTGAGTGTGTGTACGTGTGTGCCTGTGTCCATGCACAAGAATGGGAACATATGGGTCTGTTCTAACACAGGTATGAAGTTTGTCTCAGTAATGGTAATGTTTTTTTTTTAATATCTGACATATCTGTGGTCTGAGCATATTATATTTGTGCATATGTTGTGAGTCAGTATGCATATGGTAGAGTGTGTGTTTGTGGTGTAATTTGCTAGACAGAAGATGTATATGTGTGTGTTTTGCTCCAGAAGCTCACTGCTCTCCCCTCCCCCTCTGCTCTGGCATGAAGCTGCATGCTAGCAGAGGCTGTCACAGGCTGACTGCTATGTAGCTTCACTATGGCACATATCCATGAGCTGCATAGGAGCAGATTCACCAGTAGCCTCACTGTTAACATGCTAAGACATTTTTTTTAAATTCCACTCTTTCCAGACTTCTTACTGTTAACTTCAAGTCATGATATAACCCTTGAACTAAAAAATACAGCTCTCTCTCTCTCTGTGCCTCCCCTTACGTACATACATGCTTTAGTCTATATGCTGGTACCCATTCTTAGTCAACATCCTTTTTCGTGCTCAAAGCAGACACACTCAGGTTCTCTTTGTTGTAGTTTTGTTAGCTCTGACCTATTTTGTGCTCATGTAAGACTGCAGCTCCCACAAGGCACTCCTTCCCAGCTCCTTACTCTGAAAAACAGGCTTAAGCTGTCTGCTTGTGCCAAGAATATATGTGCATATTTTGTCAAGTTTTCTGTGATTTTTAATCCATTAAATAAACTCAAGCCTTGGTAACTCATCATTGCACACGTGAGCATTTGTGCCTTACTTCCATCTCAGCCTGGACCAACCTCATCGGCATGATGACGTACGGCCTGCCGTCGTTGTGACAGGCCCGTGGACTGTGTTTCATCAGCATGGTCAGCAGTTCGCGTCTGTACAGTCACGCACACAAATACACACAGCACCAGCTGACCAGTCCCTCAGACCTTATATCACGTTTATGAGTTGCTACACCACCTAATGCAGTTTCGGTTTATCTTTACTACCTCGCCACTACATCAGGTTCACACGCACAAAGATGCCATTAATAGTTCTGCATGTGAGTGTGTGCTTCAGCTGCCTTGACTGCCAGGAAACTGCAACCTTCAGATGACATGACATTTAGTACAAAATAGAAGAAACAGTGAGATAAGTACCCCTGTACCCACACAGGATCGCTGTGGGCATATGTGTTTTTAAGGTATTGCTGTATTTTCTTCAAATATATCAGTGTTGAATAAATTAAGAGTATTGGTAATCTGCTCTATATACTTTTGTCTATGTACATGCTCTGTTAAGAGAGGGGATTTTAAATTGTAACCAATATATATGTACCAAGCCAGTATCTCTAAATTAATCAACCCTTTCTTTCATTAGTTTTTCTTTTAAATTACTATAAGTGCTATAATTCAGCAAATGTGCACATATTTAGCAATTGGATTATATCATTATGAGCCATACAGTAAAATTTAATCTTGCAACACTAACACTGTCATTGTCATCATCTGAAATGTGTAATTAGCTTTGTAATGTACAGAAGCCAGACAGAGGTGGGAAGAAAAAAAGGAGCATATCTTGTGTTTGTAGCTGGGGGTGGCGAATATTTCAGACTGTCTAGCTTGAGGCATAATTTTGAACAGATGACAATCCACTAAAACTTTACCTTGTATCAGGACACATCTTTTTACTTAGGAACTGATAAAAACTTTAAATTAGAGAGTCCATAATGGATCTCATACCCATTGAAATAAAATAGCACATTTGTATGAAATTAAGCGAATGCATTTATCACAGAGAGAGTAATAATAAGTTCTTCCGTGTACCATGGTGAATAAATCTTAATATATTTAAGTTCTTCTTTGGCTGACCCCTGTAGATGGTTTCTGGCATTATACTTTTAACTCAGCAAAACTTTTTGAACTTTAGCTATTCCAAAAAGTGAGAGAAACGCTTGTCCTTGTGTGCTATTTTTGTGTATATTTGGATATTTGTTTCTGCCCATTCAGTAGTTTTCATTTAAAAATGTTTGAAGTGTATGGGTGTGTTGGTCAAATACAACAAAAGTGCCTAACAAGATTTGCCCAGTTGTCTGTTGAAAGGCACAGTGTGATCAGCAGCAGATGGTGGTAATATAGTCAGCTGTCTATATTGCTCAGTGTTTGAAGATGGAAGGGTTAATTCTGATTAACAGAGGCCATTTTTATCACGTTAAAAAAAATATTCTTTGCTAACATATAAGAGGCCAACCTACACTTTTTTTAAGTTAATCATTAAACCATCAAATTGTGTTTTTTTTCCCCCAGATATTTGGAGTGAGCAGTCATTTCAGACAGATCCAGATTTGCCTCCAGGATGGAAGAAGATCACAGACATGGCCGGTATCTACTATTGGCACATTCCTACAGGCACCACCCAGTGGGAGAGACCTGCCACCTGCCCACCACCCCCTGGACAGTCAGAGTCCCAGGCCTTGGGTGACCACACAGCCTCAACACCACGTAAACACTCCCTAGGCTCACTCAGCCCCTCACCCACTCCTGACCATGAGGTGAGAGACAGAGCAACAAACTGACGTGCACATTTTGTATTTAGGTCTTATAAATTTAGTAATTTTTTTTTTGTTGTAACTGCTGGTAAACTTTGTTTACACCTGTAATTAGTATGTTTAAATTTCATCCATCGTGATAGCCTGAGTGATAGCAAGCAGTTTGTCAGTCTTTCTGGTAGTGATCAGGCTCAATTTGTGGTTGGAGTACATTCTGAAGACAATCCACCCACAATGTAAAGAAATAAGGAGGCACAACAAGAAACATAATGGAGTCACTGATTTAAATTAGCATGAAATTAATGAAGTCTGTCTTAGAACAAAAACATGCTGTAAAGTAGCCAAATATGAATACAACATATCTAATGTTGTTGTCTGACTGCAGTGCAGCTTAAATGATAATGAAAAATTCCTATTAGTGAAATTATTTATTTTAAACTTATGGTGGGCATAAATCCACAAAACTGCACACTGCAGAGAATGAATAAAGTGTCTGTAGTAACACGTGTTTTCATCCATCCAAGCATGCCATCTATTTTGAAAAATGTAATTAGAGATTAGTGCTCTTCTTTCATCTGTACTATCTCTGTGATCTGATCTGATTTTGGCATTTTACAACTTCTGGATTGCTTTTAATTAGATCTGGTGTCACAAAATAGATTTTGTGATACTCAAACACCTATTTTTACTAACTGTGCTTTCACATACTAATATATGTGTGTGTGTGTGTGTGTGTGTGTGTGTGTGTGTGTGTGTGTGTGTGTGTGTGTGTGTGTGTGTGTGTGTGTGTGTGTGTGTGTGTGTGTGTGTATGCATATGCATATAGTCGTGCCAGGCAGAGGTCTTCTTCAGGGCGTCAACTCGTTCTGGCAGCACCACCTCTGACAGTTCAGTGGAGCCTCTTTCCACTCATGAGGCTCCTCTTCCCACATGTGGATTTGTCAACAGTTGCTACTTTGTGAGTAATCAGAAAGCCCCTTTTTCTGTGCAAAAGTCTCTATTTTGCTATACTATATGTGGCAATACGTACCTATTCTCATAAAAGGCAGGTTTCTTTGGCTTGTTGACGACTTTAGGACAGGAAAATATAATGGAATATTTTTGTATATCCTGACTGGGTCTGGTTGGCAGAAATATGCAGCAAGACAGATGAGCAAAGAGAGTAAGATGGAGAGAGGGCCGTCAATACTCCAGTCTAGCAGCAGAATACAGGAATGCAAGAACACCGAGTCAATCAATCAGTCAGTCATGCAGAATGATGGAAGGAAGTAGAGAGAGGATAGGAGATTGATAGAGAGGAGCATGGTGTAAATAAAATATTGATCCAGTGAGAATGAGATTCTGGCACATCTATTTGGAGTGACTCACCTGCATACTGTTTGAGTATTAGCCAGTGACTCGAGACCCAAAATGGCAGACAAACACAGTGTAGTAACATGTCGTTTATGCAGATTAGAATAACTTTTAATTATTCATCTCTTTCTCTTTCTCTCCTAAGCCTCGTTCCACATCTCTTCAGGGGATGCCTGATCGAGAGTGTCGCTCTCAGCATCATGAAGACGAGGACAAGGTAGGGTCCATATCATATCCCATACCTCACCTGCCACCCTTCTAGTTCTCCTTTGACTCAGTAGCCTTGAGTTGAGTTTAATTTTTTTTTTTTTTCAGTGTGTAAATGTGTGTGTGTTTTGGCTCTGTGCTCATTTTTCATTTGAAATAAAACACTGTGAGGCTATAGTGATTTTCAGTAGACACAGAAGACAAATGCAATAAAACACCTAACTGGTCACTGTGTATTAATGGACAAATACTTTTCTGCTGTAATACTACATGCAGCACTGATGTTAGACTGCAATATCTTTATAATGTCACACACTTCACTTTATCTGTTTTTGAAAATATTTGTAGGCTTTCTTTTTACATTTGAGTGATATTATGGCTTTACTGATACCACTAACCTTTTTAGTTGCTTTAAGTGGTGTAGTGATGTTTTTTCTCTTGTCATTTGAAAACAAAAGAAAATGTGTCACTGTGCAAATAAGCATTGGCTGTACTGTACACTCTGTTTGTATAGTTCATGTTATACTAATTAAGAATCAGTAGATTCAGTACTGAGGTGAATGTTCAACAAGAGTGAAAAACATTTGAGAAACCATTTTAAAGCTTTAATTATTTAAAAAATGTTTTTTCTGGGTTGCTCCTAATTGTAACAGACAGACATTTTGGAGTGAACTAGTTATCTAACAGCCTTGTTCTGTTTTCTTCCTTCGCTCCAATCCAGTCCTTGACCCACCGCTGTGTATGTGTGTGTTTATGTTTTAACACTGTATGTAGAAGCAGGTGTGGAGTGATTTTGGCGGAAAGATTGATAGTGAGGTGTGGAAGGCAAGTATAATGCTCTCAAGTCAATGAGTCTTGTTCTCGGTCTAACTTCACTCTTTGAGTGTATGCATTTTTGCACTGTGTTAAAAATTCACTGCTTGGGTAAAAGCATGTGTGGCTGATGCTTTAACATAAACTGCACCAACCAAAGCATTTTGTCATGCTTTATGCATTCAAACATCTCTTGTTACTTGGCTGCAGCAATGTGCTCAACTACTTTTTTTGTTCTTTACTTACGTGGCTAAAATATTTTCATCTTGTCTTCCTGCTGACACAGATCCTAAATGTGTTTGCACACACAAATGTGTGTACATGCTACATCTCAACCTTTTTTCCTTGATGCAGCATGCCCCATTACACCTAATATGTGAAAACCATTTCTCCATCCAGCAAGGATACTCTGCCCACACTTGGTTGCATGCTGGTATATACCGTATGGGGTCATAATATTTACATGTAGCTTCTGCCAGGTTGTGTCTTTTTGGCCTGTCTGCCACATTCGTTGTAACCCTTGACTATAATGACAGTTAAAAATATTGCTGTCATGTTGGAACAGGAGCTGAAGTGATTTTTGTTTAAGAGGATCAGGCAGTGAGGTGATTCATGACTGGTAAGATTTCTGGAATGCTGTCGCAGCTTTAGTTGGACCAAAAGCACTTGCGTTCTCGGGAAAAGCATGCAGTTCTTTTGGGAGTTCGACCTGTGCTGTAGATGATCAGAGTAAGCAGTTTAATGTAAATGTAATTTAATGTAATGAGTTTCATATAAAAAGTTTCAGCATCTGAAAATATTGATACCAAATATTACTGCAATCAAGCTTTGTTGTTAGACAGTTAAACCTAAAAGGGAAAATATAAGGTAACACTGACACCACTATAAGAATAACGGGAATTAGGGAACTTCTTGCATTAGTGAAAAGTTAATAGAATCTATCCATCCATTTTCTATACCTGCTTTTTCCTTAACCAGGGTCTGTTAATAGAATATTAAAATATTATAAATATTTAGAATATATAAAAATACAAATCAATTTCCTCTGCATTACCATGCAACTATAAATACCTAAAAATAAAACCAAGTTTTAGAAATGAAAAAGCTCTCATCTGTGTAGAATTTTCCGGTGGGATCAGACCTGACAGTGTTTTAATTCTTATAGGACGCCTGTCCAGGCAATTTTACAGGTTGTATGAGTGAAAGGGGCTTTAGGGTGGAAGCCCAAAAAGGAGGGGGGGTATTTTATTGTCATTTCACTGATGATGTCACCTGTGTGCTCCAGGACCTGCAAGCAGCCACTGTGAACCCTGACCCCAGTCTAAAGGAGTTTGAGGGTGCTACGCTTCGCTACGCATCACTCAAGCTAAGGTGAAATACATGTACAGACACACACATGAGCATACACAAAAACCACACAACCTCTGTTCTTAATTCTCTGCAAGCACCACCATTGCAATTAGCTCAATTGTTTTAATTTTGTTTTTTGCTGTCCACATATACCAACTTGCTCTCACTATTGGTCTCTCAAATAGTTTAGTTTAGTTAGTTTTTCTAATCTTGTGTTTAATCAGTGTTGGAGTTAAATAAGGTCAGTTAGTTACTTAATTCTCTTTTAGGCAACTATTGCAAGTAGCTTTGATAAATTTGCACACATAACAGGCACCTTGTTAATAAAACAGAAAATAGTTGCAGAGGGAACACTTCTTTTAACCTTTCTTTACATGTTTTTTTCAGGAACCGTCCAGCAGTGGAAGAAGACGAGTCTAGCAGTGTCAACAGTGATCCAGAAGCAAAGGTAGCAAGTTATTTCCTTATTATCATTTAATAACCTGTATGTTGCATATTTTATGGTATCTGTAGGTCTTGAAAAGACTTAAAAAGCCTGATATTTGGTTCAATCTAAAAAAGGCCTTAGAAGGTATTAGAAAGTCTCAATTTTCATTTACAATGGTCAGGAATATTTTTTCCTCCTTGCCATAGACGGGGTGCAGGCTGTCAGGAGATATTATACAACTCTAAAGCAGCAGTAGCAAATACTGTTGCCATTGCAGGAATGTCATACGCTCAGAACAGAAAAGCAAAAACCTATTTACTGACAACACTGCAGAAACACTAATATTTATCTCCACATTAATACGTTGTCTTTTTTTTCAGCATTCTAGCTTGTGTGTGTGTGTGCGTGTGTGTGCATGCGTGAGTGCAGAATACCCCTACTTGTGGAGAGTTATCTGTAATACAATAAGTTACACACTCTAGACTTATAAACATGCATGAAGAACGTAATCAACATTCACAGCACACATGGCTTCTTGTTCAAATGGTGTATGTTATAGTCTGTTGAGGTCTTGGGTGTGTTTGTGTATCGATGGTTAAGGTTGTTAAGGACTGTGGTCTTATTTACTTAAGCAATACTGACTCCAAGTGGTGAAACAGAAGTACAATTCCACATTGGTGCAGTAATTACAAGGCCTTCCACACCTCCTAACCTAAGATTCATATGGGACATTTAAGCTTTTAATCAAGGAGTCAAGCTCAATAAAGCATTACTCAATAGAATATCACTTCTATTCATGTTATGGTTACCAGCAAATGTCATTCTAAGGTATGAACTCAATTTAGAATTCATCTAATTAAAGTGGAAAAATAGATTTAATATTTTATCTGGCCTGATACACAGCCATTTCATTCTGTCACAAACCACAGAAGACTGCAGGAAGGTACATTTTAAGCTGCATGTGGTGTTCCCACAGATGGCTAAATACAACTAAGACATTGCAGATTAGAGTTTAAAGGCAATGCTCAGCTTGATGACGTGGTGCTGATTAGGCTGTCTACTGTTTGCTTCCCCTTGGTGTTTGTCTGGCAGAAATTCACAATCCTTAGCAACAGTGACATTGTGATGAATACCATACACAAACAGAGATCTGCAGTCAGGGCATCTGGTCTCACAGCAAACAGCCCACTGCAGTATCAGGAATAGAACAGTGCCTTTCTACTGAGGCAAGGAGCTAAATACAAACAAAACCTCACTTAACAACCTTGATCTGTCAAAATCTAAAAAACTTTGCATAACTCACGACATACTTTTGAACTATTTAAGTGTCACACAGCCGATGAATTCCAGGTTTTATATTTTTATAATCAGGTTTAAAAGTCATTTAAAAGTGTTCTGCTTACTGTCTGTCAGTTCTGTTTGTGACTTTCCCTCTCTGAACTCGTTCATCATGAATGTCTGTGGTCTGAGTACACTCCAAATGCCCTGTGGAAATCAAATGATTACTTGACGTGAACAGCTTCATTTAGTAACTCACTCTCTCTCTCTCTCTCTCTCTCTCTGTGTGTGTGTATATATATATATTTATATATATGTTTTAATGTTTGTGGAGGTTGGCTCTAGCCTCACAACAGTTCAGTTGAAGTCATGTAAAAAAATATACCATACCAGACCCTAAAACAAAAGGTATTTGGAAATATGCAAAAAAATTGTACATGTAACAGTTATATTTCTGTGTCCTTCAGTGTTTTGCAGTGCGCTCTCTGGGATGGGTGGAGATGGCAGAGGAGGACTTGGCTCCCGGAAAGAGCAGCGTTGCCGTTAACAACTGCATCAGACAGCTGTCCTACTGCAAGAATGACATCCGAGACACTGTCGGTATTTGGGGAGAGGTGAGGTCGCATATTATGTGGGTGTGTGTGTTCTGTTTTCGATGCAAAATAAATCCTGATACGTTCATAGTTTTTAAAAGTAGGGGTCTGGATAGTAGGAGTGCTTGAACAAATTTAAAAAGATGAATAAAGGGTGAGGGTGGAGCAGTTAAAGAGCTGCAGAAGTTAGAGGCAGCAGTCTTCTGAAATGTATATCAAAAGATAGAGGGAGTAATGAGGAGAGGAAAGCAGAACCTTCTCTCTGCAGTGACTGTGTTTAATGTGAGGTGACAGCACAGATTCATTTTGCTTTTATCTTCCACCCTCTCTTTTAGGGTTGATCATTTATTTAGACGCCTTCAAAGCCAAAGGACATATACAAACCTACGCACCATACATGCGCACAAAGTCAAATATACAAGTGAAGGAAAACGCTTGACCTATGAAAGAGCTACTTTTTGCAACATCTTGAGCTGCAGGAAATAAAGACTGAATTTTATGTTGATGACTTGGGGTAAGGCACTGAAAGGTTATGTTTGGGATGAGAGCTAGGATTAGAAAGTAGTCCCTCTGGTTTAGGTTACGCTAAGTGTCCAAGATTTGAATGTAAGTGAATATAAACTCCTCATGATGAATGAAAATACACTGTGTGCGTGCCTCTCCAGGGAAAGGACATGTACCTGGTGCTGGAGAATAATATGTTGAACCTGGTTGACCCGATGGATCGCAGTGTGCTTCACTCTCAGCCAATCGCAAGTATCCGGGTCTGGGGCGTTGGCAGGGACAATGGCAGGTTAGTCATCATGCCATTGCTCTTTTTTTTCTTCAACAATTGATTGATGCCCTTTTGCTTGACTTTGTGATAAATGAGTGTGTAAGGTGTCATGTTGCGATTTTCTCAGACAGTATTCGTGTCGTCATCTTTAACATTTTTATGTTGTAAATACGCTGAGGAGATTGCTGAGGAGGGCTTGACATAACATATTGGGGTGTCATCTCCATTTGTTAAGTTTTTGAATACGTATTTTATGAATTAGTCGCTAATGAAAATTCAGTAAACAATCAGTAAAAGGTCAGGGTAACACATCAGAACAGGTCATGTGGTGAGGGACAGAGGAGAGGAGTTAATGATTGTCGAAGAAGGGATGCTAATGAAAGATTAATTCATCAGTTTAAAGGAGAGGATGAGAGGGAGAAAGCCTTTATTGTCTTTCACCACAGATCCCTGCCTGTCTATCAATAGCTCGCTTAGCACAGCGGGCTACACTGAAGATAAATTCACTCACAGCAAGACTGTCACAGTGCTCAGCAGTTCCTGGGTTTGATGTTTTCCTGGCCATATTATGGCTAAAATATACCTCTAAAATAAACACACTGTGGCTGTGCAGCTGGGCAACCAGTAGAGGGTGCTGTGTGCTGGTGTTTTATAGATAAAAAGATACAGAATGTAGGTTATCTGGCACAGCCGGGTGATGTGGATCGGAGTGGATGGTAGCTGCTGTATAATTTGAGCTGACATGTGCCCGCGCATGTACATGCACACACACGTACACACATACACATACAAAAGCATGTATGTACTCAGTAGAAAAGGCAAGGCTAAAAGCTCTTGGCATAAGTGGAACTGCAAAATTCTGTTGCCTTAGGAAATTCTGTCTTCTCTCATTCATACCACACACACACATTCATGCAGGAATATGTTACAATATATATTTGTAATATAAACTCACCCATCAGATAAAACCAACCTGTGTACTTCAGCTTTTATTTCTACCATGTACAAATAGCATGAAAGTCAGAGCAGTGGGAATACCTCAGCTGTAGCAAGGAGGAGGAGGAGAGGAGATTGTTGGAGGGAGGGTAGAAAAGGGGGGTTTTGGCAGGAGAGAAGGATAGAAGGGGATGAAGCTGCCAGAGGGGGAGGTATGGTTAGTGTTCACTGGGTGTGGAGCAGGCAGGTTGAGGAGTGTGTGAATGCATGTCCTATCTCCAGGAATAGATGGTGTGAGTGTCTAAAGAAGCTCCCGTACACAGGATTACCTGCCTAAATAGGAAAGCAAACCACTGTGAGTATATTTATATTCAGTCCTGCTCGTTTGTTTTTATTCTAAAGTAGGAAGAAAAGAAAGAGAACCCACAGATACGAGTAATGAGGCCTCAGTCTATAGGGGATCTTGCTGAGCAGGTAGTTTGGCTTGATTTTTACAGCCAGTTTGAGATGTGCATGCTACAATTTTACAGGAACTCAAGTGGAGTGTAAAAATTGGAGGTACAGTAGTTGTGTGCATGGTGGTTTACCAGTGGGTGGGTGGTTAAATGAGGGTGGCAGTGCTAAATACTAATAGATAACAAGAAAGGGATTCATACTAATGTGAATTCTTATTTTTTTAAAAAGGCAAAATGTTTGTAATGCAGGGGAAGCTCCAATCAATGAGATGTGCAATGGTAAACTAGTGAGATATTTTTCTCCATTACCGTATATTGTATATGCATCCAAAATTTATTGCAGTTTTATTGTTATATCTGAACGGTGTATGTAGCAGTGCAAAAATACCCTTGGCTGTATGCAGTTATTTTCTGCACATCTCTGCCCATTTTACCTCATTTATATAGAGGTTGATGGACTTTTCAGTTTGAACATGGTTAGAGGGAGGTAACAGCAGCAACCATGCTTCACTATAGAATTTGAAACCTGGTTAGAACAGGGATTCTCCTTTTATCTCTTATACACACTCTTATAGATACATCCATGCAAATGATGGAGTGCTTGTGTCACTGTAGGAATTGTACCCCAGTGCCTCCCCTCCCCCCACATGCCTTGAAACTCATTATTGCTATAGAGATTAGAGATTCCCACAGCAACCTTGACATTTCAGGGGTGTCGGTATGATGATAACATTCTATTCAAAATGAGATATCACCCCGTTTCCCCCCTTCTCTTTCTCTTCCTCTGTCTCCTCTGAGTTTTATCGTCTTTCTATCCCTCTCCCTCATCTGGGTTTTTCATTCTGCCCTCGTCTTTATGCTTTTATTGTTTTCAAGTACATTGTTGCAGTTCACTTCCAATTTCTCCACTCCAGTATTTCACATTTCCCTCATTATTTGTCTTACTGTTCTCCCCACACCCTCCCCAGTGCCCCCCTTAAATAATTTGTTTTGTTTTTAAGTGGCTTTTAGAAACTGTCAGCCTGTTTTTTTTTTTTTTTTTTTTTTTTTTGAGGAAACACAAACCAGCAGTAGCAGAATTAAAGTTAATTGTGCCCAACCAGATCATGTCTGTGACCCACTATTTCTTCCTTCTTTTTTCTTTCACAGTGTATTCCATTTCTGTCATTTTTTTTAATGTATACTTCAAGATTAAATATGCATAAAAATTACCTGCACCATACACACACACACATGCATTAATTTTCAACTCTACTACTGAGGCCATTTTTCAGAGGGCGAGTAGTTCTGTTGGAGCAAAGGAGAAAATGAATATGTCACTCAAAGTTTAATATGTGTGTGAGTGAGTCTTTTTACCTCTTGTCCCACAGTAGGGGGTTAGTACAGTGTGAGTATTTGTTCTACTAACTGTCTGCCTTTCCTCACATGCTTCCTTGGACACAGAGAAAGGTAAACACATTCCATCTTTTCATCCCCAACCCTTCTTCAGTATCATCTCTGTCGTTCCTTATTGTTTCATTTCCTCTGCGTCTCATTTTTCTCATCTTCAAAGTAGCTCCTGATGTACCGTGCCACTGTGCGCACACACTTAGAGATGTAGGAAATGAAGGTGACCTCCTCTGTCCCTCTGTCTACAAGCATTTTTTTTTAAGTGTGCACACACACATATGCGCATACAGACAAACAGGAATCTTTTGTGGGGAGTTTCCCCTGGGGAGCTGGGCTCAGAAATCTTGTTAACCCTCAGGCCTGTCTCCCATTGCAAGTATATTGACACACATGCTTGAGGGAAGTTATTTATGTTGGTTCAATGTGCATATCTGAATGATGTACGTACGTGTTTGTGTTGTACTGGTTTAATTTGATGCAGCTACAGTGTTCCCTCTCCCTCTGTCTCCTGTCCTCCTTCTTTTCATTCTTTCTATTCAGTGTAGTTAAATAGTTTTTGCTTCCAGAGGGCCCAGGGGAAAGTTCTTCCCTCTTGTCACTCTATTAAACTCCCTACTGCATCATGCTGTTCTATTGATCTCGGGGGTCCAATGACTTGCTTGTGTATATGTGTGTGTGTTTGTGTGCGTGTCCTGTGTTTGTATGGATTGATAAAGGTCAGTTCATCTGTCATCTGTCTCCAAGAGCTGTCGCCCTCAAAGCTAGACACTCACACACACCGTTTCATCATTTATCTTTCTTGTAGTCCTGAAAGTAGCCCAACAAACTCTCCTCCTTTTAATTGTCAACATTAACCCTGTATTTCCCTCTTTTCTAGGGACTTTGCATATGTGGCAAGGGATAAAAACACCAGGATCCTGAAATGTCATGTGTTCCGCTGTGACACGCCAGCCAAAGCCATCGCCACCAGCTTGCATGAAATCTGCTCCAGGGTGAGTCTCTCAGGCTGGAGGAGTGTTCAGACATGAGTCCAAGTTTGGATTTGGCAAGTAGGCCTAGATAAAGTGTCAAATTGTTGGAATAACATTTCCCCAACAGAATAGGCAAAAAAGACACTATCACAAGAGACAGCTCATTTTACGGAAACACTGAAATTAAACTTTTAAAAAACAGAAACTGGCAACAATTTCCCATGTGTTTCCTCAGACAGTTTACTCAAGCACCCTCATTCTGTAATCCTATTGTCTGAGAAACTATATATCCACGCTACACTGAAATGTCGAGCCTCAGGAATCCATGTATAGTTTTTATCATGTTTACTATTCCACAGTGTAGGTATCTGTAGTCAGCTCATCAAGAATTCATGCCCCTAAAGTGATTCTCTCTTTAAACAGTTATCAGAGAGCTTTCTTCACATTGCATATCCACTGTGAGAGGAGCAGATGAATGCAAACACGGTTGGGGAAAAAGGATTCAAACTATGTTTTTATTGTGTTTGCTTTATTCACTGAATTAATGGACTTTCCTTTTGTCTCAGTAAAATGCATTTATGGCTTTTGATTAATTCAATTTTTGCAAAGCTATTTAAATGCTTTTATTATTTATGTGGACTCATAATTTGCTGTTAAAGTCTATGTAGCATTAAAAAGGTTTTTTAATAGTGCCATTTGTCCTTCTTCACATCCTTCTTACCCTCCATATTTCAGTCAGCCTACATTATAGAACACTGAATGTGTTGAATTCAGGCTTGTTACACATGAAAAAGGATACATAAGTAAAGGTGAAGATTAGCAGGATGCTGTTGGTGGAAGCAGATTGTATGTGACAAAATGTATGATGGACATTTCTGTGTGTGTGTGTGTGTGTGTGTGTGTGTCAGAATGATTTTTTTCTTCTTTTTGTCTCTGTGGTTCTATGTTTGAAAAAGCTTTTAACCTTCTTTGGAAAGAGGAGTGTGACCTGCTTAATGTGTGTATGTCTGTGCTCCCCAGGTGAAATGGGTAGACAGCACAGGGGTATCTGGGATAATGCTTCTCTAGGTTTTTCTTAAGCTCTTTTGTGTTAACTCTCTTCACCCTCTTCTCTTCTGTACCCAGTTTTGATGGATATTTATACTGTATTTACTCATAGTTCTGTTCCCTTCTCTTTCTCTTTTTCCCTTTCCATCCCTGTTTCACCCTCAGATAATGACAGAGCGAAAGAATGCCAAAGCAATGGCAGGAGGCTCTCTCCAAGACAGAATGCAGGCAGGACTAGATCTTCCTTTACAAGGTAGGCTTCATTCAAATCGCAGTCTTTTTGTTCTTCACCTTTTGCACATTGGTGTGCATTACTGGTGCCACCTGTCAATTAAGGAAAAAGTGCAATGACATGCATAATACAAACAGAAGATAGACCCACTCCTGAAAACATTGCTCTACTTGTGGTCAAAAACCCTTCAGGGTGTCTTAAACACTTTTTTGCAGTTTGCCAGTTTAGTGCTTGATGCTCCGGTGTACAAGTAGGATTAAGCAGTTTCTCTTACCTTATTTTCTTTTGCATTGCATGGATGGAAAATTCCATTGGAAAATACACGTTACTGGTGAAAGGTTTCAGATCAAATAGTTCTAGGGACTAGTTTGGACTACCCCACTGAGGAACGAACCTAAAGACTAGAGACTGTAAGGGCCTCTTTTCTGCTTGTATTCACACTGCTATAGGTGGTTACTGCAGTGACATCACTTCTGCATGATATTCAACAACACTAGCAAAAATTTTTAGGTTTCATTTTGATCTGTCTAAATTTTTCTGAATTTTTTAATCATATAGGCAGCCTGGAGTTTTCGTCAGTTGTCGTTTGTGGTTTTTTTTTTTTTTTTCCTCCATGCCAAAAGCCATTATTCACGCTACAAAAATTAACTTTTAAAAATAGTGGTTACTGGTGCTGCTTTGGCTTAAGTTAGTGTTTGATGAATCACTCATGATTCCTATTGTACTGAAAAGTACCTACTCTGGAGTAGGAGCTAAAAAAGTCCCTGAAATTAGTGTTCTAAGGACTATTATAGTTCTCAGTTCCTACGATGCGAACACACAAAAAAGAGGAAATGTTCTAATAACTATGAAAATGTTCCTCTGGTCTGCAAGAACTTGAAGTGAATAAACAACATAACTAAACAAGCATAACTTCACAACTTTTTAATATATTTTTTTATCCTACATGTGGTAACGTTATGACCATTTTTAGATACACCTTAGATACTTACAAGCATCTATTAAATGTGGGTTTGGCTTCTCCCCAGCAGAGTTCCCCACACCAAAGACAGAACTGGTTCAGAAGTTTCAGGTGCTCTACCTTGGGATGATGCCTGTGGTCAGACCAATAGGTCAGTTTGACACACAAACAGTGCCCATGCAAACTGAATACTGCTTGAGTACAAGAATACAATGCAGTGTATATGCAAGTCTATATGATGTAATGTTGAGTGTTTGATAACACAGTTTTAAAAATGTATAGTAAATATGTTTTTATTTGTTTTCTTTGTTGTTAACATCGTCTGCTTCAGGTATGGACATACTGAATGGAGCTATAGATAGTCTAATTGGTTCTTCTAACAAAGAGGACTGGACTCCAGTAGCTCTCAATGTGGCAGATGCTACTGTCACCATCAGCAAAGACAAGGTCAGACATGGAACTGCCACTGCCCTTACATACATGTTTTTAGAAGTACTTCTCCCAGTGTCCCCTTATCGGTTTTATACTGTTTTTAAATTGAACAGGCTTTAATGTTGTTGTCTACCAGAAAGGTAGAAAGCTGCTACCCAGATTAATGAGACTGAACACTCCATATAGATTAAACTGCATATAAACAAAATTCGACCACACAGATGGCATAAAATTACTTTTTTCCTCATTTAAATAAGTTATGGATTTTAGTTTTAACAGAAAGGCACATAAATCCCAGCAGCGCCAGTGGACATGTTTATTAGGAGGCTGAAATTTTATTACTGGGTAGTTTTCCTGAATGAATGTGTGTAACTATTTCTATAAGCACAGAAAAATCTTAGATGATTTAACCCTCTCTCTCTTAAACATGTAGATTTTATATTCAATCTCATGCGTCGATATTTTTGACCAGGACGAAGAGGAAGTACTCGTGGAGTGTCGCGTGCGTTTCCTGTCTTTTATGGGTGTCGGGCGTGATGTGCACACATTTGCCTTCATCATGGATGCTGGCGGCCACCGTTTTGACTGTCACGTCTTCTGGTGTGAGCCCAACGCTGGGAGTGTGTCCGAGGCTGTACAGGCAGCTTGTATGGTGAGTGACTGAGCGAGAACACAGAGCTGACAGCACGATTCAAATACTGTGAGCCAGCTCTCATAAGGTCAGTAAAAAAAAAAAAAAAAAGGAGTCTGAGTGAATATAAATGCATGCTGAAATTTCAAGTTAAAACTGTGTGATCAGGAGTTTGTGGGAGATGGAGTTTATCGTTGTAACATAATCATGAATTCTAATTAGAGTTTTAAAATGTATAATGTGCCTGTGTCTCTAGGCTTTACCATAAGTAGGTAGACTTCATGTATATTAAAAAACATTGACACTCTTTTCTCTAGCTGAACTAAAGAAATGCTTTATTTAGATCTTGTTTGCACATACAACTCAGAAAATCCTCATAAAGTTCAATCAGGAATAACAAGACAATAAACAAATGATCTTTTATGCATAACTATCAGAACCATTTTGGTTTTCTGAAAATGGCTGCTTGATTCCTAAAATGTTTGAAATTCTTTATAACCCAAGGTCATCCACTAAAAGTACAGACATGTAGACATTTAGAGCCTTCTTAGTGTGAGTGAAGGAGTGCCTGTGTTTAATTTGGGTTTAGTCTTTCACTCTTGATAGATCCAACCCATATGCTTTATTCAGGCTATACTGGAACCAATGCATTGTTGGTGTAAAACATTCATTCAAATCAAGGAAAGCCATCTAAAGTTAAAATATAGTGTGTGTCACTCTGTCTGTAAGAGGACATTCCTGCAAATTATCTAGTATAGATTTTCTGTTTAAGGTCAAGTGGTAAATTGTGTTACACACTGTTTGCTGAATGTTTTTAAAAATGTACACTAAATTAGTAATCACTGTAACAAACCCATAATACTGTTTTTTATTTCATCATTATAGTTCCCATAATCACTACTCAGAATACTCTCTGTGGTGTTCCTGTTATAATGCAGCCCATTAGTGGAGGGAGCTCGCCTTCCTCCTCTCTGCTGCGTGAGTCACAGGATTAGTCGGCTGCTGGCTGTGCTATTGATCATACATCAGAACTTATGGACACACACACACACACACACACGCACGCACACTAAAACTGATTCATGTTGACAAGAATCATCAGTCATTACTATTGATTACAGCTAGCAGCCTGCACCAGTCCAGCTTTCGCTCCCTCTCTCACACACACAGACACACACGTTTGTACAGCTATCTTTATCAGGACATTCATTGACATAATGCGTTCCTAGCCTCTTACCTTGTCATAAGTCTAATTCTATCCCAAACCCTAATACCAAGCCTTAACCCCCGGACAGCCTTCTGAAGGTGTCTAGGGCAGAGAGCATTTTGGCAGGTCCTCACTTTTACAAAATGTCCTCATTCCCATTGTATAAGAATCAAACTGGTCCTCATAATGTATAGCCTTACAAGTAAACATGTACACACTCTTGTGTAGGCAGCTCCACAGTCGTACACTCAGCAGCTGTAACTCTCTGTTATTTACAGTATGTCTGTCTCTTCTGCCCTTGCTCCTTCCCACTCTCTCAGCTGCGGTACCAGAAGTGTTTGGTGGCTCGGCCTCCCACCCAGAAGGCTTGTGGCTCATCGCCCCCTGGTGACTCAGTGTCCCGTCGGGTCTCGACCAGCGTGAAGAGAGGCGTCCTGTCTCTCATTGATACCCTCAAACAGAAAAGACCTGTTACTGAATTGCCGCAGTAACCACAATGAAGCATTACCAACTCCCTGTCACAAACCCGAGTCACCATGGTAACTCACCACATCGCTGCCAAAACCCCTCAACACCACAAAGCACCCCAGTAACCATGGAAACACAGTAAAGCCCAAGGGTTTGAGAAATCTTGTCACAATCCCTTCGCTTTTCTGGAGCAAATTGGAGTTTCACCTTAGGGGCTTGTCAGCTCTTGAACAGAAAAGTCTCTTTTCTCAAAATAACTCAGATTAATAAAGACTCAAGTCCCACAGTGAGAAAGAATAACCATGAGAAGCGCCTAAGTGGTGATTGCAAAGTTGTTGATGTACATAAAGTAACTCTCACCCCCCCACCGTACAGAGGATTGAGGAGAGGAAAGCAAAAACTGAAGCAGGAAGTGCTCCTTCAAGCATAGCACATGTGATGAGTGAGCTCATTGCTGTCCAAACTGCTGATCTCTCCATGCTCGTAGTGTATTTGTGTCTGTGCCTGTGCTGCCAGCATGACCTCATACACCTGGCCACATCCTGTTGTTCACCTGGTTGTCCTGTTAGTCTGTAGTGGCTTTTCACCCATCTGCTCTATCTAATTATCCTCAGTAAACTGTAACAATAAGTAAATGCAATGAAGAAATCATGAAAGCCACCGTGTCGGATTATTATATCGGTAAATAAAGAAGGAAAGAAAGAAGGGAGCTGCTACAGACTAGAGATTGGGCTGTCAGTCTAAACACTCACTAGTTCAAAGATCCTGCATGAGCTTTTTATATAAAAGTGAATCATTCTTGACAATATCACTACGCTGCTGCTTCTTTCAGAGACTGAAGGCGTGAGAAATCGCAAGCCACATTGTTTATCCTGTCATCTTAGCTCTTTACGTCTTGTCAGCTGTGCAAGAATCAGCCTGGAAGGTCTAAACGAGTGGTGACCTTTCACCCGAAGCATCCTTCACATGCTTTCCATTGTTGTCTTGTTTTTATTCATTTGTTATCCCTTGGAAAATGAGAGACGATAGCCATAATGGAGGAAGAGACGCAGGGATGGACAGTGTTACCCCCTCTTGCCACTGCTCCCCTGCTTTGTGGTAAACAATACTAGACTGCTGCTCCAAATACAGGAGACAACAGCATGCTGCTCTTTGATACACATGCTGGAGGAAAATCTGACTGATTAGTCCTTTAAATCCCACCTCAGTATCAGTCCCTAGAGACTTCGTGTTCACTAATTGAAGGAGATTGGTGACATAGGAAATCTTGGAGTGAAGTAGGAAGACTGGAGGAATGTGTTTTTATACCTGGGTATGGTTGCAATGATTTTGTCTAAACTGCAAGGAGCTGAGGAGGAGGAGGAAAAGCAATTTTAACTCCAGCCTTTGCAGTTGTCAAGAGGAAAGCCAACATAGACATATATTGACTCAAACAATATGACTTTCCCTGGCTGCTATCTGTGTCTCCAGGGTTCTGTTCACTTGAATGAGCCTTCTCTACTTTTTTTCCCATTGCCTGCTTATGTATTTGTACATTTCTTTCAATTATTGCCACAAGATCAAGCTCTTGATCTGTTTTGTTTTTTTTCCCTCACAAATCTCAATAATCCACTCCTAGATCCCTACCACATATCAGACGAGCTTGGATGTATGATCGTAACTAATGAAGTTCTTTATCCTAATTCAATCATGACTACTTATTTTTAATCCCCAGACAGTTCTCTTCTATGTAGGGCAGCAGGTAAATGCTGAATGTCTGACTACTTTAATAAACCCCACCTGTCAAGCTTTAGCTGTCTCCACATGAATAAACAGTATGCACAGGGTGAGAGTAGGAGAGATACTCTGCATTCAAAGAATTTGGGTGATGATGATGGTGCCTTTCTAGAACTGAGATCAGAAAAATACATGTATAAGAAATGGAATAAATCACATGTTAATCTGCTTTAATGTAAACATCAACCAGCATTCCCAGAAACCTAGTTTACTAGCTACAGTAGCAACGTGCCATTTATCCAGTTAGGATCATGTCACTCAGTATCCCCAGTCAGCTTGAAAAATGTTAAAAATCCCGAGATGGTTTTTCCATCCATCCATCCATCCATCCATCATCTATACCCGCTTAATCCTTAACCAGGGGAACAGGGATCTGCTGGAGCCTATCCCAGCTCTCTTTGGGTGAAAGGCAGGGGTACACCCTGGACAGGTCATCAGTCCATCACAGGTCCACTTAGAGACGAACAACCACACACACTCACTCCTATGGACAAGATGGTTTTTAACCAACTCTAAGTTCTAGCTCATAGCATTAGCTTACACTAGCTACTAACAGCTAAAAAAAAAAAATCACAATCATCAGTTAGAAATAAGAAGCTGTTTTAATTTGTTTTGTAAAATTGAAGAGGTTACTGTTATCAAAGTTATTAAAGTTAGTTTTATTTTAAAGCAGAAACACTTGTCACTGCTGCCCCTGTGCCATGTGAGGAAAGGAAAGCTTGACAGGCGTAGCAACAGCTAACAGACAGGGAATAGCAAATGGTCAGTCTGTTACAGGTGTAGGTGTGTGCTCTCTGTTAACTTACAAAGGAAGGAACTAGGAGTGTACTTGGGATTTTGTTGAGAAAACTCAGCCATATCACCTTCTTTTGTCACAAGGATGTTGAAATGTGAACAAGATGAGAAAATCTGTTGTGTACATAATATCCATTTATTTTACCTTTTGCATTAATCATTGTTATAAGCTATATTTTCCGTTTTGAATGTCCTTAGTTTTCTATGATTTTCTTGAAATGAAATGCCTTTTTTGAGAACTCACCAAATGGCCAAAGTGTAAAATACTGATATACATTGTTGTAGATAAGAAAAATATCAGAGCAAATAATGAAAACAGGAGAGGTGATTGGAAATTTTCCCAGTTGTCACTTAAGTTGATGCTGAATTTAACTGAGCAATTATCTATGCATTCTTTTAATCTTGAGAAAAGGAAAGTCGTAAAAAGCCTTGCATGCCCTCGGGATGGTTGAAAGAACGACTGTATGTACTTAACAGAAATATTTTTTATTTTATTTATTCTATTTTATAAAGGTATATACTGATTTTATTAGTTGAGGCAAGTGAAATCTCTTGACTCAGTGTCATTGTCTCAGTCCCTGGTTAACTCACAAGGCTCCGCTTTGCAGAAAAAGGCAGATAAAGGAATATATCTTCACCCTGTACAGTGCACTGAGAACTGGCAGTGTCCTGCTGGACTGAACAGTTAACAGGAGCGATGAGGAGGAGGAAGATGAGGAAGATGGTAACAGCAGCCGACTCCCAGTTTCTCTGTCAAGCTCACAGACATATACAACAAAACACAAACACACACTCCATTTCCCACAGATGGATGTGTTGGCTTCCGTTTGCTGCTCACTGATTTGTACACTCTATCAATGTAACCAGTTGTGAGAATAAACAGCATTACAAAATACACCACTTTATCTTTCCTGTGTCTGTGTGTGCATTAGGCCCAATTATTTTTAAAATTAAAACCTTTAAAATGAACCACAGCCTTCTTGCGACCTGAGTTGTGAGGTGTTTAATCAAAGTGATTTTTTTTTTCTTATTAGATCATTTCATTTGAATTTTTTTGGAACTTTTATAAGGTTAAACATAAATAAAAAGCACAAATTAAAAATACATTTTGCAAACTGCAACTACATCTAAAAATCTAAGCTATATTCATTTTCTCTCCCTTCTTATGACCCTTTGACTTCTTTCAGTCCTGATCCATAGTAGGAACTCCTGCTTGGACTGCTCATGGTTCAAAATTGACATTACAAGTTCCCAAAAGTGACATCCTGAATTTCATTCAACTTCTTCAGCTTCATGTTACAACATGCCATGTTATGAAAAATAATATTTAAATTTTATTACATTTTAGTGCACAGCTGATTAAACAAGCAGAAATGTCCTGTATCTGTCCTGGAAAAAATAATTGTTTTCAAAACTTTTAAATAATGTATTTGGAAACCCTTTGTGTTCACTGTGACTATAATATCAGAATATATCACAATATCAGTGAGCCTAATCCCCATGTTTCTGTAATCCAGGTAGAGACACTGAGGATGAGGATGCTGATTTGTTGGTGAGCTGTGCATGGGAGGCCAGGGACAGAGTCTTGCTGCATAGAGAGGTAGAGGATGGAGAAGAAATGGGTGGAAGGACAAAATCTGCAGCTTTCAACACTTCCTGTGTCATCACCCCTTTCTCTGGTCCCCTGGCCTTAAACAGCCTTGTTGGTTTAGCTGTGTCCTTTAATTTTTTCTCTGCTTTTTTAGGGTGTGTGTTTTGCCTCTTCCCCTGACTGGAGGCTGTGTGAGGAGTGTGTGGAGCAGGACGAGTAGGCGAGAGCAGTTTTCCAGCAAGGGAAGGGACGCTAAAGACAGTCTGTTCTGGTTCAATCATTGGATTGTCACTTATCTTGTGTGCAAGGGCTGTGATTGGAGACAAGTGCTTTGAGGGTTTTGCAGAAGTCATTAATGTCAGCGTAAGACGAGGTATTCGTCTTGGTTTACTTTTTGCCAGATGTCTTTCATGATGTGATTGGTTGACTTTTTTCTTCTTTGGTTTCTTGTGTTCTTTAGCGTGATGCCTGGATACTATCGGAGTCCCGCTGGTTTGTTTTGGTTGTCGTTTCAGTTTGTCCTTGTGCCCTTTAAGCCCTCTTCTCTTCCTTTCTTCCTCCCCCTCGTCTTCTCCCTCCTTCTTGTACTCCTCGTCCTCATCACTTCCCTTTAAGCCTCCTTCACCATTCCTCTCTTGGTGTTTTGAAGACGTGGCTGGATTTGGTTCATTTATAAACTCTCTTCCTGCCTGTCTGTCTTCAACGGAGGGAGATGACGGATTGGTGGTGGCTGAGGTGACGCGATTCTTATTGCTTTTCCTCTTTTTAACAGTTTTGGATTGTTCTGGAGTTATCCCACCCAGAAGGCCCTTTGCTGCTGCCCTTGCAAGCACATCATGGACTGTTTCTACCTTAGTGGGATCTGCCTGAAAAAGCAAGGGCAGTTTAAGGTTTGATGTGAAGCCACAACACATTAAACCTGCAGGCCTCCGGGGTAACATAGTACCATGGAGGTCTGTACAACAAAACACAATGCTGTAGAAATGCAGTCATAAAGTGAGCCTGCAGAGGAGGAGGAGGAGGAGGTATGAGGAGGAGAGATCACAGGGGGTTTGATGGCTTTTACATCCCCACAGAGTGTGAGATATAATTTGAAAGCCATCAAGATACTTACTGTCCCAATCTACTTATCCTTTCTCCCATGCCAGCAGCTCTGTGAGGCTGTATGTATGCTGCATTCACACCTTGTTG
The DNA here is from genome assembly GCF_900324485.2 of Mastacembelus armatus. NCBI lineage: Eukaryota > Metazoa > Chordata > Actinopteri > Synbranchiformes > Mastacembelidae > Mastacembelus > Mastacembelus armatus. Next base: position 10,307,294 of record NC_046633.1, on the reverse strand, counting down.
GCAGAATAGAACAGGAAAAACACTTATTCTGTCTTTGGTCTGTTTATGGATTAGTGCTAACAGTGCAGCCAGACCAGATAAATAGACTGGATTAGTTCATTTTGTTGCAGTTCATTAACAAGTATAACCAGATACAAACAACCATTCAAATTAAAAGTATCTATTTTATTACCAGGGGATCATGAATGTCTGTACACAGTTTTACAGCAGTCCAGGACCAGTTGACACTGGCTATACATAAAATGATGCTTCTACCCAAACACACACTAACAATTTATTTATTTATTTATTTTTGGTCTGTCATTGCATTTTGGGCAGATGGACAAATGTCCTTTGGTTCAGACTAAAATACTTTAACAATTAAAGTAAGTATGGATGGATTACTATGACATGTTATACATTTGTAGTGTCCAAATTATGAATCTTGACAAATTAAATCCCCTGATTCTCATTTTGGACACATAGCACCCAGATATCTGTTTACCTTTGTTCCCTTTGATTTCAAGATAACTCCTCTCTCTCTGTCTCTTCATGCTGTAATGTAACTAGTCCAGATCCATTTTAAATCATCCACAAACGTAGTTTGACAAGTGCAGAGTCATTTATCTGAGTAGCGGTGAATCACCTCAGTGGTGTCGGTGAAAGTAAATCTGCAGCCACAGCTCTGACGTGATTTGATTCACTGTGAGCGCAGATGTTGATCTGATTGTACATGATGATCATTAGATTTTAAATGACAGCACTGCTGGACAGGTGAGCAGGGCCTGTCCCTGTGTATTGGAAAAATTATAAACACGCACATATAAGCACGGTCCCCTGTGTGCACCATTTTTCAAGCTGCAGTGGATCAAAGAAGCAGCGTCTCATTTCCTTCTGTTGTGTTTTGATCTTTTTATGAGTGGAGCAGGAGGGAAGAAAGAAGAGGGGGCAAATAGTTGGAGCAACAAGGTGATGCAATGAGACTGGAGGGGTGGAAAGAGGGCTGCAAGAACAATAGAGAATGATTCATTCTCTTTATTCTAAAGTACTGAAATGTTACAGCAGCTTGAGTGTATTTTATCTTTAACTTGTCTTGTTTTATGGACTATTGAAATATTGCTGCAGTGTTTTAGGGAGGTATGCTCTGTGTGTGTGTGTGTGTTTGTGTGCAGACAAGCATAGCCAACCGACCCCCCAGCAGACAGACAGTAAAATAGTGCAGCCTCAGCACTACTGGAAGGTCTCATTGCAAGGCAATCACACCCACAAGCACACACCACAAAATCTATGTTGCCCCTCCCTCTACATTTCTCACTTTTTTTCCTTTTAGCCTTCATGTCTCACACTTTCTCTCACCTGTCGGGACAGCCGGGCTACAAAACAGCCGTTGGTGAACTGAGAAGGTTCAAGTCTGAAGAACCTGGAATCTGTCGTGTCTCCTGACTTGGAATCATCAGGGAAAATCGGACCGTTCACCCTGGGGGAGCAGCACAGCGGCAGGTGAGACCGCAGAGGAGCTACAGCCACAGAGGGTGTGTACTATTTTACCAACAATGCATCATTGGCGCATTAAATCAGAGGAGTATAACTATGAATTAATTATTGACAATATCAGGTATTTACATCAAAGGTTTGTAAGTAATTTGGACAAACATATACAAAAAAGCACAACAGTCATTTGCACATACATCAGGTCAAGGTCGATGTCCCTGCAGCAACAGTATACTATATATACACAACCTTGTAATGTTGATGTAAGTGTATAGTAGTTGGATGACTTTACTACTCAGTGTTGCTCCAGACTAGTGGTCTCGTTCAGCAGCGCCTCAGGAGAAGCATGCTTACCGGCCCCTTCACTGCCAGCTGTCACTGCAGGTTCCTGTATATCGTACATCTGGTGTAACTGCCCTCAACATTGGGTATGTTTGGCAAAAGTTGATTACCAATTCTCAGTGGACCAAACACTGTCTAAATTATGTTAAAATATGGAGATGATGTGCTGATATGACCTTTATTCACATTCAAATTCTCAATGAAAATATTTTGAAGGCGAGTGGTGTGAGCATGCTTTGACAGCAGGATGGGACCAAAACAGTGTCAAAATTAAGGCCCAGGTTAATATTGATTAAGCTGCTCCAGAGTTTGTACTTGGTTTTTTTAATGAACTATGTGAGGTTAAAATGTTATGGTTTTTTAGGTGTAAGTTCTAAAATCTTACAGTCAGCATGGTGTTACATCTGCATTTTCTTCAAACAAATTCTGTAAGCACACAATCGAAACCGATGCTGACTGTGCCATCAGACATCAGTAATTTGATAAAACAGTTTATGTAACCAAATATAATAACATTTGGACATGACTTCGAATCTTTCTTCATCCTGTTCACCCCGGGTGTGAGATTAACTGCTGTCAATTGCAGCGGATCCTTTATATTGTCATGAGCCCGGTGACTGTGACCTCATACAAACAGAGATTCATACTCACAGTCAAGTACAAATATGCAGAATATACAATAATTGCAGAAATGTAAATATATCTGTCATATTTAGACAAGTGTTATTATCTCTCTTTATTTCCCAATATCTCCCAGTAATCTGTAATAATTCTGGGGCATAAGGAATTGAATATGAAAATGTTGTATTTTCTGATCTGTTTTGGACTTGCTTTTAGTTTCCTTTTGCAGTAGTTCCTTTTGAACCTCTCTACCCACCTTGTTATATGGCATAGTTCAAATACAAACTCTTGTGACCTATTGTGTGAACTCTGCAAGAACATACATGTACATGTATTTGAAATCATTTATAGAAATCCTTCAGTTTTTCCACAAATCTCAATTTAGTTTAATAAAAGAATCCACATTAATTTTACTTTCAGTGACAGTGGGAGCACAATTACACTACAGTGGCCTACAGCTAATGTAAGGTCTGACGGAGTAGTTAAAAATACTTAATAGACCAAGAACTGCATGAGCCTTTGTGTGTGTGTGTTTGTGCTTACCTGAAGGGCAGCAGTTTGGGGTGAGGCTGGGTTTTTTCTAACACTCTTTTTACCAGCTGCTCGTTTTCCTCAGGATATATTGAGCGTGTGCAGTAGACCACTGTCTGAACCTTTGGGACTGACAGAATAATCGAGAGAATAAAATGAAACAAAGAAGACAAGCTTCCTGTTCTGCTGCCACCATATCAACATGGCAGGTACTAAAAAAATGTATATGGACGCTCCTGACATAACTGTTATCAGCTTTAACTTGTCTTGTGCATCGAAAGGTTTTGTTCAATGTGTGTTTTGTGTTGAAAACTCACAGGAGAGAGCGTGTGCTAGCAGTCGTGCTTGTTTAGTGACCATTGTGTGTATTTTCCTCTGCGATACAGAACCGTGAGACAAGTCTGTCAGTAGATCCCAGTCTGTCAACAGAATGAAACATCATATTTGTACATATCATAATGTTATATTGGCATGGTATGTATGCAATGCTTTTTTGGACTCAGTCTCAATTTACTTTTGTGGTAGTAGTTTATGTAGCCCTCCACTGTTCCTCTGAACACCCTAGTTTATGGCCTGTATCTAATGTATATGGTAAATGGCTGCATTTAGATATTCTCTAGGTCTACAAGGGTTGATGTCTGTGAAATATTTAAAATAGCTATATTGAAACCATTTTATAACACTACCTTTATATGCTGTATACACATGGGTCGTAATGAAATGAAAAACCTGTTAAAGTGAAAAGTATTTAGCCTGTGCTCTTTCGTACCTGAACGGTGTTTTATTGTGACACACTTCTCCATGCAACTTTAAAACCCAAATCAAAACAATGAAATCAAAGTAAAAAGGTGTTCTGTCAAGTCAAGTGAAACGCCACTCTAGCAGGAAAAAATGGAAGAAACCTCTGGGTCAGTAACAGACCAGCGATCCATCAGCCATATTAGATGATTTTTAGGGGTGTTCAAATGCAGTACCCCTAAAAATAATAATTATTTTTAATCAACATTTGAATTTGCAAACATGACTGAAACATCCATCCATCCATCCATTATCTATACCCGCTTATTCCTTAACCAGGGTCACAGGGATCTGCTGGAGCCTAATGACTGAAACAGTACGGTCAAAATGATTACCTCACTGCACTAACCACAGCAACCTAATATTAGAATATTATAAAATAAATACAGATCCCTTTATGCCTCTTATTAGATCCTAAATTCTGTGTTTGGTTGTTGTCTTTGCTGTTTGGTTGACAGCACAAAGATGATAAGAGGACAGAGAGGGAGAGAAGAAGAAAGAGCAGGATGTCAGAGAAAGAAAAAGGAAAATACAGAGAAATGAGTGATTTAGCAGGTGGGTTGAAGGCTGTATGCGTGTCAAATCAGAGCACATAGTGTTGTCCAGCAAAGGGAAGCATTTTTAATTTAGGCTTTTTAAATCCTCTATACGTGACTGTGCTTGAGGGCTCTCACATGCTCTTTGAGTCCTTTCTGCAAACTCTGCAGACTTTCTCAAGGTAATTACACACTTTACTATTCTAACTAAAGGCAATGGAAAGCAGACTCAAGAGCATAAAAACTGAGATACAATATATGCTCGATTTTATATTAAGTAGGGGCCTTATACATTACCCCAGTCCAGATAACATTATTTTACATATCACATTTCTTACGCAGTATGTCACATGGAAACCCTCTTTGACTCAGATACACATCATTTATGCAACATCATTTAAATAAAATAAGATAAACTTTATTAATCCCTGAGGGGAAATTCAGGAATGAAATTTTAAGACTGTGAGGATTCATTGTTTGGGGTTCAGTGTGACATTGGACCTTGGCCTATGGTTCGGCTGTTTCTTCCTCTCTAAAATGACATACCTCCGTGTTCACTGTGCATAGTGGGCACAGGGTCACTGAGGGCCGAGGATGAACACTGAGGCAGCACTACGATGACCATCAGATGCTTGACCGTGGCGTCCCACTCATGCAGACCGCAGAACGCTTCAGACAGGACTCGCACATCTACAGTCGGGTGTGGAGGAGTGTAAGTGTGAACGTCAACGAATAATCAACAGCCTTTTTTTCAAACAGTGTTGTGTCTTTGTGTTCTCACTTTTAATGTCCATTTCTCTGAGTAGCTCCTTAAGCTCTTCTATCTGTAAAGGTGTGTGATCAGCACCACACACCAACACTCGGCCTGAGCGGGCGGCAGCCACAACAGCTACGTGAGCCGCGGTCTCAGCTGAGAAAGACCCCACAACAAGGGTGTCACTATTTTCAAACAGCAGGGGCCGCAACACATTCCCTGCCACACAAACACTCCTGTCCTGCAGGGAGACAAACACACGTCATTCACACTGGCATGGAGGGCGAATTCATACCCCCCAGCATTATAGACTGCTGTACTGCTAATTCAACAAATTCTGAGGCTCAGTTGGACAAAATACACAACTTTAAACATGATAAATTAACAACACAAGGGGCGAAACCTTCAATCTATCTCACGGCATTAACGTCAAGTGTTATTCATCTGACTATGAAGCCTCCTCATTTAATTATGCAACTTGCAATGAGAATTTTGAGGGCTATTTGTATTCTTTAAAGCCAGTGTTTAAGGTAGTATGCTCCAGTGAAGTTAATGTGCAGAATACAAATGTTCTTGATACTTTACATTAATTTGTAATTTAAAAAATGATCCAGTCTAATTTTCATCCTCTGAGTCTGTTGGAGTCATTATAATTTTATCCAACAGTGTTCATCTCCCTAAAAGTAATGTTACCTTCAACTCTGTCATTTTAAAGTGAATACTTTTACTCAAGTAGACTGATAAATCATTGTACCTCACTTAAATAGTAGAGTATCGAAACACTACTTCTACTCCAGGAGGACCTAGTACTTTATCCACCAGTCTTCTACCTGTCTGTTGAAATGATCTTCAAATGCATGCTCCTGACAGAGGAAGGTAGGTTTCTTTATTTTTAGAACGATTACACACTTCAGCACACGCACAAATTCCTACCTGTATGTTCAGTACATGTGTGGTGGTGAGGCTGTTGTGTTGGAGCAGAGCGTGAAGATGCTGAGAGAAGACAAGTGTGTCTGGACATAGCGAGTCTTTACAGAACATCAGCTCCTTGACCTCGGTCATGTTCTTCACCTCACACAAGCCAACGCACTGTAATGCCTTACACACTTCTTCAACGCTATGGAGGACAGGAGGCATTTTGTCATTTAGAGACATAGAAATATCCTTGGGTTCTCTTTTTTTTTTCTCATTTTAACTCCTTATTTTATATAAACTGAAATGAAGGATCTGAGAAAATAAGAGCGGACTGATGAGTGGAATGAGTGAATTGGTACCTGGTCTTCAGAGTATTGACCCATGCGTAAAGTGGCAGATGTTTTGCTCTGTGTTGTTTGGTCCTGACGGGGTCAGACAGAAAACAAGAGACGCTCTGCAGGTTCTGTTTCACTCTGCAGCAAGCTAGAGCTGCTGCCAGCTTTGTCTTATGCCTGTGTGTACATGCGGGATTTTCGGTTTTGGTGATTACAAAGATTTAAGATACCAGATTTGAGAAAGTATACAGCCAATTAAACATTTTCATCAACTGCACCCAGACCTGTGCAGACTGCTCTCCAGGGCCGTGACTTCTTGGAGATGCTCCTTTCCTTCCTTCGTTGAATGTTTACGTAACAAAAACTTTCGGGCCTGGAAGTCGAACAGCATCACCATCGCCAGAGGGAACAAGTCGCTCGACTGCAAATCATGAAAATGTTCATGATCAACAACACCATATTTATAAAACATTTTTAAAAATGAATTACCATTAAGGTCATTATCAATCAATTTATTAATTGCCAATTCTATTATCACCAGCCCTTCCATCTTAAACTCATAATAACTGAGTTTGTCTGGGTGCAGTAGAAATAAGCTATAAATACTGACATACAGTACATGGTGAATGTATCAGCAAACAGGGGTATAGTGGGGTCATCACTACAACTGGCTCCTTTCATACACAAGTAACACAAACATAGTTAAATGATTTAGTCTTAATTAAGAAATATTTATTATAACCACCTTAAGAAAAAAATAGAAGCCAATAAGTGATCTTTTCTCACACTTGCCTATCTTTCCTTTATGGAAAGACACAACATCCTTTTCCTTCACATCTTTTTCTCAGGGTGTGATTGTGTGTGTGGGAGTTAGAATATGTCTGTTGCAGTAAAGATGTGTGTGGAATTACAAAATGCCGTGTGGCAGTTTTTATAGTCACACTTACACACTAACGACCTGTCAGCCTTTTCTGTATGTTTCGCCCATCCCTCAATAAATTCATCATTTAGACACACGAACACACATGCTTTCTCCCACACACACTCATGCATAAGCTAAATGTGTTCCTTTGTCTATGCATGTGTCACTGCACAGTGTTTTATAGTGTCATTTACAGTCTCCCAGTTGGAGGGTGCATCTGCCTCTCCTGTACGCATCATTTGCCACCTATAACTGGCCAGACTATGTACAGATCTGAATACAAATGGCCTTTAACTGTGTCCCTATCTCCCTTTTACCACAGTCTGATGGAGCACACGCCTATGGTATGGACAGAGAGCACAGATACTTCATTTGAAGACGGATAACTCCTAGACAGTTTAAGAGTCAGTGAGTAAGTCCTGGAGTGTTTTAATCAGATCTGGGTTTGTGACTACTCATGTCAAATCTGGTAGGACTCACAATGTGCTGAGAAGTGTGGAAGCAACTGTCAATAATGATGTTCTCTAGTAAATCTTGGTCTAGGTGAAAAAAAAAAACAGTATTGTTAATGCACAGAATGGAATAAAAATTTTAAATTCAAAATCAAAATGTAATTTAAAATTCAGTAGACATGTAGTATTTTCTTTTCAAAAACAGTATAAATTAGCTTTATGCTGTGTTCATGACCGCCTGATGAATAAAAATCAAAAAGTCACTCTCCTTTCAGCTTCTTTTTGGTCTCCACCCATTCCTAAGGGCCATAGTTGGCTTTTTACCTGCTAAATCCCCCAGTTAGTTGCTAACTTTGTATATAAACCAATCACTGCTGGTCGATTTGTGCACAGTGTCTGAGGTTTTTGGCTGAAAAGAGCTGTCTGCTGCTGCTGGAAAAAAAATCAATGCCATTGACAGTGTCCAAAACAGTAACATTACAGGGCGAATGAGCAAAAAGAGGCCAAAATGCTCCACAGAACTGAGGGGAACTGAACACCTTGGTGATAAACATCTGTGGGTTCATCATTACAAATGACTCTGGTCACAACATCCATCCATTATCTATACCCGCTTATTCCTAACCAGGGTCACAGGGATCTGCTGGAGCCTAGGTCACAACATTGTTAACAGAAAAATATTTGTCACTTCAGCTTTAAATGTCACTCTTGATGCTTTCAGCAAGTGCAGTCACCTCTCTTGTATTGAGATGGTGGCAGACATCTCCAACGGCAACATATCCAAACCTGGTTATAGAAGATTAAAACTATCTGCATTGCTACTGGGTGACACGATGGTGCTGTGGTTAATTACCTCACAGCAAGAAGGTTCTAGGCTTGAACCTCAGGCCTTTCTGTGTGGAGTTTGCATATTCTCCCCCTGTCTGCCTGTTTTTTCTCTGGGTTCTCTGGCTTCCTCCCACAGCCCAAAGCCATGCAGATTGCGGTTAGGTTAATCAGTGAATCTAAATTTCCCTGAGTAGTGAACACGAGTGTGTTTGTCCGTCCCTGTGTGTCAGCCCCATGACTGGTGATTTGTCCAGGGTGTAGCGTGCCTGTCAGCTGGTATTGGCCCCAGGCCCCCCATGGCCCTTGGTAGGAAACATGATATAGATAATGGATGGACGTATGACTACATGCCAGCCACACTACACTTGTGTGGTCATGCGCTATACGTATAATTTGCTGTATGCGCTTATTGCTGTAGTATGTACATGTGGCTTGTGTGTGTATTTGTGTATGTGCCCATGGCATGCACCCTCTTATCACCTCCCATACAGGCATCTGCCGCACGTCCAGTTCAAGTAATTTTCAGTCACATAGAGAAATGAAAAATACGACTATATACTATTTAATCTGCAGTTGAAGTTGGTATTCAGATGTGAATATTGGAGTTGACATGCTGCAGCTCCTCTACTATTCATTATAGAGATAAGACTGCCTTATAGGAGGTCTGCAGCTGTAGCAGTGCAGTAGATCAAATTAATTTCTCCTGGACTTTATGTTTAACCATGAGCCTTTCCTCTACAGGCAGGCTGTGTGGTTCTATTTGAATTCTGAAACTAAATTTGGTAAAAGGATGCTGCCATTTTGCTTGATTGCCAAAAACAATATGAGTGACTTCAGAGATTGATACATGGAGCAGTCATACATTTGAGTGTGCTGAAGGCAAGCTCGTAGGCCTGTCTCTGGGTGTGCTTGTCTCCGATCATGGGTAGTGGTGCATCTGTTTTCTCCCCATAACACAGAAGCTGATTTGGGACAGGTTTCTCCTCACGCAGCTGCTGAAAAATGGCCGATGCCTGCAGGTAGACCTGATCTGATGGAGGTGAAACTGTAGGAAGAGGAACAATGAGGACAACAAAAGTGAATATGACATGGTAAGGCTGTTCTAGATAACACAATATAAGGAAATGTCATGAAAGAAAGGAAGATATGTTGGAGGTGGAGTGAAAAAAGTGACCAGAAGAATATAGAAAAAATATCAGGATGGGAATGTATAACTTGCTGTGCATGCACTGAGATATGCTACTGTTTATTGATATGCTAGTGTAGGTACACTTTCCAAAACAGTAGAAGGTGTACACATCAGTGCAAAACAGCAGACATTCTGACTGCTCAAAGTAGGATAGACACAGTTATTTTTATTAACATTAATGATGGCTCCGTTCTGTTGGTGTATCCCAGTGAGTGAGTGTGACAACGAGCCAGCGTGCGCAAGATCAGTACCCTGAAACTGAAACAGCAAAATAGAATTCAGTCATCATCAATTTTATTATTGACACCTGAAGAACCGAGGACAGGGGCAATAAATTACATAATGCCAGGGTGAGGTTTCAGGATGGATGCCTGCTTTTTCTCGCTTTTGACTTCAGCTGATTTCAGCTGTAGGTTCCTGCAACCTGACACCGCACATGTATATTGGAGAGCCTTAGCTTTCTTTTCACAATAACAGCCCTTGGCCACTGTTCAGTGTTTAACTGTTATTTGTATTGTATGACTGATCAGTATAAAACCACAGTTCTCTTGCTGCCTGCCTGATAAATGTTAGACTACAAATTACCCTTAAACGGTGTGAGAAAAAAGGGTTCATTTCTTTCGAATATAATTAAAGCTCATCAGTGTAAGATAAAGCATTAAAAAATTCAGAATTGCATTTTGCCTGGTGTAGGTAAAGATAAATGGAAAAGAAGTGAGATGGGTTCTCTGTGGCTCTGCTGGCCATGGTCTGGATGTGAGATGGAGATCTTCTCTGTCACAGTGAGTTTGCATTCCCATCCTTGCTTGAGCCCACGGTAACAGAACGAAGCGAATGTGTGTGAGTTTGTACGTGTTCTGGTTACACAGACAAATACATTTAAAACAAACAGCAGCAAAAAGTCCTTACCTTTGTATTCCATGATCGCAGCAACAAAACCAAACACTGGTCTGAGACTTCTGTAAACAGATTTCAGTCTTTGTCTCTCCCAGCCTCTGTTAAGCCAACAAGCGTCTAAATAGACACAAACATTGTTTTGTAACAGAGATGAACCTGAGCTCTACAAGTGTAAATAAGATGCACAGCGTCAGTCATAGCTGACATGTGATCCACCTTCCAGTTTCGGTGGATGTGAGGCAGTGCGGCTGTAGGCCACGGTGGGTAATTGGGCTCCTCATGGTACAATTAAGCAGCCAGTCAGATATATATATCAGCATGAATAAATAATGGGCCGCTGTCCGACCCTGGACAAAGGTCTACCTCTCACTGACCTGCTATACTCATCTCTGCAGCTGCTTCAGAGACTCACACTCATATACATTTAGTTTATACAGGTTTGCAGGACATACTGTACTGTAGTTTGGACCAGTGATGTGGGTATTCGGTATTACCACTTCACTAGAGGATTAAAATCCAAAAGTTGCAGGGACCACTAGCCTCTAATTAAACTGGATTAAGACAGAGTATAATCAGCTTTTACAGCACTCATCAATGTTTAAGCACAAAGTTGGAAATGACCAGAAATGTCCAATAAAGCTATGTCAGTGAAAATGGAATAACTTAATGAATATCAAACAGCAGTGATTTAATGAGTGTGAAGCAGTTTTCTATCCTGCACCTTAGAAGAGTGGTACTCAAAGAAAAGGCTATAGCGGCTTAGTGTAATCTGCATAAACGATGATGGGCTGTTTAAAATTGCATAGCAGGTCTTACCTTTGTCACTCAGAATCCTCCACCCAGGAGTCATGCAGCTCATCTTCCAAAGAAATGAAACATAAGCACATTTATGACTATTAACCACAAACTGGCCGTTTCTGGTCTATCAGTATTTTCCTATTGGGCAGTGGGTGGCACACTGTGTCCAGCACGTCATACACTCATCGCCTCTTTGTCACACATGATTTTGTTTTTGTTGCATGTTGAGTCCTGAGTTTGGAATACCATGGCAACAATATTATAATGAAGGAGGACTTTCCCATCTGTGACAGCCATACAGTAAAATATATGAAGTGCTCTGAACAACTTTCATCATTTAAAGGGTTAATGTTTATGCGTTATCAGATCTCTTGATGTTTTACAAAGAGACTCATTTAGATGAAGTGTGCATTTGGGTTTGCCAGTGGGACCTGTGTATTCATATCTGCTGTCTCCTTATGAGCGACAGCAGTGAAGCATCACAGGCAGGTCTGATTGACACTGCCTCCTACTGACCACTGTAGCGCAGTGCTGTGCAGTGCACCACGAAGAAGAGGTAAGATGCCTGTGCCATAGCACTAATTCATATTACACAATGTACTACAATTAATAATACAGATAGATTGTGTTGTATGGTGGAAATTTGCTTACAAATTCTGTTTGCATTGCACACAATACATGTACAATACAATACAATGTACACATGCTTATACATGTGCATAAACATTGATGTATGTACATATATTCCTAATTACACCTACAAACCCATGTAAATACGTGTAGATATGCAAATTTTCTAGATTTTGGAAAAGAATTGGTAACCCTCATAAATAGAGATTAACTGTAAGAAAAGTACTCAGACTTAGTGGGCATCTTTCTTTAAACTGCTGCAAATTCAAAGTCATTGCAGCAGCTGGTTGTGTCACTCAAACAAATTGTCTATCATATAGATATCCAAATATCCAGATATAAATAATATACTTTTTTAGACAAATTCTACAGCCTTCCTACTCTAGTTGTGATTTTACCACTATATCTACATGTTTTTGTTTATATTTCTCATTTTCAGCCATTTTAACAAAGTTGAGCTCTGTATATAACAGCTATGCAATGTCTCTATCGGACCAACAGATGGAGACATTTTCCTGAGTTACGGTGCAGCCTTATTCCTGCAGTGTGTAACCCATTTTAAAGCGATGTTCTGGCCTGTGTTCAGTCAGAGCACCTTGCCATCAAGAATATATGACCCTTCACATCACTCATTTAAAATTTTCAAAAACAGCACCAGCACCCACACCAGCACAGATGAACCCACCAGAGTCTCTTATTCAGTAGTAAGAGACAAGACAAAGTTGGTTTTTGTAGTTTTGTAGGCACTAGTGCTGCATAAACTGCAGAAGTTGTTAGAAAAATGTGGCAAAGTGTTTATCAGTATGTGGGGGCAGGGGTGGGGGGACTGTGTGAGGCTTTTTGAGCCCAAATGAGCCTCACTTCTCCATGGGTGAGAGTACAGCTGGAGAGATTATCCCAGCTAACACGCGTCATCAATGTCGCCTCACAACAGGCCTCCAGTTGCTCTGTGTGTGTTTGTGTGTGTGTGTAACAGCATATTCAATAATCGGCCCGGTTGGAGATGGCGGGTCGTGCGGCCGTAAGCCGACCTGGAATTTTCTCAATAAAGGTCTAATCTTTACGGGAAGCTGTACAGTGCTGAACGGAGTTTCTCTCTGTTTATCCCTCTTTACTTAATCAATTTATTTACACACTCACACCTTCAAACAATATTTACACTTTTCTTTTATGTGTGTTGAATGATCTTGCATTGATATACTGCAAAAAATAACCTTGTGTCCTGCACTGTATGGACAAAAATATGTGGACAACTGAGCATTACACACATATATCTTTACTGTGGGCATAAATAACCTGCTAAACCAGTCTCTACTCTTCTGGAAAGACCTTCCACCAAATAACTAAAGAACATTAGTGAGGTTGGCCAATGATTTCTAATTGATAATAACTGATTGATAATAAATATCAGTGTCCTGGTGGTTGAAGGTCAGTGTTTAAATTAGTTTATCAGCACAATATCGAAAGAATATAAGATATTGAAAGTCAGACAAAATATGACAAATTAGCTAAAATTGGGTATTTGAAGTTGGTGAGGCACATTACTGTTTCTGGTTTCCTATTTACTGTAGAAATATAAATAAATATACTAAAATAAACATAAAACAGATTGTTGAAATCATTATAAAACTGAAAGACCTGAATTTCATTCATTTAGGAAAACATTAGGATAGGCAGACTTTCCAAGTGGAGATTATATTTCATAGGGTCCAGCAGATCCCTGTGACCCTGGTTAAGGAATAAGCGGGTATAGAAAATGGATGGATGGATGGATTATATTTCATCCCTGTATTCTACACAAAATAAAACTGAAAAAAAATTAATTTTTTGTGTAGTTAATTCTTTTTATGTTTTCAAGTACTCACCTAGGCTACTTTGCAGTAATTTCTGTAAAAGTATATAACAGAGTGATATAAATTTAATTTAGTGCTGATACTAAGCATAAAATTTGTTTTTGACTTTTGAAATTATTATTCAAACTATATTAGCATATGAGTTTCTTTATATTTATAATAACAGCATTAGTTTATAATTTCATGAACGTTATAAAATTCTTTATTTCTTGCACCATGCCCTGAAAAAGCATGTAGTGTAATATGATCATTTATCAGGACCTAGTTAGGATGTGTTGAGCCCACATCTTTTTCTCCCTCAAAACTCACACAAACACACACACACACACACACACACACACACACACACACACACATACACACACACACACACATACACATCTTCTGTTTCAAGCTAAGTTTTAATTATTGTTGCAAAATGGAGAATGCCACTTTTCTGTATAGGACACGGTCAGAACTTGAGAAGAAATGTCGCTACCTCACAGCCAAGTGATCTTATTTGTGTAACATGAGAGAGACCCACAGGGAGAAAGCAAGCAAAAGAGAGAGTGGGAGAGAGAAATTACACACTTTGTAACTGTTTGGTGTTCAAACAACAATATGATCCATTGCATGGCCATAAACATACATTATTAACTGGCAGACATACACACACACACACACACACACACACACACACACACACAAACACACACACACACATATTACTTGATACAATTTGATATCATAAAACCAGTTCACAGTTCAAGTACAATAGTAACAAGACCCATGTTTTCCTCTTTCTTCATTTTTCCAGGCAGTGTGAGTGATGGGTCGATTGGGCTGACTTGTTGAAGGTGAACAGATATGCTTCCTTGTCTCTTTGTGTATCACTGGTTGATGTTTGGAGTATCGGTTTGTAGTGTTTTCCTGGGAATTTCGTCTCTCTCTGTCTCAGGTCTCTCAGCCTATTGTGTGGCAAACCAGGGCTGGATCTAAGCTATTGTGGGGAGGGTTTGCTTTTGTTTACATCATGTGAAAGGGCAATATGGGCATGTTTTCAAGTGTCTGAATGTGTGAACTAGTTTTTTATGATGCTATCATTTAGTGATAATTCCAATTTATTACAATTTCAGCCTTATTCCATTTGTTCTGCTCATAGTTCTAGTTCACAACAGCTAATCCTATGCAGTAGTTGTGGTCTTGGCCATTTTTTTAATTTATTACAATAACATTGTACTCACCACTCTTGACTTTGCCAATACTGAACATACAGAAAGAAATGGTATGCACACAATGGAAATAATTAACTGTCCATTGTAATCATTGCTCAGAGGTTACATTACACCTCCTGGTTCATGTTTGACCGGCTATACTAACCATAGCTGTCTACACAATTCTTCTCTGGAATCAAGAGTTATTACTAATCCTTTTCCTTTACCTACAAATAAAGTGCCTTACAGAGTCTAGTTATAGATGACAGTGTTTATGGATCTCAAGAGCTGCTTTAATGAGCAGTGTTACCTAAAGAGTTAAGTATTATATCGGGTTTGTTAAAACAGGTGATTTGCAGCTAAGCTAATTATATTACTCTCCATGTTGTGTTTTATACAATTTACTGTAAACAACAGTGACCAAACAATCTTTCCTCAGCTCTGTACAAAATAATAACAAACTTTGGATCTTTATTTGTGAACAAATACAAGGTGTATGTATAAAAAATTCCCTTCTCAGCCCCACGGGTGGCGTGTATGTGGTATGTGTCTTCCTCAATCTCGGATCCTCTACCAGAGGCCTGGGAGTTTGAGGGTTCTTCGCAGTAACATTTATTAGTATTAGCTGTTCCTAGCACTATGCTCTTCTGAACTGAGAGCTCTAATGTTGTTCCTGGGATTTGTTGGTCTTTTAACAAACCCGATATAGTTCGAGGGTCAGAGCCCCGAGGGTGCCAGTTACCAAAGGGA